>NC_142649.1:101739696-102042727 GCF_055504915.1 Nelumbo nucifera
GTATGCATATTAAAAAAGGGGACATCATCATTATCAAAGGTACCCCACCCAAAAGCACTCACAAATAACCATAGTGAGACAAGCTGAGGGCCATTGGATGTTTACATCTCAGCAGAAACGGCAAGGATTGTTCATAATGCAGAAAACATAATCACAATGAACTAGATGGTGGCCAACAAATCAGTCATCAACTTTGAATGTGATGAACTGATGAGTCCATCCAACTTGACAACTTTAATATTTTCATGATGCCAAGCAGTAACCCTTGTCTGATTAGTTGTCAACTTGACAACTTCTATCTCTGAGTACTAGCATCATGAGACAATCAACAATCCAACACATGGGATTTGATGGCAGGCTTAGGTGATGAAGAATAGCAACAGAAGCTACAATCACCACCGAGAGTAGAGAGACCTAAAGATTTAGATAAGCAGTCTAAGAGTTTACATTGGTCATCAGCATGTGAATTGCCTACAGAAGTCAGCTTCAATATGATAGAAGAATGTGGGTTGAATGGGGATAATTGGGAAATCAAACGTTGTAGAAGCTTTCACACTGCACAGGAATATGATGCAATGGTAGAAAGAAATTTACTATGGAAATCACAGAACAACAACTCTGAAGGTTTCTGCAACTAATAAACCCCTCTTTCTCAGATTTAAGGCCATTAGTGTTGAACACATCACAGCTAAAGAAATTTACCATAGGCCATCACTTATGTTGTACAAATCAAGAAACTTCCTCAAGGAATTGAAACTCAAACTGGGTGATAAAATAACCACACCAGGAAAAAAAAGAGTGATGGAGCTAGTATTATTTATCCTAGAATTGTTAGAATTAGTTGGCAGGGGCATTATTGTCTTTTTCTTGTTTTTTCTCTCTTATGTCTGCTGTAAATTATCTAAGGGCATCATTGTCATTTCAGCTTTAGTAAGATGTTAATACAACCTGGGTTGACAGTAAGGAGTGTGTGTGAGATTTCTCCTTGCCAGTCTTCCCTCTTTTCTTCTCTTTCCCTTCTCTTTCTCCTTCTATCTTCTTCTCTTTATTCTTTCTATCCTTTTCTTCAAATTTTCTTTTCTTTATTGAAGCTGGAACAATTTATGTCTGTGTATTTGCTATTTTGCAGCAGTACAAAAGTGAAAGTACAACAGGAGGGAAAAAAACAGAATGGCTAACAAACACAATAACATCTTTTATTCAAACTTGTACCTATGTATACATTCATATTTATGCATACTGATGTAATATTTTGGTCTTTTTCTTCCTCTTTTAAGTTGTATTATAAAAATACTGGTGCTGCCAGTATGAGTTTGAGTCTTCTCTCAATCTCTTTCTCTCTTCTCCCTTCTCTTCTCCTCCTCTCCTCTTCACCCTCTGCTCTATTGATTGGAACATGGTATCAGAGCAGGACAGTGCTCTGTAAATCATCTCCTGCAAGTCGAAACTCTTTCCTGCTCCTCTGGACTGCGAAGTGGAAGAGACATACACGAACTCCATTTGAAGACTGTTCGTTCTTGCCCTGCCCTTGTTTTCTTGGACTGCAACTGATTCATACGACACCCATAGGCCAGTGGATGACTGACTGAATCTCCCTAAGAGGTCGTTTTTTTTTCTAATGTTTTTTGTTGTTCCTGAGCTGGAAACTACAGAGACCCTGAACTGAATACGAACAGAAGCTTTCACCACCTTATTTTTAGTTCTTGGTGTTGAAACCAAGAACTGATTAAGTTATTGCGCTTGACCGAATGATATAAAGGGAGTTCATCCCTCTTCGTGGGTGTGAAGACCCAATAATCTTCATGTTTGAAGAATCTGGTAGGTCATAAGTGACCTGGTTCGATTGAAAGAAGGCAGCAGCCTCTTTAAATGTTTTCTGTAGTTCGTATTGCATTAAGAAGACACCTCTCAGGTCTGTGAAAATCTGAGACACCAAGAATTATGCTCTGTTTTTAGCAGTTTTTTGTATTTGCCTAGTTGGGTAAGGATGTAATCAGTTTGTCTGCTGCCTTCAGTTGGTTCATATGAATTCCGAAGAGTCTGCAACTTCAGAAGCTACCTCACATCAAGGAGGGATGTCTGGTGGTTATGAGACCCTGCACTTTCCTATGACCATTACTCCCTTGGACGGCAGAAACTACTTACCTTGGTCCAAGGAGATGTGACTGTACATCACTGCCAGGGGTAAGGCTGGATATATAATTGGGAAGACAAGGGAACCTAAAGCTGGTACTGCTGAGTATGATAAGTGGGACTAGGAAAATTGCATGATAATGTCTTGGCTCTTGACCTCAATGCTGCCTTCTGTCAAGCAAAATTTCATGTGGGCTGAGATAGCAAAAGAAATTTGGGATCAAGCCAAGGCAACATACTCAGAACAGAGACACTATGCACGGATTTATCAGCTGCAGGCTGAATCGTCAACATGCAAGCAACGTGAGAGGAGTTTATAAACCTACTACTCTGCTCTCACATCTGTCTGGAAGGAATTAGACTACTACCAAGCCATTGAATGGGAGAGTGAGAAAGATGCCAAGGCCTACAAACAGTTGGTCTCCCAACAATGGGTGTTTGCTTTCCTTCTTGGCCTTAACCCCATGTATGAGCCTATCCGGGTACAGATTTTGGGCAGCAAGAATCTCCCGTCTGTCCAAGAGGTGTATGCTCTAGTTCAGTCTGAGGAGAGTAGGAGGTCTGCTATGAATCCTCTTGAGGGGGAGACCATAGCTTTAGTCGTAAGAAGTAACACCAATTCAACTAGGATGGGGGAAAATCAGAAAAAGGTGGATGATAAGGACAAATTGTGGTGCACTCACTGCCAAAAGTCTAGACACACCCGTGAGACATGTTGGGAACTGCATGGAAAACCAAAATGGGCAGATGAACTCAACAAGAAATCAGCAACATAATAGAACAAGAAGCCAACTCAGAAGAAGTTCACCTCTGCCAATCTTGCCTCACATGAGTCTCCGGATTGTCCCTCTAGTTCTGATCCCAAGGAAGATATTATCAGCTCATTTTGTGACCATTTGGAGCAGTATGGTAGGGCCATCAGACAAACAGATTCTAGACCTACACCTTCCACCTCATTTGCTTCTTTCTCGGGTAACTTAACCTTTTCTTTTCATGTGATTACTGATCCCCCGGAGTCTCCGTGGATTGTTGACTCTGGTGCCTCCAACCATATGACTGGTAAGTCAACTTTGTTTCAATCATATACCCTTCTATCTAGAAAAGATAAAGTGAGGCTTGCTGATGGATCCTTCTCCTCCATTGTTGGTCGAGGATCTATATCTTTACCTTTTGGTCTCTCATTACAAAATGTTTTGCATGTCCCAAAAATGCCTATTAATTTGTTATCCATCAGTAGTATATTACACATGCTTTGAACTGCTCAGTAACTTTCCTTCCCGACTCTTGTGTTTTTCAGGATTTGGCTTCTGGGAGGACGATTGGTAGAGGGAGCATGGTCGATGGCCTCTATGTGCTAGAGAATAAAGTTGGTCTTGCCATTTCAGAGTCTTCGAGTCAGTCTAGTAATAGTCAAGTTTTTTTTGTGGCACCATCGTTTGGGTCATATATCTTTTAAGACTTTGAAGTACTTATTTCCATATTTATTTAAGTTTGTTTCTATCAATAAGTTTTAGTGTCAAGTGTGTCAACTAAGCAAGCATTGTAGAACCTCATTTCCTTTACGTAATAAAATATCAGATTTTCCTTTCCATATTGTGTACTCTGATGTGTGGAGACCTGTAAATATTCCAATTGAGAATGGCTACAAGTACTTCATTTCTTTTATTGATGACTTTTCACTATTCACTTAGGTGTACCCTATGCACTCACGAGAAGAAGTTCCCAAGCTTGTGAAAGATTTTCAACGAATGGTCTACACCCAATTTCAGACAGAGATTCAGGTCTTTTAATCAGACAGTGCCAAGGAGTATTTTCATGGAGACCTCTCCAACTTCTTTACATTCTGTGGATCTATTCACAGGAGCTCATGTGCAAGGACTCCCCAACAAAATGGGGTTGCAGAGAGAAATAACCATCACATCTTAGAAGTTGCTCGAGGACTCTTGTTGCAGATGCAAGTTCCAAAAAGATTTTGGTTGAATGCTGTTATGACTGCCACATATATTATCAACAGGATGCCCTCTTGGTTGTTGGAATATAGGTCCCCTCACCGGCTCTTCTTCTCCAAGGCTCCAATGTTTCCCATACCCATGCGTGTCTTTGGGTGCCAGTGCTTCGTCCATGATCTCTCTCCTACCCAGGGTAAACTTGATCTTAAGGCTGTTATGTGTCTTTTTATTGGATATCCCCTTTCTCAAAAGGGTTATCGTTGTTTTGATCCAGTCTCAAGGAAATATTTTGTCTCTATGGATGTCTCATTCTTTGAAAATGTTCCCTTCTTTTCTGTTTCCCCTCAGGGGGAGAATCTTGGTGAGGAGAAACAGAAACGGACTCCAGTCTTATTGCCTTCCCCACCTGACCCTCCTCCATTTCGTGTCTTTCGGAGACAACGTTATAGAAGTCAAGGCCAACAGAGTTCAATAGCCAAGGGACAACCTGAGACTATGCAATCAATGCCATCGAACTGCCAGGAGCTAAATCAATGCCCTCACCCAGGTACTATTATTCCTGTTGAAACTCCTGAACCCATTGACATTGACACTTCAAATTGTGATCTAGACCTTCCTATTGCAAAAAGGAAGGGGTTAGATCATGCACCACACACCATCCCATGGCTCAATTCTTATCCTATGAAAATGTTTCACCTTCATTTTGTGCTTTTCTATCTAAAATTGATAATGTCCTAGTTCCTAAAAGTGTCACAGATGCTCTCCTTTCTCTTGAGTGGACAGAGGCTATAAAGGAAGAAATCAATGCCCTTTACAAAAACGACACATGGGAACTGGTGGATCTTCCCGAGGAAAAGGAACCTGTAGGGTGCAAATGGGTGTTCTCTATGAAACACAAGGCAGACGACACAGTTGAGAGATACACAGCTAGATTGGTTGCAAAGGGTTTTAGACAAGTGTATGGTATTGACTATGCTGAGACTTTTGCGCCTATGGAAAAAATGAATTCTATCCGGGTTCTTATCTCTTTGGCGGCAAACCTTGATTGGGAGCTTCATCAACTAGACATTAAAAATGCCTTCTTGAATGGGGATTTGGAAGAAAAAGTATACATGACTCAACCTCCTGGTTTTTGTGCCAAGGGTAAAGAGCAGAAAGTGTGCAAATTAAAAAAGTCCTTATACGGCCTAAAACAATCGCCAAGGGCTTGGTTTAGTAGATTTCACCAAGTAGTTCAACTAATGGGGTTTAGGCAATGCCAATCTGATCACACGCTCTTTGTGAAGAAGGAACAAGGGAAAACAACAGCTCTGATTGTTTATGTGGATGATATTGTCATTACCAGTGACTGGGCCTCAAAGATACAAAGGTTAAAAAGGTTCCTAGCTACACAGTTTGAGGTGAAGGATCTAGGTCCATTGCATTACTTCCTTGGAATTGAAGTGGCCCACTCCCAACAGGGCATCTTCATCTCTCAAAGGAAGTACACCCTAGATCTCCTGAAAGATACAAGAAAACTTGGGGCCAAACTTGCCAACACTCCTATAGATGTGAATCATAAACTTGGGGACTGTGGTGGTGAACTTTTGGAGGATCCAAAGCAGTACCAAAGACTTGTGGGGAGACTGCTCTATTTATCCATGACTTGGCCTGACATAGCATATGCTATGGAGGTTCTCAGCCAATTTATGCCTGCTCCTAAGGTAGCACATATGGAAGCGGCAGACAGGGTATTGAGATATTTGAAGAAATTCCCAGGGACAGGCCTATTGTTCAAGAAACATGGGCATATGAGAGTTGAGATTTACACTGATGCTGACTGGGCCAGCTCGGTAGATGACAGGAAATCCACCAGTGGTTACTATACTTTTGTAGGGGGAAATCTTGTTACTTGGAGGAGTAAGAAACAAAGTGTGGTTGCTCGATCCAGTGCAGAGGCGGAATATAGGGCCATGTCACATGGAGTTGCAGAGCTACTGTGGATCAAGAACCTTTTAAGTGAATTGGGTTTCCAAGCTAAAGACCCTATGTCACTCTATTGTGACAACAAAGCAGCTATCAACATTGCTGCAAATCCAGTTCTCCATGATAGAACCAAGCATATTGAGGTTGATAAGCATTTTATCAGAGAGAAGCTTGAGAAAGGAGAAGTTTACACCCCTTATATCAGCTCAAAAAAACAACTTGCAGATGTCTTTACTAAGGGATTGAATTCCTTGCGCCATTATGATCTATGTGACAAGTTAGGGATGATTGACATCTATGCCCCAACTTAAGGGGGAGTGATGTAATATTTAGTGTATGCCGCAAGGGGCATTTTGGTCTTTTTCTTCCTCTTTTAAGTTGTACGTTCGCCCTAGTATATATGATAAAAATACCGGTGCCACCAGTATGAGTTTGAGTCTTCTCTCAATCTCTTTTTCTCTTCTCCCTTCTCTTCTCCTCCTCTCCTCTTCGCCCTCTGCTCATATGCTAAAGAATTCAATTAAAATAAGACTAAGAGGGCAATATCTGACTGAAAGGCGGCTCAAAACATTCAACACTTGAGTTTCTACCGACAGGCTTCTTAATTCAGATTTAACCTCCCAGTGCAAAACCTTCTTCTCTTCAATATGTGACAACCCAAAGAGATAGGAAGATTATGAAGAAATTAAAAGTTTATTGTAGGACTGGACCAATTCAATGTCTTATTGGACTGTTCAACCTGGATTGGATTGGACTAGTCCAACTCAATGGCTTATTGAACTATCCATCCTGTTTAAACTGGACTGGATTGGACTGGTCCAATTCAATGTCTTATAGGACTATCCAACCTGTTCAAATTGGTTTTAATTCAGATTGTATCTGACCAAAACATAGTCCATAGACACCCCTACTCTTATCTTCTGTCAATGGACTGGATATTGGTTCAACCCAACCCAGTCCAACATAAATCCATTATAGATCGACCGCGTCTAATCCAATCCAAATTTTATAAGCAAATATTCTATAAAAAATTATCTGAAAAAATACAACCTATGAAGCAAAATTTTCCAACCTAGATGCATGGCATATACCCCAGTATCCTAAAACAAATCATTTTCCCAGACAAATTAGATAAACACCAACATTTTGCAAATCAATAAGCTAATTATAGATCACAGAATTGCACCTCTCAAACATTGCTGGAATATTTTTTGCCTCCTAGTAGAGGGGCACAAAAGTTTGTCTTGAACAAATCCACCACCTCAATTGGTGCACACAAAGACTTATCCAACAAAGAAAAGAAATGCTGCCAAACCTGCTGTATAAACGAACAATGCAATAGGAGGTGGTTAGTAGACTCCCCATTCTTCAAACAAAAAACACACACATGAGGTGAAAGATATCGATTTTTCCACTTCCTTTGGAGATTTTCAGAGGTGTTAATTATTTTGATGGTAGCTTCCCAATAAAACATCTTTACTTTTGGAGGAATTGGACTGGACTACAGCTATCTAGCAAGAAAGAGTCGAGAATCAACAAAGGGAATCAAAGATTTAAAGAAATAAATAGAAGAGTAAGAACCTTTAACAGCAGGAACCAAAATCCTCTCATCACAACCTACAAAGGAAATCCGGACATTTTGGAGAAGTTCAAGCATAGGGATTAACTCATCAGTTTCAAAGTCTCTCAAAGGCCCTCTCAAACCAAAATCCCAAGATATCCTAATCCCTTCCCTGGAAACCAATTCAGCAATTGTTTTGGGTTTGAAGGTGGATAGGTTGTAAGTTCTAGGGAAGGAAAGACAGAGAGGAGAATTCCCCCACCACAAGTCTTCCCAAAACTTCACCTTTTGTCTTGAGATGGCACCATATCTAATGTGTTGAAGAAAATTGGGGAGTAAAATCAAAATCATTTTTTGAGAACTTTTAGCATTTTTACCCCTATTGGTCCTGTGTCCCAACCATTTTGGTGCTGTCCATAAATGCTTTTAATAACCAAATGCCACAGAGCCTCACTTTCCTTAGGGAACCTCCACAACCATTTGCCTAACGAAGCCTTGTTCTTCTCTACCAACCGACCCAACCCCAAACCACCTCTCTATCTTGTCTTACAAACCTCTTTCCAGTTCAGAATATAGTTTTCGTGGCCAATCCCTCCTTAATCCCAAAGGAAGTTCCTCATTAATCTCTCAATTTCTTGCACTACTTTAACTGGGGCTTTAAAGATTGAAAAGTAATAAGTTGGCAAGTTGGAAAGAGAAGACTTGATTAGGTTGCCCTACCCCATTTTGAGATATAATTCTTTTTCCAAGAAGCTAACCTTTTCACAACTCTCTCTAAAACCCCCTCCCAAAAACTCCTCTCCCTCGGGATCCCCCCCCAAAGGTAATACCAAATATCTCAGGGGCCAGTCCTGAATCCCACACCCAACGATAGAAGCACTCTCTTGCATCTCTACTCTGGTAATTTGGATCCCCACCAAATCAACACCACTTATGTCCTCACTCCACCACGGGATTGTTTCTCTCATTTGAGAATCTTATCACATTACAATCCCCTCCTAGACACTGGGGCCCATCTCACAAACCCTTAGGTCAAAAAGCTCCTCCCACAACTGACCTCTTTCTCTATAACTATTTGACCCATAAATGTTTGATAAAACCCACGTAAACCCATCTCCCACATTCTTAAATTTAAAAGAAACTGAAAATTGGCCAATTATTTTTCTAGAGATTCCAATACCTCATTTCTCCACATTGTGACTGTACCTCCATAAGCTCCCCAAGAAGGCACTACAAACCAACTTAAACCTCTAGAACTCCACAAACTTTTAACCCACCTAGCCATTTTAGCCACATTTGTTTATTGTGACATTATTGCACCTAGCCTTTCCCTTCGAAGCAGATCCTTTATAATTCTTCTCTTCCAAGCACTCCCCAATCCACTCACATTCTAGCTTATGATCTTTTATTGTAAACTCAAGATAAAGACCAACTACCAGCACAACCCCTCTCTTTAATTCAGTCCCTTCCTTCTTTCCCCTCCCACACTAAATTCAATATCACCTTCTACATCAGATCTAAATCTTTCCACCGCCAACATCTTTGTCTTCTGAGATTTCCCTATCTATCCTCTGTTCTTAGAGTACACACTAAAACTCCTTCCTTCAATTTCAAACCCAACTGTCCAACAACTTCACCTTCATGTTTCCCCTTATCCTTCCTAATCTCCTATGCTTCCTTCCTCCCAACTCCATCTCCGTCTAGTCCTTCCAGCCCCACTGAATTAAGATCCTCTTCAACATAACCATCTAGACAATCGCAAATCAATTTCCAAATCCTTTCCCCTTGCCCCTCACAGTCATTCTCCTCTACCTTTCCCTCCTCCACCCATTTCTACAAACAATACTCTCCTTCTGGACAAGTTGCAGGCAATGATTGGGCTTCCATGGTTTCTATGAACACAGGGAGACTATCAGTAGCCTTGACTAATTTGACAATCATACCTAGAGAGTTTGGTTCCAAGATTTTCAGGGGTTGAGAGCAACTGGATTGGAATGCAACCCCAAAAGATCCCCTCCAACCAGATTTAAACACACAGCTGAACCTTCAGGAGTACATGCTTGATTCTAAACAGTTATTGGGGTACCATTACTCTGCCTAGGAAAAAGGCTAGAAGCCCCCAGCAAGACACCCTGTGATTGTTGAGCCTCTAGGTTTAACACTGGTCTTAAGGGCTCAAGTCATGTTACCAACCAAAAAGGCTCTCTTCTTCCGTACAAAGCTCCATGTAAATGTGCTTTGCACAAGGCAGCAATTGACCCAAGTAGTTCGGAATTCCAAAGATGTAAAGCCAGATCCAAGATTCAAATTTTTACTTTATCTTCTAACTTCAAATTCTTGGCATTAGCCAGTGAAGACCACCTCAAGACAGTGACTGCACCACACTCCACATGAAAGCAAGCTGCATCTAAATCCAACTCAACACCTGGAACCTCCAGTAGAGCTTTACACTTTCATAAGGTGTTGAAATAATTGTGCAGCTCAGATTCAGATTACTCAGCAACTCCTCTGCTACTTTCCACCAATCTTTTGGTGGTCTATTTATTTCCACTACAAGTCTCTTCTCCCAATCCTCCTTCAATGCAATGAAGACCAGCCTACCTTCACAGGTAGCTTCACCTACGGCCACCACCCCATCTCTGTCCTTTGAAGGCTTCAACTCCTTCTCTGATATGTGTCCTTGGGCCTTGTGAGTTACCACATTGAGAAATTCCTGTACAGTCTTCAATACCTCCTTCCCACCCTCCCCCATCTTTCCTTCAGGAAAACAGACCAGCTGACCACAAAATCACTTAATACAGCTACTAAGAGATTATACAGAAAATAGAAGTATGTAAACCAAAACAACATTAAAATAATATTGACCAGAAAAGCAATATTCATCAACCCACTACAGCAAAAAAAAAAGGTAAATTGCTGAAGCCTCCTCTGAAGTTTCAAAACCTCCCCTAGAGTTTAGTACTTGCAATGACCTCCCCAAAACTTTCTGATTCAGTTGCAACCAGAACCATTCTTGTATAATCTTCTAAAAGAAGACATTAAAATGTCCAAACTACCCATGAAGTTATATTGAGGCTAGTTTCGACAGAAAAAACCAAAATAAACTTTATGAACAACAAAAACAAAGAATTTAAAGTTGCAGCTTTACCGTTGAGTGATTGATATGAAAGGCAAATTTGGAAAATAAATCAATTTCAGAAAAGAGATTAGAAGGATTTAAGGGTAGTGAGCTACATGAATAGAAAGTTTGGGAAATAAGCATTTTTGTCAAAGTAACTGCATGGGTATTTTGGACATTTTCACGTTTCTTTTTAGAAGATTTTCTCAGAGGGGGCCTATTTGCAATTATATCAGAAAGATAAGGGGGAGGTGAATACAATTACCAAACTTCAGGGGAAGTTTCAGCAACAACCAGAAACTTCAGAGGAGGTTTCAACAATTTACCCAAAAAAATAAGGCCATTAGAGAACTATGTACCAAAAGCAAAAACAGAATAGCAAATGCATGAGAAACAAATCATAAAAGCACTCCTTAAGAACTGAAGCTATTCACAAAAAGGCAATTTTAGATGGGAGACTAGTTGGTAAGATCTCCTGCTGGTTGCAGCGGAGACAAGGAAGTTACTAATATTATACCCGTTTCTTGACTTCTTGCACAATCCATCTTCGTAAGTGGAACGTGGCTGAGAATTAACTTTCCTTTTTCCTTTCCATCTTCGAGTGCTCCTCTTCTTACTTTCCATCTGTCTAACTTTCTAAAATCTATAAATAGAAACTGAGAAAATTTAATATTTCAGTTAGGATGGGACTCTAACTCTAACGATTTCTATTTCTTTTCGATCACTACATAATCCTAATTCTACTAGGAGTTTAGAAAGAAAAACGAATTAGTAGTACTAACCTTATAAATAACAATTCTGAGTGACACCAGTGCATTCGAAATTGAGCGGCAGCAGAAGAACGATTCTCAGAGTGATATCAACGTACATTCGAAATTGAGAAGCAGAAAAAGATGAACGTAACTTCAGAGCGGGTGCAGCAGAACATGGACCAGGAGAATATTCTTGAAAAGCGCCAACAGAAAGGCATCCTTCTGCATCAGCGACTGAACCGGAGGATTTTTTACGAGAAGAGTGGAATGATAAAGAAAAGATATCAGAAGAAGAACAAGATCGGTCTCGAATTCCTGAAGGTGTTGGTTGAGATAGAAATGGAAGAATTGGCACAAGAGAGGAGGATGGAGAAGGGGGAGAAAAATAACGAGTTGATTATGGATGCTGTTTCAGGATTAGCATCACCATTACCGCCTCCTCTACCGCTAAATCCACGACCGGCCGGAGAAGTAAAAATGCCGGAGGCGTTGCTGAACGTGATCGAGAGCCATGGAGGTACAAGTATCGTGTGGGTGATAGAAAAAACACTTTACAAGACTGACTTGAGCAGGGGGCATAACCGTTTGACAATGCCCGGTAAGCAAATGAAGGAGGAGTTTCTGACGAAAAAGGAGAGGGAGAGACTAAGAAAGGAGACGAATGGAGGGATGAAGGTGGTGGTTGTGGATCCGGAGTGCAGATTCTGGACACTAAATTTTACGCGGTGGAACTCTTTCGGCAGTAGTTACTCTTATGTGCTGAATGGAGCGTGGAACGACCTCGTTGCTCTGCAAGAATGGCGCCCCAAGGTTCACTCATTGCAAGTCTGGTCTTTTCGTCTCCCCCAACCCGCCCAAGGCTCAAATCTTTGCTTCGTTCTTAATGTGGTTCCCACTAAACTAAACCAATAAGATTGATCGATAGCAGAAGAAGAAGAAGAAGAAACAGATCGTGTAGACTATGTAATTTTTAAGAGTATATCCATTGTAATTGTAAAGAATTATATACAGTGCAAATGTTTTACTATTCTATTATTAGTGAATTTTTAAATTTAGAAAATCAAACATTACTTATTTGAGAAACAAGCATTAAGGCTTCATTTGGGAATGCTTCATGGGTTTTCTATGCTTAATGCTTTTCCTGTTGGAGAAGCCAGAAACTACTCAATAAAATAATTTGGCAAAATGATTTTTTGCAATAAAAATCTAGTTTAAAAAGAAAAAACCTCCTTTTATATATATATATATATATATAAATATTTTTTTGTTACGTTTACAAAGAAAAATCTATGTTGAACAAAAAAAGTTAATCATTAATTATCGATGTTCAGAAAACCGGACCGGACCAGATGAACCAATTGAATCATGTTAGGTCTTCGCTGGTTTGGTCATATATACATTGAAAATCAGAATTCGTGAAAAAACCACCCGATTAATATTTCCATTTCATTATTAATTTTATTTAATTATTTAACATTTTTATTATTCATTATCCATTAATTACTTAATTAATTAATAGATGTTTTGTAATAAATTGTAGATTAATTATTATTTAGTTCCTAATACAATTTTGTTATTTAGTATTTTATTCTTAATTATATAAAATTAATATTTAATTAATTAATGTTTTGATCTTTACCAGTTCATATAGAATTATTAATATTTCATTTTCTTAAAACATATGCTTTATTTAACAACTTTAATATTTTATTATTAATTGTTAGTGTTTTTGTTGATTAACGATTTATTTTAATTTATTTATTTTTTTAATTAAATTATTAAATTTAAAATAATTATTGCATTATTCACTAATTAGTTAATTAATTATTATTTATTTTTTTGTTAGATATTAATTAATAATATTCTTATGATTTAGTATTTTATTATCAATTATCAATTTTAAATAATTAACAATTATAATATTTTAATTTTTATTAGCTTATATTTTATCATTAATGTTTTATTTTATTAATATTTATCACTTAATTCATAATTTTAACATTTTTCTTAAATAATTGTTAAACATTAAATTATTTTTCTTAGAAATACTATAAGGTATGTGCTTTTTATTGTAAAACAAGTTTCCCCTCCATTCCCACTTATTTCCTACCAAAATTGTGGGATCCTACACCCCAAGAATTGGGATCTATTGTCCCACTTTTTGTTACGTTCAAAAAAAATAACTATGTTGAACAAAAAAAGTTGATCATTAATTACCGATGTTCAGAAAACCGGATCGGACCAGATGAACCGATTCAACCATGCTAGGTCCTCGCTGGTTTGGTCATATATACAATGAAAATCAGAATTCATGAAAAAACCACCCGAATTCGTCGGCGAGCACGTCTTGCAAGTCGCCAGGTCAACGCATGTGCCAGGTCGTCAAGTCGCGCTTGTGCCAGGCTGCCAGGTTGCGCCTGGGCCAGGCTGCCAGGTTGGTGCCTATGCCAGGCCGCTAGGCCGCGCCTGTGCCAGGCTGTCAGGTCATGCCAAGGCCAGGTCGCGCCAGGGCCAGGCTGTCGGGCCACACCTATGTCAAGGTCGTGCCTGGGCCATGCCGTCGGACCGCGCCTGTGCCAGGCCGTGCTAGGGCCAGGCTATCGGGCCACGCCTATGCCAGGCCGCCAGCTTGCGCCTGGACCGTCAGGTGGGCACCTTAGAGCTATGGCTGCGCTGTATCAGCCCCGTGATGCCGGTCACCCACTCCTACAAGAAGCTACTAGGAGCTCGACCTTCGGGGGCAGCCCACTAACTTTAGGTCGCCAGCTCGCACGGGAGCCTTGGAAAGCTCGACCAGCAAGGGCGCCCATGCAGTCTGTTGGCTGCCAACTCCCATGGAAGCCACGAAGAGCTCATCTTTGTAGAGGGGAATGATGAGGTTTTATCTGAATTGAAAGTAAAGTTGGTAAAGCTGCTTAGTCTGTTAGCTTTCTGCATAGTCTTTGAGTTCATAAAAAATGGAAACTATAAAGCGAGAGCTTTAGTTTCTAAAAACTGAGGACTTAGCTTTCTGTGAGAAGAGGACTTAGCTTTTGGTAGGATGAGAACTTAGCTTTTTGTAGCGTTTCCCACAGATGGCGCCAATTGATTTAGCGATTTTTGGTCACATATCATTTTTTTTTGGCTAAGTACCTCGTCATTTGACCTGCTTCCAAGTGGCCGATGACTCAGAGGCCAAAGTAGAGCTGCCTAGGTGCCGAGCTGCCTGTGAGGTGCTGAGCTTCCTGTGAGGTTTTGAGCTGCATGTGAGGTGCCGAGCTGCCTAGGTGTCGAGCTGCCTATGAGGTGTCGAGCTGACCAAGTGGCAATCTGCCTATGAGGTGCTGGGCTGACCAGGTGGCGAGTTGCCTTGAGGTGCCGAGCTACCTAACTAGCGAGCTGGATTGATGAGTTTTGTTGCTCTTTAGAGACCTGCAAGGAACCAAATGTCAGTGGACCCAGGGTGGCTAACCTAGCGAGGTCGCTTCGATGCTTAAGTCAGTATTCTCACAGTAGACTGCGAGCTAAAAATCACAAACTATGAGAGATAGAATTTTCTTACTTGCTTGCCTCCCCCTTTGCTTCTGGGGTTGGTGCCTTTATATAGGCATTGTTTGGCGTGGGCTTCACGCACCATATCCGAGATTTCTGCGAGGTCATCTAAGTGGTTCAAGATTCCTAGAGGTAATTGCCATGCACGTTGACCACCCTCCAGATCGTTCGGCATGTGGGCCAACTTCCAAGGATCGTGGGAGTGTTTGGATATGCCTGCCGAATTCGTCGACGAGCACGTCTTGCAAGTCGCTAGGTCGGCGCATGTGCCAGGTCGCCCGGTCGTGACTGTGCCAAGCTGCCAGGTCGTGCCTGGGCCAGGCCTCCAGACCACACCTGCGCCAGGCCGCGCCTACGCCAGGCCGCTAGGCCGCGCTTGGGCTGCCAGGTGGGATACCATCAACTTGGCTAAGGCAAGCTGTTGCAAAAGTGGTTTCGGGTGTCACCTATTTGTTCCGAGGTGCCATGTGTCACAATAGCATTGGAGAGCCAAATCCGCCCTCATCAAGTATTTTATTATTAATTATATGAAATTAATATTTAATTAATTAATGTTTTGATCTTTATCAGTTCATATAGAATTATTAATATTTCATTTTCTTAATACATATGCTTTATTTAATAATTTTAATATTTTATTATTAATTTTTAGTATTTTTGTTGATTAATGATTTATTTTAATTTATTTATTATTTTATTACTAAATTATTAAAAATAAAATAATTATTGGATTATTCACTAATTAGTTAATTAATTTTTATTTATTTTGTTGTTAATTATTAATTAATAATATTCTTATAATTTAGTATTTTATTATCAATTATTAATTTTTAAATAATTAGCAATTATAATATTTTAATTTTTATTAGGTTATATTTTATCATTAATGTTTTATTTCATTAATATTTATCACTTAATTCTTAATTTTAACATTTTTATTAAATAATTGTAAAACATTAAATTATTTTTCTTAGAAAAACTATAAGGTATGTGTTTTTTATTGTTAAACAAGTTTCCCCTCCATTCCCACTTATTTCCTACCAAAATTGTGGGATCCTATACCCCAAGAATTGGGATCTATTGTCCCACTTTTTCCCATCACATCTCATGACACCAAACAGAGCCTAAATTTAATACATTTCTTTATTTATGCTTGTTTATGTTCTTTAATGTATGTATACCTAGCAAAAAGTTGACCCAACCCAACCCAAAAAAACAAGGTTAGGGTCTCATATGTAGCTAATTACCCAACTTGACCCAACCCGAAAAGACTAGGTTTGGGTTGGGTTGGGTCATGGGTCAACCCACTGACCTGATTGCCATGTCTAATTGTGATGTTTTATATATTGTTAGAAGTATTTGCTCTTTAATCTTTACTATTTAGTCTTTATTCTTTACCGTTTATTTCTTTGAATTGTTAAATGTTCAACTTTTTTTATTTTACATTGGGAACTTTAATGTTAATTCTTTTAATTTTGGAATTTTTCATGTATTGTTTTTTTATTTTTAAAACTCCTTTTGACATAATTGCAAGTAGATCGCCTTTGTTAGAATCCTTTAACAAGAGGCACAAATGTGTTAAAGATGCCCACACAATTAGGGGTAGGGGCTCACGATTCGGTTAACTGAACCGTGGGGTTTTTTTTTTAAACGGAACCGACTTGATCGTTTTTTTTTTAATCTGAACCAAAACCAAGCCAATGTAACCGGTTAACTGGTCTATCGGTTAACTGGTGGATCAGTTAATTGCGGTTTGGTTTTTCGGTTTTTTTTTTTTGCACTCAAATTAAAAAAAAAAAAAGAATAACTGAACAAGCATGGCAGAGGGGCGAGCCTGCGAGGGCGATGTGGTGGCCAATGATTCGCCAATGTCGGACTAGTTAGTGGTTGTTGTCGCCTAAAGTGAAAGCCTGAGAGATGGCAGAGCCGCGAAGATGGGAGATGAGAGAGACAGAGACAGTCAAACAAAGCTTGGGAGTGGAAAATAATAAATTTGAAAATTTTGAAAATCCATTACTTAGACATCACTATTTTCGAAAAAGGGGAAAACTGAAAAGGAGAGTGTGCGCCCAGGTTTATTCACTCGGCCTTGGCGAGTGTGCACCATTTGAAAATTTTGAAAATCCATTACTTACTAGTTAGGCATCTCATTTTTTGAGGAAGGGGACATATCGAAAAAGCCAGTGTGCACACAGGATTACTCACTTGGCCTCGGCAAGTGTGCACCAGCCTCTTGGGTGTTGGGACTTGGGAAAGAGGAAAATTCAAAAGATAAGTGTGTTACATGTATGATAAAAGTGGGAAAGGCAGACAGACCATAGGCGCGCCTTTGGCAGCCGGTTTTTTAAAAAGTAAAAATATAAATATAATATTATATATTATATATATATTATTGTATATATACCGATCGATTCGGTTAATTTACTTCATTTGTACTGCAATCAAACAAATTAAGCTAAAATTTAAAACAAAAATAGGTCAGAATTTACACTCAAATAATTTGCACTGTCATAGTTTTGCACCAGTGCAAATTTATTTCATTACAACCAAACACAGTCTTAAGAACTGAAGCTATTCACAAAAAAGCAATTTTAGATCGTAAGTGGAACGCGGCGGAGAATTAACTTTCCTTTTTCCTTTCCATCTTCGAGTGCTCCTCTTCTTAATTTCCATCTGTCTAAATTTCTAAATTCTAAAAATAGAAACTGAGAAAATTTAATATTTCAGTTAGGATAGGACTCTAACTCTAACGATTTTTATTTCTTTTCGATCACTACATAATCCTAATTCTACTAGGAGTTTAGAAAGAAAAACGAATTAGCAGTACTAACCTTATAAATAACAATTCTGAGTGACACCAGTACATTCGAAATTGAGCGGCAGCAGAAGAACGATTCTCAGAGTGATATCAACGTACATTGGAAATTGAGAAGAAGAAAAAGATGAACGTAACTTCAGAGCGGGTGCAGCAGAAGATGGACCAGGACAATATTCTTGAAAAGCGCCAACAGAAAGGCATCCTTCTGCATCAGCGACTGAACCGGAGGATTTTTGACGAGAAGAGTGGAATGATAAAGAAAAGATATCAGAAGAAGAACAAGATCGGTCTTGAATTCCTGAAGGTGTTGGTTGAGATAGAAATGGAAGAATTGGCACAAGAGAGGAGGATGGAGAAGGGGGAGAAAAATAACGAGTTGATTATGGATGCTGCTTCAGGACTAGCATCACCATTACCGCCTCCTCTACCGCTAAATCCACGACCGGCCGGAGAAGTAAAAATGCCGGAGGCGTTGCTGAACGTGATCGAGAGCCATGGAGGTACAAGTATCGTGTGGGTGATAGAAAAAACACTTTACAAGACTGACTTGAGCAGGGGGCATAACCGTTTGACAATGCCCGGTAAGCAAATGAAGGAGGCGTTTCTGACGAAAGAGGAGAGGGAGAGACTAAGAAAGGAGACGAATGGAGGGATGAAGGTGGTGGTTGTGGATCCGGAGTGCAGATTCTGGACACTAAATTTTACGCGGTGGAACTCTTTCGGCAGTAGTTACTCTTATGTGCTGAATGGAGCGTGGAACGACCTCGTTGCTCTGCAAGAATGGCGCCCCAAGGTTCACTCATTGCAAGTCTGGTCTTTTCGTCTCCCACAACCCGCCCAAGGCTCAAATCTTTGCTTCGTTCTTAATGTGGTTCCCACTAAACTAAGCCAATAAGATTGATCGATTGAAGAAGAAGAAGAAACAGATCGTGTAGACTATGTAATTTTTAAGAGTTTATCCATTGTAATTGTAAAGAATTATATACAGTGCAAATGTTTTATTATTCTATTATTAGTGAATTTTTAAATTTAGAAAATCAAACATTGCTTAATGATTTTTTTGCATAAAAATCCAGTTTAAAAAGAAAAAACCTCCTTTTTTTGCATAATAGGATAAATGGGATCGAATTTGGATCCCCCTATCCGATGATCCTGTATATGTTATTTATTCATTTATAAATATATTATTTATATTGCATTTTTGTAAATTTATTATATTATTTATTTTTATAAAAAACATGTATATATAT
This sequence comes from Nelumbo nucifera, assembly GCF_055504915.1. Taxonomy (NCBI): domain Eukaryota; kingdom Viridiplantae; phylum Streptophyta; class Magnoliopsida; order Proteales; family Nelumbonaceae; genus Nelumbo; species Nelumbo nucifera. Next base: position 101,758,774 of record NC_142649.1, read on the forward strand.
TATCAAAATAGTTCAAAAGATACTTGTATTTTCTGCTTTTCTTTATTTAAATTGTAATGTTTTATTTTTCATTCAACAATTTATTAATTAAAAAAAACAAATTGGATTGGATCAAATCCAACTTCGTTATCGGATTTGAATTCAAATCCATGTTTATGAGATCCAGATCTGATTGGATCTACAATTAATAGTGTCATACTAGATTCAGATATAACCTGATTTGAATCCGATCCATTTGCATCCATACCTAAATATGTTCTTAAAATATTAAGTGATAGACCATAGCCCCAAAATGTCAAAAGACCTTCCACGAATCTCATTTTGTGTAAGGTTTGTTGATGCTCGGGTTGGCCGAGGACAACACTGTCAATTCGCTCCTAAGCCCGAGTAGGATTGAGGTACCCAAGGTCTGAAGCCTAAGATGGCCCAAGGACTAAGGACCGAGGTGGTGCAGATCCAAGGTCCGAGGTCTGTGGTGTCTTGCGTCCGAGGTAGCCGAGGACCAAGGGGTCGATTCCGCAAGAAGAAAGGTGACTCCAACAGTCAAGTTAGTACCGAGGAATGGAGTGGACGAGTTCTGCGAGCACCCAAACGACGTCACTAGTGAGTAATAGATCTCAAAGGCTAGTGGGGGAGCTCAAGTATTTGATCCCTTACCTGGAGGGGGGTCACCTCATAGTAATACTTGAAACCGCCCGGAGGTTGGTGAGCTCGGACGGCAAGGATTGAGTCCGTACACGGGATACATGGCCGTCCTAGGCCACCAAGTGACCCCGCGCCATTGGTTCCTAGGTTTCCCCCGAGCTGGGCAGCATCCGTTCATTGATTGACTCCGCTCTAACGTGAGCTGCCCAACACATGTAGGCCACTGAAAGGTCAATGCCATCTACGCCTACATCAAGGTTCAAGCTACCAAGCTTGGGAATGCTGGTGCCAATACCACGGTTTTGAAAATCAAACTGAACCATATTCTTGAACTTGTTGACTCGAGAACCAGTCATGATTTCGGGTCTGGTTTTAGAACTTAAAACCATCCAACCAAGGTTCAAACCATATTGTCACACCGCTTGACCCAAAACCAGAAGCCAAAGCAGTTATGCTTTTGGCTTGGTTTTTAAAACCATGAGCAAAACCATTTGTAATAGTCCAATGAGTTAATTGCATGAGAGGTTGATGGAGACAAGAGACTTGTGAATTCTTGAAGGAATAATGCTAACGGACGCTAATGGCAAGGGAGGATTCAATCAATTATAAAAAAAATTGGAAGTACTTTATAATCAATTTCCTAAAACTTAGGGATACTTTAAGAGATTTGCTCTTTGCAAAATAGTATTTATGCGATCAACAATATCACAATTGAACCTTTGAGCCAATGTTTAAAAAACTGACTTGAAATCGGAACTGCTTTGGCCACCGGTTTCTAGGTGAGTGGTTCGATCATCCGGTTTGAACGAATGACCCATTCTGATACAAAAAATAAAAAATAATTAAAACAATTAAAATAAAAAACAGTCAAGACCGTTGTACATGTCAACGGGTTGCTAACCAAGTGGGTGTTGGGTATCGTGGTCTAACCACAATATATTGAGTTTTAAAATGCATCACGTTGTTTTGAGGAGTTCAGTTGGCCTCTAGTGTGGATCGATGTACCCTATCTCGTTGTAGGTAGGGTTGTAATTCGGCTCATCAATGATACTCAAAAACCCGAGGCCCAATCCGACATCCAATTCGATTATCTCAAATTCAAAAGATGTATTTATGTAATCAAATCAGATTCGGATTCGCCCCCATCCAGTCCAATTAAAATCCAAATACGATTATATTTATTAATTTTAAGATATAAAGTTTAAATAATTATATTTAAACTTCTAAAAATGTATTCTATATATTATATTATATATGTGATGATGCACAATCCAGTCAGTCCTAGCTTCCGGTCACCTTGCCTTTGGCAGAGCCGAAGGTGCCTGAAACAAGGAAGAAAATGGAGACTTCCAGGGAGGAACCCGGTAGGAACACTCTGAAGCTCAAGTTATTGCTCTTGAGAAGGCAAGGGGAATGAGGGACTTCAAGACCAGAAAGCACAAGAATCACATACCTCCTTATTTGGGGGAGGGGGGCCTTTTATAATCACCCTGGTACACTCACTCCCATACCTCTGCCAGATCGGGCATCATCACCCTTGCCAGATCGGGTGTCATCATTTCTGCCAGACGCCAGTTCGGGTGTCATAACCTTTGCCAGTTGCCAGTTCGGGTGTCATAACCTCCACTGTCCTTGTTAGGGCCGTCTCTGCCACGTCTGAGATGGCGGTGGCAGGTGGCCGTTGGAGGGCGGTTGTCATGTGTCGAACCCCTAATCAGTCAGGTGCGCCGCCTCCGTGTACGGGTAGAAGTCTTGAGTTCGGGTAGAAGTGTGGCCCGGACTGTCCGGGGTGGGTCAGCTCGGGTTTTTGCCCTTTGCGCTCCTTGTAAGGCTCAGGACATCCAAGGGAGAGCTCGGGTTCTTCCTTGGGGAGCTCGGGTCATGGGTTCCTTTTCTGGGGGAGCTCGGGACTTCCTTTCTCGGAGCTCGGGTTGTGGGCCCGCTGCCATGCCGAGCAGGCGCTTCTTCCAAGTCACTCTCAGTTGCTTCTACGTGTCACGTGGCCAAGGGGTCGGGTCAAATCTTCCTCCATCAATTGCCCTCCACTCGTCGTGCTCGGGGTCCTGACCCGGCGTGGGGAGTTCACGGGATGCGGGTGGATTTGCCTCGTGACGCTTTGGCCTTGGTTTGGAGCTTCTCTGGTCTGACCTACTTGTGTTTTTGGCCCGATCATGATCGGCTTGGTTCGACCAGGGGTCAATCCTGGGTTGCATGCAGCTCATGCGCGGGCGCCAAACGATTTTAAATTTTTGAACGTCGAAAATGCACGCTAAACTGACTTCTTCCTCGGGGGGCGTGCAGCCGATTTTGCGGGGAGCCGTTGGATGGTTTTGATCTTGGCCGTTGATGCGCGAGTACAATGGCTATAAATAGTGGGGGGCCCCTGATCACTTTCCTTCGCCATTCTTCAGCATTCGTTTCTTGAGCTCGCATCCAAGGCTGTCAGCTCGCATCATTCTTCGTAGTCCGGTAGCTTTTCCCCGGTGAGTCCTCAACCTTCTTTTTTATTCAATGTCTAGCTCGGGTAGTTTAGATAGTCTTCTGGGGGGGGTCAGATGCTGGTTCTACAAACCGAGCTGCTGCCCCCGACAGCCTTAGTGAGTCCGAGGCGGGGCCCGAGGTAGAGCTCGAGGAAGAGCTTGAGTTCGAGCCCATAGGCCGAGTCACCTCGGGCAGCTTGGCATCCACCTCCTGTCGAGGTCGGGTGCCAGATAAGTTCGGGCCTTCCACTATGACACTCGGGGAGTAGCTTGATGCCAGGCTGCACCTTCCTTTCCATCCCCTTATCGTCGAGGTCATGAATCTCTTCGGCGTTACTATCGGTCAGCTCCACCTGAACTCCATTCGTAACCTTGTTGGGACCATCTCCCTTTGTTGCGAACACTGCCTTCCATTGGACCTGGAAATCTTTTCTGCCATTCTTATGCTCAAGAAGCAAGCGGGTCCCCTACCCGGGCATAGGTGGGCCTACTACTTGTCTCCTCGTCCGAGGTTCAAGCTTTTGCACGATCTTCCGAATAAGGTCCCGGCATGGAAGCGGGACACCTTCGTGGCTTGAAGTGCTACGGGGTGGCCATTTCCTACCGAGTGGGGATTGGCCGTTCTTGATCCCGGTGCCACGTTAGATGAAGAAACGGTGAAGGGCCTCTAGGATTGGGCTCGACTTGGACTCAAATGCGAAGTCCACCTGACGGAGGCCGAGCTTATCCAAGCCGATCTGAGTTCGGGTAGGTTTCTTGCTCAGAGGCTTGCTTTTGCTTTGTTTTCTTATTCTCGTTTTTTGACGCCGAACTCTTTTTGCAGGTGTTATGAAGGCAGAGAAGACCTGAGGTGCGAACTTGTTTGATGGTATGAGGAGGAGGAAGCGAGCTGCTAAGCGGGTCCGTGCCAACCCTTCCCGGGTTGTGGAGCCCGAGGCACCAAGAATGGAGCCTCGTGGGGAGCTCGAGGTGGCCCCTCCAGTTCAGGAAGCGGCAGGGGTCCCCTATGCCGATACTGCTTATACCCAGGCTGTGCCTTCAGGCTCGGGAAGTCAGGATGGGGCTGGGAGCGTGCTGACGCCGAGCTACGCTCTCCGAAAAAGTAAGAAGGCTATTTGCCCTGAGGAGGTCGCGGCATGGGCTGATCTTCCTCCGCAACACATAGGCGCACGTGCTGCTACTCGCACCATGGTGGTAAGTCGAAGTAGTTTTTTTTTTTTTTTTTTTTTTTTTTTTTTTTTTTTTTTTTCGGGCTGATTTATTCTTGTTTTGGCTGGTGAACTCATCTATCCACGCTCTAACAATCTAGGCGGAGAGGGGCTTGAAGCGAGCACAAGCTGCCGAAAAGGCTTACTGCGCTACGCGAGTCGAGCTAACGAGGTCTCGGAGGGACAACGAGGCCTTAGGATTGGTGGTGAAACACATGGCGGACCTGAAGCTGGACCTAGAGCATCAGGTTGGGTACCTTCAAGATGATATTAGGGAGAAGACTGAGATCTTCTCTCAGGCCATCAAGGAGGCGAAGGTGAAGGCCGTCAATGATTACATCGCTTCGCCGCGCTTTGATGACATGTTGGTGGGCTCGTACAGAAGGGGTTTCAAGTTGAGCCGATGGATGATAAGGAACACGTACCCTGAGCTCGATATTAGTGCCATAACCACTTCGCGCATCACTCCGGAAATGGCTGCTGCAGCTGATGATGATGCGGATTCCGAAGACGAAGCGGGACCTTCGGGTATTGTCGAAGTCCCTTCTGAAGGCGAGGAAGATGTACCTCTAGTCCTGTGAGCTCGTTGCCGTTGTTTTTTGTTTTTTTTTTTGAACACTGTAAAGCAAACATTTAGCAATGAAGTACTTTTTCAGTTTAAATGTTGTGCAAATATTCTCCTCTTGCCGAAGTGACTATATCGCCGAGCTGCATAGAATTAGGTCCCCGAAATGAGGGGATTCCTTGAGGCGGGCTAACATAGTAAGGCTATATGCCCGATCTGTTCTCCACCTGGGTAAAGGAAATATTAGTTCAGTAGGCCTGGCTTGGAGCGAGCTATACACCCCGGGTTTCATACTCGTGTTGCCTGCTCTCTTGGTATTAACACTTAGTTTTCGTTGATGAGGCCCCGAGGTCATCCTCAACTCGGCGCTTTAGCCCTTAGGATATTTTCCTAGGTTTTTTGCCCATGCCAAAGAGGCGACTGGGTCTTGTAGTGTTGAGGTCTTTGTTACTTCGGCGTTCTGGCTCTTAGGCTCTAGGAGCGGCTCACAGTCTGCCCAGTTCGGTAGCTTATAGGTAATATCGTCTTAGGTTGACGATGTTCCAAGCTCGGGGTATTTGTTTACCCTCCAGAGTCTCGAGCTCGTATGCTCCTCCGAGTGCTCTCTTTACTCGATAGGGTCCTTCCCAGTTCGGCTCGAGTTTTCCAACGCCGGGCTCGGGTACCATGACCTTTCAGAGAACTAGGTCGCCGACGCGGAAGTTTCGTCTCTTAACTCTAGCGTTGTAGTACCGAGCTACCCTTTGCTGGTACGCCGTGGTCTTGATGTATGCGAGGTCCCTTACCTCGTCAAGTAGGTCGAGGTTGGTACGTAGCTCGTCGTTATTATTATTGTCGTTGTATGCTTCCAACCGAAGTGAGAGGATTTCGATTTCGGCTGGGATGACTGCCTCCATGCCATAGGTGAGGTTGAAGGGAGTTTCTCCGGTGGCGGACTTCTCTGTAGTTCGGTATGCCCATAGGACGCTGGGCAACTTGTCTGCCCATAACCCTTTAGCTCGGTCTAGCATGGGTTTTAGTTCGTTGAGGATAGCTCTGTTCGTGACTTCTGCTTGACCGTTTGCTTGTGGGTGCGCAACCGACGTGAAGTTTTGCCGGGTCCCCATGTCTTGGCACCACTCTTGGAATTTGATGTCCTCGAACTGCTTGACGATGTACCCTAGGAACTTACCCGAGGTGACACCGAAGACACACTTATTTGGGTTTAGTTTCATGTTAAATTGACGCAGAATTTGAAAGACAGAATGCAAGTCTTGTATTAATTCATGCGAAAACTGTGTCTTGACGACCATGTCGTCTACATAACATTCTATCTTTGTGCCAATTAAGGGTTGAAATAGCTTATTCACAAGCCTTTGAAAGGTTGCCCCAGCATTTTTCAGTCCGAAGGGCATAACCTTGTAGCAGTACAGGCCGAACTCAGTTATGAAGGCGGTTTTTTCCTCGTCGGACGGGTTCATCCTGATTTGGTTGTAGCCCGAGTAGGCATCCAGGAAGCTTAGCAACACGTGTCCCAAGGTCGCGTCCACTAGGCGGTCAATCTTTGGGAGGGGGAAGCAATCTTTTGGGCAAGCTTGGTTTAGGTCGGTGTAGTCGACGCACATGCGCCACTTGCCGTTTGCCTTTTTTACCAAAACTGGGTTGGCCACCCAACTCGGCTAATGAACTTCCCTTATGAATTCTCCTGCGAGGAGCTTCTCGACCTCCTCATCGACCACCCTCCAGTGTTCTGGGGCTAGGTTGCATTTCTTCTGTCTAATGGGCCTAACTACAGGGTTAGTATTCAGCTTGTGAGTTATAAAGTCGGGGTTTATACCGGGCATCTCTGCCGCGGACTATGCAAAAACGTCTAAAGTTTGGAGTAAGAAACTTACCACTTCGGACCTCAAGGGTTCTTCCAAGGATGCTCCGACCTAAAGTAATCTGGTGGGGTCTTCTGCCGAGACAGAGATGGGAACAGTTTCCTCCGTTGGTGCAACTCGCTCCTCGTTCTGTTCCACAGGTCGCTCCAGTTCGAGGTCGCCAGTTACCTTGGTTTTTCCCTTGAGGGCAGCGATGTAGCACTTACGGGACTCGAGCTGGTCGCCCTGCACTACCCTGATGCCAAAGTCTGTTGGGAACTTCATGGCTAAATAGTAAGTAGACACCACGACCTTTAAAGCATGGGTGATTGGCCGACCTACTATGGCATTGTAGGGGGAGGGCGTCGCGACCACCAAAAAATCGTGACTGAGTCTTACCGTACTAGGCCACGTGCCAACTTCCATGGGTACTATGACCTTTCCCAGGAGTCTGACCTCTTCTCCGCTGAAGCCGACCAGCGGGGTGTTCGTAGGCTTCAAGTCATTCTCCCAGAACTGGAGTTTGTCGAAGGCTGCTTTAAAAAGGATGTCTGCTGAACTGCCGGAGTCAACGAGTACGCGCCGGACTTCAAAGTCGTTGATCTTTATCTTTATGACAAATGCATCGTCGTGGGGGTAGTGGACCCCGTGCGCATCGTCTTCAGTGAAGAATATGGGGTCTTCCGTCCTAGGCCGCTTTGGGGGATTTTGTTTTTCTCTGGCGGCCTCCCGGGTTGATGCCCGAGCTGCTACCGAGGTGCATCCTATTACGATCGATCCTCCAACGATCACGTGGATTGTTCCTCGAATTGGTCTTTCTTTCGGGAGCTGCTTCTGTGGTTCTGTTGGCCGGCTGCTGGACTCGGGAGCATCTCTACTGTGCTCTCCCTGCCGACCTGTCTTATCTCTACAGGGGGGAAGGAACTGAAAGAATAGGGTCAACTTTCACCTCGTCCGAGCTTGTTTCTTCTTTACCTCGGAGTTCGGGCAGGATGCGGGTGGTAGTAAGGCGACTTCGCCGGCGTCTTCACTGCTGCTTAGAAGGCCTGGTATTGGTGCTACTTGCCTCGGTGTTGCCGAGCTCGATCGGCCCGGATTGTTGGTAGTCCGTGGCCAGGACGCCAAATTGGTTCTCTGCGAGCAGGAGCTCAAACTTAGAGTGCCAAGGTGCTGACTTCGGCAAGGAGGTTCCTGATCCGCCGGTGAGCTGCGAGGTGGGGGTAATTAGTCTTTCCCTCCTGCCCGGGGATGAGGCCTGGCTCCTGGAGGGGTTATGAAGTTGGGAGGCTTCCCCTCGGTGAAGGCGCCCGCCCTGAGGGGAGGGCTTGACCGGCTTCGAAGTAGGGTGCCGAGGTGGGAGCTGTGGTTGGTTCAGAGGCAGTTGGGGGAAATGATGTTGATAGTGACACTGAGAGATGTGGTGCAGTACTTGCTGCTGATGGAGCTGATGTTGTTGGAACTGCTGCATTTGGGCTTGCATTGCCCGCATGCACTGCATCAAGTCATCAACCTGGTTCTGGATGGTCGCCAAAGGGACAACGGTTGGTTCGGTGAAAGTTGTCTCGATAGGGGGGAAGGGGAACATTCACAGGTGCCACCGCACTCGGTGCATTGAGGGGGACGGTGAACTGTCCGATACATACAATGGCGGGCTGAGGGTATTATCCTACAACATTCAAGTTGGCGTTGTGCCTGTTGCTGCTGGAAGAAGCCATGGAAGCTAAGGTTTCTTTGAAAGAGAGAGAGAGTTAAAGGTTAGGGGAGGCTTTTTGAAGTCTTTCCCACAAACGGCGCCAAATGATGATGCACAATCCGGTCGGTCCTAGCTGCCGGTCACCTTGCCTTTGGCAGAGCCGAAGATGCCTGAAGCAAGGAAGAAAATGGAGACTTCCGGGGAGGAACACAGTAGGAACACTCCGAAGCTCAAGTTAGTGCTCTTGAGAAGGCAAGGGGAATGAGGGACTTCAAGACCAGAAAGCACAAAAATCACTTACCTCCTTCTTTGGGGGAGGGGGGCCTTTTATAATCACCCTGGTACACTCACTCCCATACCTCTGCTAAATCGGGCATCATCACCTCCGCCAGATCGGGTGTCGTCATTTCTGCCAGACGCCAATTCGGGTGTCATAACCTCTGCCAGTTGCCAGTTCGGGTGTCATAACCACCACTGTCCTTGTTAGGGCCATCTCTGCCATGTCTGAGATGGCGGTGGCAGGTGGCCATTTGAGGGCGGCTATCATGTGTCGGACCCCTAATCAGTCAGGCGCGCCGCCTCTGTGTACGGGCTTCCTGGGCGTCAGGTACGGTTGTTCAGTCAGGTGACTTGGAGCCGAAGTGGTGTGCGAGGTGAAGTCTTGAGTTCGGATAGAAGTGTGGCCCGAACTGCCCTGGGGTGGGTCAACTCGGGTTTTTGCCCTTTGCGCTCCTTGTAAGGCTCAGGACCTCCAAGGGAGAGCTCGGGTTCTTCTTTGGGGAGCTCGGGACATGGGTTCCTTTTTTGGGGAAGCTCGGGACTCCCTTTCTCAGAGCTCGGGTTGTGGGCCCGCTGCCGTGCTGAGTTGGCGCTTCTACCAAGTCACTCTCGGTTGCTTCCACGTGTCGCGTAGCCAAGGGGTCGGGCCAAATCTTCCTCCATTTTTAAAAATTCTAAAAATGTATTCTATATATTATATTATATGAGTTTAGATATAAAATAGGTTTATTTTGTTATATTTATATTAATTTATTATATATAAAAGTTGGAAAAATAAATAAATTTTTAATTCTTTTATATTTTAGAAAATTTATAGTGAAGTTGGATTAAATCCGAATATGATCCAAGTCTGTTAGAATTCAAATTCGAATCTGTCTTTAAATCTGGTCAGAATTTGGATCAGATTCAGATGTAGGTTCTCATCAATCAAGTAGGATGTGGATTTTGTTGCATTGGATCCAAGTCCGACCTGATTACAACCCTAGTTGTAATCGGATCAGACTATTGAAAACTTGCATTCGAAACCGCTTCAAGATCCAATCGGATAGGAAGACCTCATATTTGAATTCAAATCCTAACAAATTCTGATTGGATTTGGATTTAATTCAACTTTGGTTTAATTTGTTACAATACCAAAACAATTAAAATTTTGATTAGTTTTTAATTTTTATATATAATATAATAAAGTAATGTAAATATAGCATACTAAATTCATTATATATAAATTCATATATAATATAATATGCATAATATATTTTATAATTTTATAAAATTTATATTTTATAATCAATAAATATGACAACATAATTGGATTCGGACTTTAATCGGATTGGGTGGGGCCAAATCCGAATTTAATCCAATTATTTAATCGATGTAGATTGTAACATCAAAATCCAATCCGATTGGATAAATACATCATCCGAATTCAAGTTAATCAGATTGGATGTCGAATCAAGCATCAAATTTTTTGAGTATCATTGATAGGCCTAGTTGTAGGTGAAATGCATGGAATCAAACACACAAGGTGTGGGCTAAAATGCGCTACACCTTGCAAAATGCTTATGCAAATATGCCCCTACAGAGGGTGTATCGGGGTCTTGACTGGTTTAGGGGGTGGAGGAACCTTAAACCAGCCCCCCTGAACCGGATTTGAAAAAAAAATTAAAAATAAAAAAAACAATACTAATACCGCCAGATATGCCCCTATCGGCGTATCAAGCGTATCGGTATTTAGAACCTTGGTGTGGTGTGCTCTCATCCACACTATAGGTGTGATGTGAATGAGAACACACCACCCAATTTCTCATTTATGCTATAGAATACCCCCAAATCAACGATTTTTGGCCCAAAAATGGTTTTAGGGTGAAATAGAACCAGTGCTTAGAAGGTCTCAATGTCAACCGGTCTGGTCCGGTTTTCAAAACCTTGCTTTGAGCCATGAATCTCTCCCTTTTCTGGTTCTATGCTTGATTTGGTTCTCTGAACATTGCTAAATACTGAAAAAAACGCCTTTATAAAATGCCTATTTCAAAATGGACTTCTTAAGACCCGAAAAGGCCAAAACACAACCTTTAAATGCTAGTCACAAGGAAAACGTTTTCTTCCTCTTCATTGGAGATCTACCTCCTAGCAAGAAAAAGCTAAATTGGGGAGTGATTTGGAGCTGGAATATTCTCCCAAACAAAACTGTTCCAACATGATCTATGCCAGCACATTTCACCATAAGACTGGAACCCACCATGTATGAGATGCGCCAGTGCAGACACAGATCATGAGATCCAGACTATGTGATGAATTGGGATTAACAGTAAACAACAAGCTTACAATCTATGAAAAGTTCATTTTCATGAAAGCGGTAAGATCTAGATCAGTTCTAGTATGGATTGCAGTATGGAATCTGAAAAGGAAAATGCATTATATAACATCATTGACCAGCCAGAATTTTGAAATTTGAACGTATCCAAGACAAGGCAAAATCTATGATGCGGAAAAGAAATGGTATGGAAAGAGTATGGTAAGAGTTTTGACCAATCAAAACCCAACCAATAACACTTTATTCGTTAGCATATTTATGATTCCAGTTTTGACCATTAATCTGTCATATTAAACCCAGTCCTATAATCCAATTCACCCATTAATCTGTCATATTAAACCAAACAAAGAAAATAAAGTTTAAATTTGAATCATCCTCAGCCTAGTAGGAAATCAAGGCTCTCACTAGAAGACAGCTTCAATGGTTGCCCTCATCTGATCATCTCTCCAAAAAGTACCCAAAACACCTTAATTGGCATACGTAGATCAGGCTAAAAAGGCACTCAATACAATTTCAATTATTTTTCCAAGAAAGAACGTTGAAAATCAGATTCTCTCTCTAATTGAAGTCATAACCTCCATATACTGAAATCTGCTTCAGTAGACTTCGCAACAGAGATACTCCCAATGCAAGGCTGCAAGGGATTGTGCGTATGGTGTGAGCACTGAAGCCAATCTCCCGTAGACTTCGCAACATGACTCTTACAGCCCACCTCACACTTGGACACTTTAACATTCCAATGCGACAAATATTCTAGGCTCTTCACGTCCCATATGGTTTGAAGACCCTGGGGGTGGATTTGCCAAGGTTGTGGCACGGTAGGGCCGTCAATTGGACTGGATTTGGTCCAATCCGACATTGGTCCATTCACAAATGGATCATACCCAATTCAGTCCAAACCCATACAAACCAAGTCCAATTTAGGGCTGTCAATGGGTCAAGTCCAGTTGGAATCGGAATCGACCCAACAAGAAATACCAAGGACCCGGGACCGAACAGAACCCAATAGGGTCTTATATTTTAGACTCCAAACCGAACTGATAGGTTCTTAGGACAATCAGGTCTGCATGTTTGGGAGGCTTATGTCTCGTGTGTTCTGAACTACACTTTGTTGGATTTTAATCTCATAAGAGATTAAATCCAATGGGTTTGATTGATCAATTACATGAGAAATTGCACCTACACACTTGATTGAAAAATTAGTTTTTCTCTTACAAAACCCAGTTTTGAACTTGTCCCACATTGGAAAATTATAAGTTTTGTTTTCAGTATTTCAATAGCAGCTGATTTACACTCCTTAGAATTAGTAGAGGAGAGTATGGGGATTCGATACCGCGCAACGCGCGCGCACGCGTGTGTGCGGCGCAATGAGGCGCTTTAGAGGCGCACTTTGCTCTCACTCGACCATGGAATCCAAATTCATAGCCTTAGCGACTGCTGGAAAAGAGGCTGAATTGATAGTGAGGCAACTCTGTCAAGGGCCTATGGTATCTACAATGGTAAGTCCAGACACATAAATCTGAGACATGAATTTGTTAGACAACTGATTCAAGATGGAGTCATCATTATAACCTATGTGAGGTGAAGAAAAAACTTGGCTGATCCTCTTACCAAGGGCTTGGCCAGAGAATTGGTAAGAATGACAACCAAAGAGATGGGATTAAAACCCTTTACTTAGTCACCTGTAATAGTAACTCAACCTGAACTGAAAAACTATCAGTATTGGATTTAATGGATAACAACAAGTTACAGCAATGTGACTGTTAGCACTGACATTGAGAAATTTCCCATCACAACATAAACAATGTTGTCCGTTATGATGAAAGGTTGAGATAAACTCTTAATGAAGTTCTGAAATGTGTCAAATAACGGAGCACATAGTGGAACTTTACCTATGTGAACATAGAAGTGGTGCCGCTTCTCATGAGGGTTTGGGTTTTGCTATCGAGATTGTTCATGAAACCAGGAAAGAAGCACATGGCCATAACAGTGCTGAGCAAAAACTTGAAATTCTTGCAGAGACTGGACATTTTTGTGTGTATAGGTGTCTCCGGTCTGTCTTGAGAGTAATTGGTTTAAGGTCTTACCACCAATAACTTTGACAAGGCTCTGAGATAACTATACTAACAAAAGGTTTAAGTTGATAAACACCTTTTGTATGCATAAATGTGTTATAGTAGTTTGGATTGAGAGAGAACTATGTAATTGATCAATCAATGTGGGGGATTGCTGGATTTTAATCTCATAAGAGATTAAATCCAATGGGTTTGATTGATCAATTACATGAGAAATTGCACCTACACACTTGATTGAAAAATCAGTTTTTCTCTTACAAAACCCAGTTTTGAACTTGTCCCACATTGGAAAATTATAAGTTTTGTTTTCAGTATTTCAGTAAGACCAGATTTACAGTCCTTAGAATTAGTAGAGGAGAGTATGGGGATTCGATACCGCGCAACGCGCGCACGCGTGTGTGTGGCGCAAGGAGGTGCTTTAAAGGCGCACTTTGCTCGCACTTTTGGTTTTTGTGCGTTGCTGACCATTGATCAACGTTGATGAGATCAACAGTCACAATTCGATCGGGTGTGATCAAGAGGCACAATTCAAAGTTAACAGTCACTAACTGTTAACTACTTTTTAAACAGTCACAATGTTTGAAATTGTGACTGTTCAAGGTGCCTTCTCTAAACCAACACCTACCTTTTCTTCATACCTCTTCACAAATTATTTAAGGAGCATGAATCAAACTCCAAAACCCACAATTTTGAAATTCACTCTCTCTCTCTCTCAGTCCGGTCTGCTAGTCTCACAGAAGGTTTCTTTGGAGACTCTTCAACTTTGCTGGTTGCAGATTCTCGCCCAAGGCTCTGTTGTATCCTGGGAACGAATTTGCCTGTAACCCAACAACAAACTCAGTAAAACTGAGTGGGGGCAAATAACGTTCTAAAGACAGTGTCTTCAGACGCGCCTCAGAGCTTCTCCTCCAAAGTTACAGTGACCCCATTTTATCCAACACACTTCACACCTCTAGATAGTATAGAACTGCAGTTTTAAATATGTGATTAGTCAATTTCAATTCACAAGTGGTTTCATAAGCATTTTGCATTGTTTCAATGTTTCTTTTAAACATAAGTTGGAAAGAGCATTGCACCATTATCTTTGGAATCAGTTGACATGTCTGGTGTTACAGAGATCCAAAACAGGTCTAAAACTTCCAAGGCCTTTGTTTTTGATGAACATGCTTCTGAGCAACAGGAACATACAGGAAGTTCAGGAAAATGAAGACAGAGTAAATGGAATCCACAGCCTGATAATGATGGGGAAGCAGATGGTCATATGACTAGTAAAAAGAGGAAAATGAAGTGGGATGGTGATGATTCTCAGATAAAAATTCTGGGACCAACTCAACTCCCAAACTTTGTGAAGGAGTCTAATTCTGACATGCTAGAGGAAGAAGAAAATCATATATTTCTTTTTTTATAAGAATTGCATATATTTCTTCCCAAGTTGACTGCAATGTGACAGACCTCATGCATCTCCAACAATCTTACCCCCTTTTCATTGATATCAAGAACCAATTAGAATCAAATAGTCCAGCAATGTCTGGTGGAGGATTCCACCTAACTCCACATAAAGCAAAACAATGTTCCCAAATTCCTAAGGAAACTATGCAGGAGATTGATAGGGGGTAGGTATTTGAACCATGGGTATTAAATAGGCAACACACCTAGGGCAACAATATTGTAAAGAATTATATACAGTGCAAATGTTTTACTATTCTATTATTAGTGAATTTTTAAATTTAGAAAATCAAACATTGCTTAATGATTTTTTGCATAAAAATCCAGTTTAAAAAGAAAAAACCTCCTTTTTTTGCATAATAGGATAAATCGGATCGAATTTGGATCCCCCTATCCGATGATCCTGTATATGTTATATTTTATCATTAATGTTTTATTTTATTAATATTTATCACTTAATCCATAATTTTAACATTTTTTCTTAAATAATTGTTAAGCATTAAATTATTTTTCTTAGAAATACTATAAGGTATGTGTTTTTTATTGTTAAACAAGTTTCCCCTCCATTCCCACTTATTTCCTACCAAAATTGTGGGATTATACACCCCAAGAATTGGGATCTATTGCCCCACTTTTTCCAATCACATCTCATGACACCAAACAAAGCCAAAATTTAATTCATTTCTTTATTTATGCTTGTTTATATTCTTTAATGTATGTATACCTAGCAAAAAGTTGATCCAACCAACCCAACCCAAAAAACCAAGTTTAGGGTCTCATATGTAACTACTTGAATTTGAAAATGACCCAATTTGACCCAACCCGAAAAGACTTGGTTTGGGTTGGGTTGGGTCATGGGTCATGGGTAAACCCGCTGACCCGATTGCCATGTCTAATTGTGATGTTTTATATATTGTTAGAAGTATTTGCTCTTTAATCTTCACTATTTAGTCTTTATTCTTAACCGTTTATTTCTTTGAATTGTTAAATGTTCAACTTTTTTTTTATATTGGGAACTTTAATGTTAATTCTTTTAATTTTGGAATTTTTCATGTATTGATTTTTTTATATTTAAAATTCCTTTTATATTAGGGATGACCCGAATTAACTTATGGGTGAACCCTAACCCGAATATTTAGGGTTAGGGACTAGCATTGGTCGATTCAACCCGACTTGAAATTGACCTAAAGTGTTTTGAACCAACCCAACCAAACCCACAAACCTAATTGCTAGGTCTGGATGTATGTATTGTTTTAGTGCACATGCACTTTTGGAGTTGAGAAGATTGATTATTGGTAATTTGATTTAAAAAATTTGATAACTTGTTGGAACCTCCTAAAGTTTGGTAATTGCAATTACCTCATCTGAACTTTTTGACATAATTGCAAGTAGATCCCCTTTGTTAGAATCCTTTCACAAGAGGCACAAATGTGTCAAAGATGCCCATGCAATTAGGGGTAGGGGCAACCGTGGGGTTTTTTCTTGAACTGAACCGACCTGATTGGTTTTTTTAAAATCTGTATCGAAACCAAGCCGATGTAACCAATTAACTGGTGGATCAGTTAACCGCGGTTTGGTTTTTCGGTTTTTTTTTTGCACTCAAATTTAAAAAAAAAAAATAACTAAACAAGCATGGCAAAGGGGCGAGCCTGCGAGGGCGAAGTGGTAGCCAATGATTCGCCGGTGTCAAACTAGTTGGTGGTTGTTGTCGCCTGATGTGAAAGCTTGAGAGATGGCAGAGCCGCGAAGATGAGAGAGAAGAGAGACAGAGACAGTCAAACAAAGCTTGGGAGTGGGAAATAATAAATTTGAAAATCCATTACTTAGACATCTCAGTTTTCGAAGAAGGGGAAAACTAAAAAGGAGAGTGTAAGCCCAGGTTTATTCACTCAACCTCGGCGAGTGTTTACCATTTGAAAATTTTGAAAATCCATTACTTACTACTTAGGCATCTCATTATTCGAAGAAGGGGAGAATCGAAAAAGCCAGGGTGCACATAGGTTTATTCACTTAGCCTCGGCGAGTGTGCACCAGCCTGTTGGCTATTTGGACTTGGGAAAGGGGAAAATTGAAAAGATATGTGTGTTACATGTAAGATAAAAGTGGGAAAGGCGGAAAGGCAATAGGATTATATATATTATTGTATATATACCGGTCAGTTCGGTTAACCGTCGGTTTATTTATAAGGTTAACTAAAACTAAACCAAAATTTTCAGTTTTTTAAGAATATCAAACCGAAACTGAACTAACCGGTTCGGTTTCAGTTAACCATTTAAAAAAACCGATGGTTAACAGAACCAACCGATATATATAATATTTATATAATATTATATATACATTATATTATATCTTTTATTTTTCAAAAAGGTTCGGTAATCTGAGAGACTTTGAATTTCATCCTCCCTTTGAACCAATTGAAAGTTTAGTAGTCTACCAAAGTGCAGTAGTCTTACTCTTCTAATCATCTTCAACTCTTAGTATTTCTCAAACGGCCACATAGCCCACGCCAACCACCAGCACCAACGGCATTCAGGGTCATTGCTAGTTTTGAAGCATCTAAAGCATTAGTAGATTGTCAATGGGCGGTGGTTTTGAAGCATCCGAGATCTCTCTCTCTCTCTCTCTCTCTCTCTCTGCGGCTCAACCAGCACCAACCAGTCTGACACCAACAACAACCACCAACATTTTTAGGGTTTCTCTATTATACGTGCATAAAAAAACTGAAAAATCAAATTACAGTTAATCGGACCGGTGAACCAATTGCGTCGGTTTGGTTTCGGTTTGGATATTTAAAAAACCGATCAGGCCAATTCGGTTTGAAAAAATACCCCATGGTTCGATTAACTGAACCGTGAGCACCCCTACATGCAATTACTATTGAGGTGGGTTTCTATAGTAAAAATAATACAAACCTTATGAGCAACAAAAAAAGAAGGGTTTAAAATTGCTTAAGCAATTGTTATGAAGGGCAAATTTGAAATAAATTAATTTTAGAAAAGATATTGGAAGTGCTTTGGGTAGTGATTGACATGAAGAGAAATTAAAAAAAAAAAAACATTTTGGTAGAAAGTAATTGCATAGGTATTTTGGACATTATTCATGCTTCTTATTAGAGGATTCTAACTGAGGGGGCCTACTTGCATCTATGTCAAAAATTTAAGGGGAGGTGATTACAATTACCGAACTTCAGGGGACACTGGTAGCAACCACCAACATCAGGGGACACTGCCAGCACCAACCAGTCCGACACTGGTAGCAACCACCAACATTTTTAGGGTTTTTCTATTATACGTGCATAAAAAAACCGAAAAATCAAACTGCAGTTAACCGGACTGGTGAACCAATTTCATCGGTTCGGTTTAGGTTTGGATATTTAAAAAACCGATCAGGCCAATTTGGTTTGAAAAAAATACCCCATGGTTTGATTAACCGAACTGTGAGCACCCCTACATGCAATTACTATTGAGGCTGATTTCTATAGTAAAAATAATACAAACTGTATGAACAACAAAAAAAAGGTTTAAAACTGCTTAAGCAATTGTTATGAAGGGCAAATTTGAAAAATAAATCAATTTTAGAAAAGAGATTGGAAGTGCTTTGGGTAGTGATTGATATGAAGAGAAATTTTGGAGAATAAACATTTTGGTCGAAAGTAATTGCATAGGTATTTTGGACATTATCCGTGCCTCTTATTAGAGGATTCTAACTGAGGGGGCCTACTTGCATCTATGTCAAAAATTTAAGGGGAGGTGATTACAGTTACCGAACTTTAGGGGAGGTTTCAGCAATGGTCAAAAACATCAAGGTATGATTTATCAATTTACCGAAAGATTATGATTCTTAATTACCATCCATCTATTGCATTAAGTATGCTATTATTTGTAAAATGACAAATATTTTAAAGTACCCCAAAGTTTTAAAAAATTGACTCCACCCCAACTATTAAGAAATTGTCATAAAGTGCTCTTAAATGTTCTAGTAAATTACAATCATCATTAACTAATAACGAAAAGATGAAAAAGACTATTTTAACCTTCATCCTTCTTTAATTTTTCCAAATAGAAACTCTTTACATAAAATAGAGATGATTGTAATACAAGAAGAGATGGTCTAATTTATTTTACACATACCAGTATTTGTGTACGAGCTTTGCACGTGACAAATTTTGTGATGATGATAGTATATAATATATTTATTTTTGCAATAAAATTCTAGCTATTGTGACGAGAGTACACAAAATTCTTATTATTCTTATTTATCATTAAAAAACTTCTTATTATTCTTATTTATTATTGTTTATTAATAAAATTAATAATTTTTATTAGTTACATTCGAGAGAATTTTATTTGAATTCTCATTATATATATATATAATATTTATATAATATTATATATACATTATATTATATTTTTTATTTTTCAAAAAGGTTCGGTAGTCTAAGAGACTTTGAATTTCATCGTCCCTTTGAACCAATTGAAAGTTTGGTAGTCTGCCAGAGTGCCAGACTACCAGTCTCACTCTCTTCGAAACTTTGTCAATTTCCCAATTTACCACTGCCAAACTCTTTTCGAAACTTGAACCACTCAAGCCTTTTTGTCTCTTTGATGTTTGATATTCAAAACCAAACCTTCTCAGCTTCTCTCACTCTCTGTCTTTTCTTTTGTCTCTCTAGTCTCTCCATTCTCTTCTCATTCTCTCTTACTCTTCTAATCTTCTTCGACTCTAAGTATTTCTCAGACTGTCGCACGGCCTGCGACAACCACCAGCACCATGTTGGTCGTTTTGAAGCATCTAAAGCATCTATGGACTGCCAGTGGGCGGTGGTTTTAAATGTATGTACTGTTAGGTCTAGATGTATGTATTGTTTTAGTGCACATGCACTTTTGGAGTCGAGAATAGTGATTATTGGTCATTTGATTTAAAAATTATGATAACTTGTTGAAACCTCCTAAAGTTTGGTAATTGGAATTACCTCATATGAACTTTTTGACATAATTGCAATTACCTCATCTGTGGGATTTTTTCTTGAACCGAACCAACCTGATTGATTTTTTTTATAATATGAACTGAAACCAAACCGATGTAACCAGTTAACCAGTGGATCGGTTAACCACGGTTTGGTTTTTTTATGCACTCAAATAAAAAAAAAAAAAACTAAACAAGAATGGTAGAGGGGCGAGCCTGCAAGGGAAAAGTGGTGGCCGATGATTTGCCTGTGCCGAACCAGTTGGTGGTTGTTGTCACCTGAAGTGAAAGCCCAAGAGGTGGCAGAGCCACGAAGATGAGAAATGAGGGAAACAGAGACAGTCAAGCAAAGCTTGGAAGTGGGAAATAATAAATTTGAAAATTTTGAAAATCCATTACTTAGAGATATCAGTTTTCGAAGAAGGGGAAAACTAAAAATGAGAGTGTGACCCAGGTTTATTAACTCACCCTCGGCGAGTGTGCACCATTTGAAAATTTTGAAAATCCTTTACTTACTACTTAGGCATCTCATTTTTCGAAGAAGGGGAAAATCGAAAAAGCCAGTGTAAGCATATGTTTATTCACTCAGCCTCAGCAAGTGTACCCCAACCTGTTGGGTGTTTGGACTTGGGAAAGGGGAAAATTGAAACGATATTCGTGTTACGTGTAAGATAAAAGAGGGAAAGATGGAAGTCCATAGGCGTGCGCATGTGGCCGCCGTTTTTTTAAAAAGTAAAAATATAAATATTATATTATATATTATATATATTATTGTTTATATACCGGTCGGTTCGGTTAACCGCCGGTTTTTTTATAAGGTTCAATGAAACCGAATCGAAATTTTTAGTTTTTTAGGAATATCAAAACGAACCAGTTCGGTTTCAGTTAACCATTTAAAAAAAACAAATGATTAACCGAACCAACTTATATATATATATAATAATAATAATAATATATATTTGTATAGTATTATATATATTATATTATATTTTTTATTTTTCAAAAAGGTTTGATAGTATGAGAGACTTTCAATTTCAGCCAATCTTTGAACCAATTCAAAGTTCGACAGTATTCCAAAGTGCCAGACTGCCACACTACCAGACTACCAGTCTCACACTCCTCGAAACTTTGCCAGTCTCCCAATCTACCCCTGCCAGACTCTCTTCGAAACTCAGAACCACTCAAGCCATTTTGTCTCTTTGATGTTTGAAATTCAAAACCAAACCTTCTTAACTTATCTCACTCTCTGGCTTTTCTCTTGTCTCTCCAAACTCTTCATTCTCTTCTCAGTATCTCATACTCTTCTAATCATCTTCAACTCTTAGTATTTCTCAAACTGCCACATAGCCCGGGCCAACCACCATCACCAACGGCATTCAGGTTGTTGGTAGTTTTGAAGCATCTAAAGCATCAGTCGACTATCAATGGGTGGTGGTTTTGAAGCATCTGGGATCTCTCTCTCTCTCTCTCTCTCTCTCTGCGGCTCCGCTAGCACCAACAAGTCCGACACTGACAGCAACCACCAATTTCGTCGGTTCGGTTTCGGTTTGCATATTTGAAAAACCGATCAGGCCAATTCGGTTTGAAAAAATATCCCATGGTTCGATTAACCGAACGGTGAGCACCCCTACATGCAATTACTATTGAGGCTGATTTCTATAGTAAAAATAATATAATCCTTATGAACTACAAAAAAAAAGGTTTAAAATTGCTTAAGCAATTGTTATGAAGGGAAAATTTGAAAAATAAATCAATTTTAGAAAAGAGATTGGAAGTGCTTTAGGTAGTGATTGATATGAAGAGAAATTTTTGAAAATTAACATTTTGGTCGAAAGTAATTGCATAGGTATTTTGGACATTATCCGTGCCTCTTATTAGAGGATTCTAACTGAGGGGGCCTACTTCAATCTATGTCAAAAATTTAAGGGTAGGTGAATACAGTTACCGAAATTCAGGGGAGGTTTCAGCAATGGTCAAAAACATCAAGGTATGATTTATCAATTTACCGAAAGATTATGATTCTTAATTACCATCCATCTATTGCATTAAGTATGCTATTATTTGTTAAATGACAAATATTTTAAAGTACCCCAAAGTTTTAAAAAATTGACTGCACTCCTACTATTTAGAAATTGTCATAAAGTGCTCTTAAATGTTCTAGTAAATTACAATCATCATTAACTAATAACGAAAAGATGAAAAAGACTATTTTAACCTTCATCCTTCTTTAATTTTTCCAAATAGAAACAGTTTACATAAAATAGAGATGATTGTAATACAAGAAGAGATGGTCTAATTTGTTTTACACATACTAGTATTTGTGTACGTGCTTTGCACGTGACAAATTTTGTGATGATGATAGTATATAATATATTTATTTTTGCAATAAAATTCTAGCTATTGTAACCAGAGTTCACAAAATTCTTATTATTCTTATTTATCATTAAAAAACTTCCTATTATTCTTATTTATTATTGTTTATTAATAAATTTAATAATTTTTATTAGTTACATTCCTGAGAATTTTATTTGAATTCTCATTATATATATATAATATTTATATAATATTATATATACATTATATTATATTTTTTATTTTTCAAAAAGGTTCAGTAGTCTGAGAGACTTTGAATTTCATCGTCCCTTTGAACCAATTGAAAGTTTGGTAGTCTGCCAGAGTGCCAGACTACCAGTCTCACTCTCTTTGAAACTTTGCCAGTTTCCCAATTTACCACTGCCAAACTCTTTTCGAAACTCGAACCGCTCAAGCCTTTTTGTCTCTTTGATGTTTGATATTCAAAACCAAACTTCTCAGCATCTCTCACTCTCTGTCTTTTCTTTTGTCTCTCTAGTCTCTCCGTTCTCTTCTCATTCTCTCTTACTCTTCTAATCTTCTTTGACTCTTAGTATTTCCCAGACTGCCGCACGGCCTGCGATAACCACCAGCACCATGTTGGTCATTTTGAAGCATCTGTGGACTGCTAGTGGGCGGTGGTTTTAAATTTTTGTATTGTTAGGTCTAGATGTATGTATTGTTTTGGTGCACATGCACTTTTGGAGTCGAGAAGATTGATTATTGTTCATTTGATTTAAAAATTATGATAACTTGTTGAAACCTGCTAAAGTTTGGTAGTTGCAATTACCTCATCTGAACTTTTTGACATAATTGCAAGTAGATCCCCTTGGTTAAATGTGTCAAAGATGCCCATGCCATTAGGGGTAGGGGCTCACGGTTCGATTATCCAAACTGTGGGGTTTTTTCTTGAACTGAACCGACCGGATTGATTTTTTTAAAATATGAACTGAAACCAAACCGATGTAACTAGTTAACCAGTGGATCGGTTAACCTCGGTTTGGTTTTTTTTTGCACTCAAATTAAAAAAAAAAAGTAAACAAGCATGGCAGAGGGAAGAGCCTGCGAGGGCGAAGTGGTGGCAATGATTTGCTTGTGTCGAACCAGTTTGTTGTTGTTGTCACCTGAAGTGAAAGCCTAAGAGGTGGTAGAGCCACGAAAATGAGAAATGAGAGAGACAGTGACCGTCAAACAAAGCTTGGAAGTGGGAAATAATAAATTTGAAAATTTTGAAAATCCATTACTTTGACATCTCAGTTTTCGAAGAAGGGGAAAACTAAAAAGGAGAGTGTGACCCAGGTTTATTCACTCAACCTCGGAGAGTGAGCACCATTTGAAAATTTTGAAAATCCTTTACTTACTACTTAGGCATCTCATTTTTCGAAGAAGGGGAAAATCGAAAAAGCCAGTGTAAGCATAGGTTTACTCACTCGGCCTCAGCAAGTGTGCACCAACTTATTCGGTGTTGGGACTTGGGAAAGGGGAAAATTGAGAAGATATGCATATTACGTGTAAGATAAAAGTGGGAAAGGCGGAAGGCCATAGGCAAGCGCCTATGGCTGCCGGTTTTTTTAAAAAGTAAAATTATAAATACAATAATATATACTATATATATGATTGTATATATACCGGTCGGTTTGGTTAATCGCCGTTATTTTATAAGGTTAACTGAAATCGAACCAAGATTTTCAGTTTTTTAAGGATATCGAAATGAACCAGTTCGGTTTCCGTTAACCATTTAAAAAAAACCAATGGTTAACCGAACCAACTGATATATATTTGTTATATTATATATATTA
Source organism: Nelumbo nucifera (assembly GCF_055504915.1). Taxonomy (NCBI): domain Eukaryota; kingdom Viridiplantae; phylum Streptophyta; class Magnoliopsida; order Proteales; family Nelumbonaceae; genus Nelumbo; species Nelumbo nucifera. Next base: position 101,782,436 of record NC_142649.1, read on the forward strand.
TATTATATTTTTTATTATTCAAAAAGGTTTGATAGTCTGAAAGACTTTCAATTTCAGCCTCTCATTGAACCAATTCAAAGTTCGGCAGTTTTCCAGAGTGCCAGACTGCTACTCTGTCAGACTACCTGTCTCACTCTCTTCGAAACTTTGCCTGTCCCAACCTACCACTGCCAGACTCTCTTCGGAACTCAGAACCACTCAAGCCTTTTTGTCTCTTTGATGTTTGAAATTCAAAACCAAACCTTCTTAGCTTCTCTCACTCTCTGTCTTTTCTCTTGTCTCTCTAGTCTCTCCGTTCTCTTCCCAATCTCTCTTACTCTTCTAATCATTTTCAACTCTTAGTATTTCTCAAACTGCCATACAACCTGCGCCAACCACCAACACCAACGACATTCAGGGTCGTTGGTAGTTTTGAAGCATCTAAAGCATCAGCCGACTGTCAGTGGGCGGTGGTTTTGAAGCATCTGGGATTTCTCTCTCTCTCTCTGCGGCTCAGCCAACCACCACCAACACCAACCAGTCCGACACCGACAGCAACCACCAACATTTTTAGGGTTTTCCTATTATACGTGCACAAAAAAAATTGAAAAATCAAATTGCAGTTAACCGGCCCGGTGAACCCAATTGCGTGGGTTCGGTTTCGGTTTGGATATTTAAAAAACCAATCAGGCCAATTCGGTTTGAAAAAATACCCCACGGTTCGATTAACCAAACCGTGAGCACCCCTACATGCAATTACTATTGAGGCTGGTTTCTCTAGTAAAAATAATACAAACCTTGTGAACAACAAAAAAAGAAGGGTTTAAAATTGCTTAAGCAATTGTTATGAAGGGAAAATTTTAAAAATAAATCAATTTTAGAAAAGAGATTGGAAGTGCACATGCACTTTTGTAATCGAGAAGATTGATTATTGGTCATTTGATTTAAAAATTATGATCACTTGTTGAAACCTCCTAAAGTTTGGTAATTGCAATTACCTCATATGAACTTTTTGACATAATTGCAAGTAGATCCCCTTTGTTAGAATCCTTTAACAAGAGGCACAAATGTGTCAAAGAAGCCCATGCCATTAGGGGTAGGGGCTCACGGGTCGGTTAACCAAACTGTGGGGTTTTTTCTTGAACTGAACCGACCTGCTTGATTTTTTTAAAATATGAACTGAAACCAAACCGATGTAACCAGTTAACCAATGGATGGGTTAACGACAGTTTGGTTTTTATTTTGCACTCAAATTAAAAAAAAAAAACTAAACAAGCATGGCAGAGGGGCGAGCCTGCGAGGGCGAAGTGGTGGCCGATGACTTGCCTGTGCCGAACCAGTTGGTTGTTGTTGTCACGTGAAATGAAACCTAAGAGGTGGCAGAGCCACGAAGATGAGAAATCAGAGAGACAGTGGCAGTCAAACAATGCTTGGAAGTGAGAAATAATAAATTTGAAAATTTTGAAAATCCATTACTTAGACATCTTATTTTTCGAAGAAGGGGAAAACTAAAAAGGAGAGTGTGACTCAGGTTTATTCACTCAGCCTCGGTGAGTGTGCACCATTTGAAAATTTTGAAAATCCTTTACTTACTACTTAGGCATCTCATTTTTCGAAAAAGGGGAGAATCGAAAAAGCTAGTGTAAGCATAGGTTTATTCACTCGGCCTCAACAAGTGTGCACCAACCTATTGTGTGTTGGGACTTGGGAAAGGGGAAAATTGAGAAGATATGCGTGTTACGTGTAAGATAAAAGTGGGAAAGGTGGAAGGCCATAGGCACGCGCCTGTGGCCGCCGGTTTTTTTAAAAAGTAAAAATATAAATATAATATTATATATTATATATATTATTGTATATATACCGGTTGGTTCGGTCAACCGCCGGTTTTTTATAAGGTTAACTGAAACCGAACCAAAATTTTCAGTTTTTTAAGAATATCGAAACGAACCAGTTCGGTTTCGGTTAACCATTTAAAAAAAACAAATGGTTAACCAAACCAACTGATATATATACATATAATAATATATATTTGTATATTATTTTATAGATTATATTATATTTTTTATTTTTCAAAAAGGTTCGATAGTTTGAGAGACTTTCAATTTCAGCCTCTCTTTGAACCAATTCAAAGTTCGGCAGTTTGCCAGAGTGCCAGACTGCCACTGTGCCAGACTACCAGTCTCACTCTCTTCGAAATTTTGCCAGTCTCCCAATCTACCACTGCCAGACTCTCTTCGAAACTCTGAACCACTCAAGCCTTTTTGTCTCTTTGATGTTTGAAATTCAAAACCAAACCTTTTTAGCTTCTCTCACTCTTTGTCTTTTCTCTTGTCTCTCTAGTCTCTCCATTCTCTTCCCAGTCTCTCTTACTCTTCTAATCATTTTGAACTCTTAGTATTTCTCAAACGGCCACACAGCCCACGCCAACCTCCAGCACCAACGGCATTCAGGGTCGTTGCTAGTTTTGAAGCATCTAAAGCATTAGTCGACTATCAATGGGCGGTGGTTTTGAAGCATCCGGGATCTCTCTCTCTCTCTCTCTCTCTCTCTCTCTCTCTCTCTCTCTCTCTGCGGCTCAACCAGCACCAACCAGTCCGACACCAATAGCAACCACCAACATTTTTAGGGTTTCTCTATTATACGTGCAAAAAAAAAAACTGAAAAATCAAACTACAGTTAATCGGACCGGTGAACCAATTGTGTCAGTTTGGTTTCGGTTTGGATTTTTAAAAAACTGATCAGGCCAATTCGGTTTGAAAAAACACCCCATGGTTCGATTACCTGAACCGTGAGCACCCCTACATGCAATTACTATTGAGGTGGGTTTCTATAGTAAAAATAATACAAACCTTATGAGCAACAAAAAAAGAAGGGTTTAAAATTGCTTAAGCAATTGTTATGAAGGGCAAATTTGAAAAATAAATCAATTTTAGAAAAGAGATAGGAAGTGCTTTGGGTAGTGATTGACATGAAGAGAAATTTTGGAAAATAAACATTTTGGTAGAAAGTAATTGCATAGGTATTTTGGACATTATTCGTGCTTCTTATTAGAGGATTCTAACTGAGGGGGCCTACTTGCATCTATGTCAAAAATTTAAGGGCAGGTGATTACAATTACCGAACTTCAGGGGAGATTTCAGCAATAGTCCAAAACATCAAGGTACGATTTATCAATTTACCGAAAAATTATGAATCTTAATTACCATCCATCTATGGCATTAAGTATGTTATTATTTGTAAAATGACAAATATTTTAAAGTACCCCAAAGTTTTAAAAAATTGACTCCACCCTTACTATTTAGAAATTGTCATAAAGTGCTCTTAAATGTTCTAGTAAATTACAATCATCATTAGCTAAAAACAAAAAGATGAAAAAGACTATTTTAACCTTCATTCTTCTTTAATTTTTCCAAATAGAAACTGTTTATATAAAATAGAGATGATTGTAATACAAGAAGAGATGGTCAAATTTATTTTACGCATACTAGTATTTATGTACGTGACAAATTTTGTGATGATGATAGTATATAATATATTTATTTTTGCATTTTTTATATTTCTACATATATAAAAATTATTCATATTTATCACATTTATTATGGTTCAATAGTATAAAGATATGTCCAAATAAAATTCTAGCTATTGTAACTTGAGTTCACCAAATTCTTATTATTCTTATTTATTATTGTTTATTAATAAAATTAATAATTTTTATTAGTTACATTCGTGAGAATTTTATTTGAATTCTCATTATATATATATAATATTTATATAATATTATATATACATTATATTATATTTTTTATTTTTCAAAAAGGTTCGGTAGTCTGAGAAACTTTGAATTTCATCGTCCCTTTGAACCAATTGAAAGTTTGGTAGTCTGCCAGAGTGCCAGACTATCAGTCTCACTCTCTTCGAAACTTTGCCAGTTTCCCAATTTACCACTGCCAGACTATTTTCGAAATTCGAACCACTCAAGCCTTATTGTCTCTTTGATGTTTGATATTCAAAACCAAACCTTCTCAGCTTCTCTCAATCTCTGTCTTTTCTTTTGTCTCTCTAGTCTCTCCGCTCTCTTCTCATTCTCTCTTACTCTTCTAATCTTCTTCAACTATTAGTATTTCTCAGACTACCACACGGCCTGTGACAACCACCAGCACCATGATGGTCATTTTGAAGCATCTAAAGCATCTGTTGACTGCCAGTGGGCGGTGGTTTTAAATGTATGTATTGTTAGGTCTAGATGTATGTATTGTTTTAGTGCACATGCACTTTTGGAGTCGAGAATATTGATTATTGGTCATTTGATTTAAAGATTCTGATAACTTGTTGAAACCTCCTAAAGTTTGGTAATTGCAATTACCTCATCTGAACTTTTTGACATAATTGCAAGTAGATCCCCTTTGTTAGAATCCATTAACAAGAGGCACAAATGTGTCAAAGATGCCCATGCCATTAAGGGTAGGGGCTCACGGTTCGATTAACCAAACTGTGGGATTTTTTCTTGAACCGAACCAACCTGATTGATTTTTTTAAAATATGAACTAAAACCAAACCGATGTAACCAGTTAACTAGTGGATCGGTTAACCACGGTTTGGTTTTTTTATGCAATCAAATGAGAAATGAGAGAAATGAGAAATGAGAGAGACAGTTGGTGGTTGTTGTCACCTGAAGTGAAAGCCTAAGAGGTGGCAAAGCCACGAAAATGAGAAATGAGAGAGACAAAGACAGTCAAGCAAAGCTTGGAAGTGGGAAATAATAAATTTGAAAATTTTGAAAATCCATTACTTAGATATATCAGTTTTCGAAGAAGGGGAAATCTAAAAACGAGAGTGTGACCCACGTTTATTAACTCACCCTCGGCGAGTGTGCACCATTTGAAAATTTTGAAAATCCTTTACTTACTACTTAGGCATCTCATTTTTTGAAGAAGGGGAAAATCGAAAAAGGCAGTGTAAGCATAGGTTTATTCACTCGACCTCAGCAAGTGTACCCCAACCTGTTGGGTGTTGGGACTTGGGAAAGGGGAAAATTGAAACGATATGCGTGTTACGTGTAAGATAAAAGTGGGAAAGACGGAAGGCCATAGGCGCGCGCATGTGGCCGCCGGATTTTTTAAAAAGTAAAAATATAAATATAATATTATATATTATATATATAAATGTATATATACCGGTCAGTTCGGTTCACCGTCAGTTTTTTTATAAGGTTAAATGAAACCGAATAGAAATTTTTAGTTTTATAAGAATATCGGAACGAACCAGTTCGGTTTCGGTTAACCATTTAAAAAAACCAAGGGTTAACCGAACCAACTAATATATATATATATATATTTAATAATAATATATATTTGTATAATATTATATATATTATATTATGTTTTTTATTTTTCAAAAAGGTTTGATAGTATGAGAGACTTTCAATTTCAGCCTATCTTTGAACCAATTCAAAGTTTGACAGTTTTTCAGAGTGCCAGACTGCCACTCTGCCAGACTACCAGTCTCACTCTCTTCGAAACTTTGTCAGCCTCCCAATCTACCACTGCCAGACTCTCTTCGAAACTCAGAACCACTCAAGCCTTTTTGTCTCTTTGAAGTTTGAAATTCAAAACCAAACCTTCTTAGCTTCTCTCACTCTCTGGCTTTTCTCTTGTCTATCCAGTCTCTCCATTCTTTTCCCAGTCTCTCTTACTCTTCTAATCATCTTCAACTCTTAGTATTTCTCAAACTGCCACATAGCCCGCACCAACCACCAGCACCAATGGCATTCAGGGTCGTTAGTTGTTTTGAAGCATCTAAAGCATCAGTCGACTATCAATGGGCGGTGGTTTTGAAGCATCTGGGATCTCTCTCTCTCTCTCTCTCTCTCTCTCTGCGGCTCCGCCAGCACCAACCAGTCCGACACTGACAGCAACCACCAACATTTTTAGGGTTTTTCTATTATACGTGCATAAAAAAACCGAAAAATCCGGACCGGTGAACCAATTTCATCGGTTCGGTTTCGGTTTGGATATTTCAAAAACCGATCAGGCCAATTTGGTTTGAAAAAATACCCGATGGTTCAATTAACCGAACCGTGAGCACCCCTACATGCAATTACTATTGAGGCTGATTTATATAGTAAAAATAATACAAACCGTATGAACAAAAAAAAAGGTTTAAAATTGCTTAAGCAATTGTTATGATGGGCAAATTTGAAACATAAATCAATTTTAGAAAAGAGATTGGTAGTGCTTTGGGTAGTGATTGATATGAAGAGAAATTTTGGAAAATAAACATTTTGGTCGAAAGTAATTGCATAGGTATTTTGGACATTATCCGTGCCTCTTATTAGAGGATTCTAACTGAGGGGGCCTACTTGCATATATGTCAAAAATTTAAGGGGAGCTGATTACAGTTACCAAACTTCAGGGGAGGTTTCAGCAATGGTCAAAAACATCAAGGTATGATTTATCAATTTACCGAAAGATTATGATTCTTAATTACCATCCTTCTATTGCATTAAGTATGCTATAATTTGTTAAATGACAATTATTTTAAAGTACCCCAAAGTTTTAAAAAATTGACTCCACCCCTACTATTAAGAAATTGTCATAAAGTGCTCTTAAATTTTATAGTAAATTACAATCATCGTTAACTAATAACGAAAAGATGAAAAAGACTATTTTAACCTTCATCCTTCTTTAATTTTTCCAAATAGAAATTGTTTACATAAAATAGAGATGATTGTAATACAAAAAGAGATGGCCTAATTTATTTTACACATACTAGTATTTGTGTACGTGCTTTGCATGTGACAAATTTTGTGATGATGGTAGTATATAATATATTTATTTTTGCAATAAAATTCTAGCTATTGTAACCAGAGTACACAAAATTCTTATTATTCTTATTTATTATTGTTTTTTAATAAAATTAATAATTTTTATTAGTTACATTCGTGAGAATTTTATTTGAATTCTCATTATATATATATATATAATATTTATATAATAATATATATACATTATATTATATTTTTTATTTTTCAAAAAGGTTCGGTAGTCTGAGAGACTTTGAATTTCATCGTCCCTTTGAACCAATTGAAAGTTTTGTAGTCTGCCAGAATGCTAGACTACCAGTCTCACTCTCTTCGAAACTTTGCCAGTTTCCCAATTTACCACTGCCAGACTCTTTTCGAAACTCGAACAACTCAAGCCTTTTTGTCTCTTTGATGCTTGATATTCAAAACCAAACCTTCTTTGCTTCTCTCACTCTCTATCTTTTCTTTTGTCTTTCTAGTCTCTCCGTTCTCTTCTCATTCTCTCTTACTCTTCTAATCTTCTTCAACTCTAAGTATTTCTCAGACTGCCGCACGGCCTGCGACAACCACCAGCACCATGTTGGTCGTTTTGAAGCATCTAAAGCATCTGTGGACTGCCAGTGGGCGGTGGTTTTAAATGTATGTATTGTTTGGTCTAGATGTATGTATTGTTTTTGTGCACATGCACTTTCGGAGTCGAGAATATTGATTATTGGTCATTTGATTAAATAATTATGATAACTTGTTGAAACATCCTAAAGTTTGGTATTTGCAATTACCACATTTGAACTTTTTGACATAATTGCAAGTAGATCCCCTTTGTTAGAATCCTTTAACAAGAGGCACAAATGTGTCAAAGATGCCCATGCCATTAGGGGTAGGGACTCACGGTTCGATTAACCAAACTGTGGGATTTTTTCTTGAACCGAACCAACCTGATTGATTTTTTTAAAATATGAACTGAAACCAAACCGATGTAACCAGTTAACCAGTGGCTCGGTTAACAACGGTTTGGTTTTTTTATGCACTCAAATAAAAAAAAAATCAAGCATGGTAGAGGGGCGAGCCTACATGGGCAAAGTGGTGGCCGATGATTTGCCTGTGCCAAACCAATTGTTGGTTGTTGTCACCTGAAGTGAAAACCTAAGAGGTGGCAGAGCCACGAAGATGAGAAATGAGAGAAACAGAGACAGTCAAGCAAAGCTTGGAAGTGGGAAATTATAAATTTGAAAATTTTGAAAATCCATTACTTAGAGATATCAGTTTTCGAAGAAGGGGAAAACTAAAAACGAGAGTGTGACCCAAGTTTATTAACTCACCCTCGGCAAGTGTGCACCATTTGAAAATTTTAAAAATCCTTTACTTACTACTTAGGCATCTCATTTTTCGAAGAAGGGGAAAATCGAAAAAGGCAGTGTAAGCATAGGTTTATTCACTCGGCCTCAGCAAGTGTACCCCAACCTGTTGGGTGTTGGGACTTGGGAAAGGGGAAAATTGAAACGATATGCATGTTACGTGTAAGATAAAAGTGGGAAAGACGAAAGGCCATAGGCGCGCGCATGTGGCTGCCGGTTTTTTTAAATAGTAAAAATATAAATATTATATTATATATTATATATATTATTGTATATATACCGGTTGGTTCGGTTAACCGCCGGTTTTTTTATAAGGTTCAATGAAACTGAATCGAAATTTTTAGTTTTTTAGGAATATCAAAACGAACTAGTTCGGTTTCGGTTAACCATTTAAAAAAAACCAATGGTTAACCGAACCAACTGATATATATATATATATAATAATATATATTTGTATAATATTATAATATTATATATATTATATTATATTTTTTATTTTTCAAAAAGATTTGATAGTATGACAGACTTTCAATTTCAGCCTATCTTTGAACCAATTCAAAGTTCGACAGTTTTCCAGAGTGCCAGACTGCCACACTGCCAGACTACCAGTCTCACTCTCTTCGAAACTTTGCCAATCTCCCAATCTACCACTGCCAGACTCTCTTCGAAACTCAGAACCACTCAAGCCTTTTTGTCTCTTTGATGTTTGAAATTCAAAACCAAACCTTCTTAGCTTCTCTCACTCTCTGGCTTTTCTCTTGTCTCTCCAGTCTCTTCATTCTCTTCTCAGTCTCTCTTACTCTTCTAATCATCTTCAACTCTTTGTATTTCTCAAACTGCCACATAGTCCGGGCCAACCACCAACACCAACGGCATTCAGGGTCGTTGGTAGTTTTGAAGCATCTAAAGCATCAGTCGACTATCAATGGGCGGTGGTTTTGAAGCATCTGTGATCTCTCTCTCTCTCTCTCTCTCTCTGCAGCTCCGCTAGCACCAACAAGTCCGACACTGACAGCAACCACCAACATTTTTAGGGTTTTTCTATTATACGTGCATAAATAAACCGAAAAATCAAACTGTAGTTAACCGGACCGGTGAACCAATTTCGTCAGTTCGGTTTCGGTTTGCATATTTAAAAAACCGATCAGACCAATTCGGTTTGAAAAAATACCCCATGGTTCGATTAACCGAGCCGTGAGCACCCCTACATGCAATTACTATTGAGGCTGATTTCTATAGTAAAAATAATACAAACCATATGAACAACAAAAAAAAAAGGTTTAAAATTGATTAAGCAATTGTTATGAAGGGCAAATTTGAAAAATAAATCAATTTTAGAAAAGAGATTGGAAGTGCTTTGGGTAGTGATTGATATGAAGAGAACTTTTGGAAAATAAACATTTTGGTCGAAAGTAATTGCAAAGGTATTTTGGACATTATCCGTGCCTCTTATTAGAGAATTCTAACTGAGGGGGCCTACTTGCATCTACGTCAAAAATTTAAGGGGAGGTGATTACTGTTACCGAAATTCAGGGGAGGTTTCAGCAATGGTCAAAAACATCAAGGTATGATTTATCAATTTACCGAAAGATTCTGATTCTTAATTACCATCCATCTATTGCATTAAGTATGCTATTATTTGTAAAATGACAAATATTTTAAATTACCCCAAAGTTTTAAAAAATTGACTCCACCCCTACTATTTAGAAATTGTCATAAAGAGCTCTTAAATGTTCTAGTAAATTACAATCATCATTAACTAATACCAAAATGTTTAGAAAGACTATTTTAACCTTCATCCTTCATTAATTTTTCCAAATAGAAACTGTTTACATGATTGTAATACAAGAAGAGATGGTCTAATTTGTTTCACACATACTAGTATTTGTGTACGTGCTTTGCACGTGACAAATTTTGTGATGATGATAGTATATAATATATTTATTTTTGCAATAAAATTCTAGCTATTGTAACCAGAGTTCACAAAATTCTTATTATTCTTATTTATCATTAAAAAACTTCCTATTATTCTTATTTATTATTGTTTATTAATAAATTTAATAATTTTTATTAGTTACATTCCTGAGAATTTTATTTGAATTCTCATTATATATATATATATATATATATATATATATATATATATATATATTATTTATATAATATTATATATACATTATATTATTTTTTTTATTTTTCAAAAAGGTTCGGTAGTCTGAGAGACTTTGAATTTCATCGTCCCTCTGAACCAATTGAAAGTTTGGTAGTCTACCAGAGTGCCAAACTACCAGTCTCACTCTCTTTAAAACTTTGCTAGTTTCCCAATTTACCACTGCCAGACTCTTTTCGAAACTCGAACCACTCAATCCTTTTGGTCTCTTTGATGTTTGATATTCAAAACCAAACCTTCTCAGCTTCACTCACTCTCTGTCTTTTCTTTTGTCTCTCTAGTCTCTCCGTTCTCTTCTCATTCTCTCTTACTCTTCTAATCTTCTTCGACTCTTAGTATTTCTCAGACTGCCGCACGGCTTGCGACAACCACCAGCACCATGTTAGTCATTTTGAAGCATCTGTGGACTGCTAGTGGGCGGTGGTTTTAAATGTATGTATTGTTAGGTCTAGATGTATGTATTGTTTTAGTGCACATGCACTTTTGGAGTCGAGAAGATTGATTATTGTTCATTTGATTTAAAAATTATGATAACTTGTTGAAACCTCCTAAAGTTTGGTAATTGCAATTACCTCATCTGAACTTTTTGACATAATTGCAAGTAGATCCCCTTTGTTAAATGTGTCAAAGATGCCCATGCCATTAGGGGTAGGGGCTCACAGTTCGATTATCCAAACTGTGGGGTTTTTTCTTGAACTGAACCGACCTGATTGATTTTTTTAAAATATGAACTGAAACCAAACCGATGTAACCAGTTAACCAGTGGATCGGTTAACCTCGGTTTGGTTTTTTTATTTGCACTCAAATTAAAAAAAAAAAACTAAACAAGCATGGCAGAGGGGTGAGCCTGCGAGGGTGAAGTGGTGGCAATGATTTGCTTGTGCCGAACCAGTTGGTTGTTGTTGTCACCTAAAGTGAAAGCCTAAGAGGTGGCAGAGCCACGAAGATGAGAAATGAGAGAGACAGTGACAGTCAAACAACGCTTGGAAGTGGGAAATAATAAATTTTAAAATTTTGAAAATCCATTACTTTGACATCTCAGTTTTCGAAGAAGGGGAAAACTAAAAAGAAGAGTGTGACCTAGGTTTATTCACTCAGCCTCAGAGAGTGAGCACCATTTGAAAATTTTGAAAATCCTTTACTTACTACTTAGGCATCTCATTTTTCGAAAAAGGGGAGAATCGAAAAACCCAGTGTAAGCATAGGTTTATTCACTCGCCCTCAGCAAGTGTGCACCAACCTATTGTGTGTTGGGACTTGGGAAAGGGGAAAATTGAGAAGATATGCGTGTTACGTGTAAGATAAATGTGGGAAAGGCGGAAGGCCATAGGCACGCGCCTGTGGCTGCCGGTTTTTTTAAAAAGTAAAAATATAAATATAATATTATATATTATATATATTATTGTATATATACCGGTTGGTTCGGTTAACCGCCGGTTTTTTTTAAGGTTAACTAAAACTGAACCAAATTTTTCAGTTTTTTAAGAATATCGAAATGAACCAGTTCGGTTTCGATTAACCATTTAAAAAAAAACCAATGGTTAACCGAACCAACTGATATATATATATATACATATAATATATATTTGTATATTATTTTATATATTATATTATATTTTTTATTTTTCAAAAAGGTTCGATAGTTTGAGAGACTTTCAATTTCAGCCTCTCTTTGAACCAATTCAAAGTTCGGCAGTTTGCCAGAGTGCCAAACTGCCACTCTGCCAGACTACCAGTCTGACTCTCTTCGAAATTTTGCCAGTCTCCCAATCTACCACTGCCAGACTCTCTTCGAAACTCTGAACCACTCAAGCCTTTTTGTCTCTTTGATGTTTGAAATTCAAAACCAAACCTTCTTAGCTTCTCTCACTCTCTGTCTTTTCTCTTGTCTCTCTAGTCTCTCCGTTCTCTTCCCAGTCTCTCTTACTCTTCAAATCATCTTCAACTCTTAGTATTTCTCAAACTTCCACACAGCCTGCGCCAACCACCAGCACCAATGGCATTCAGGGTCGTTGGTAGTTTTGAAGCATCTAAAGCATCAGTCGACTGTTAGTGGGAGGTGGTTTTGAAGCATCTGGGATCTCTCTCTCTCTCTCTCTCTCTCTCTCTCCCCTTCTCTGCGGCTCCGCCAGCAACCACCAGCACCAACCAGTCCGACACCGACAGCAACCGCCAACATTTTTAGCGTTTTTCTACCATACATGCATAGAAAAACCAAAAAATCAAACTGCAGTTAACCGGACCGGTGAACCAATTGTGTCGGTTTGGTTTCGGATTGGATATTTAAAAAAACGATCAGGCCAATTCGGTTTGGAAAAATACCCCATGGTTCGATTAACCGAACCGTGAGCACCCCTACATGCAATTACTATTGAGGCTGGTTTCTATAGTAAAAATAATACAAACCTTATGAACAACAAAAAAAGAAGGGTTTAAAATTGCTTAAGAAATTGTTATGAAGGGCAAATTTGAAAAATAAATCAATTTTAGAAAAGAGATTGGAAGTGCTTTGGGTAGTGATTGATATGAAGAGAAATTTTGGAAAATAAATATTTTGGTCGAAAGTAATTGCATAGGTATTTTGGACATTATTCGTGCTTCTTATTAGAGGATTCTAACTGAGGGGGCCTACTTGCAACTATGTCAAAAAATTAAGGGGAGGTGGTTACAGTTACCGAATTTCAGGGGAGGTTTCAGCAATGGTCAAAAAGATCAAGGTACGTTTTATCAATTTACCAAAAAATTATGAATCTTAATTACCATCCATCTATGGCATTAAGTATGCTATTATTTGTAAAATGACAAATATTTTAAAGTACCCCAAAGTTTAAAAAAATTGACTCCACCCCTACTATTATTATGGTTCATTAATATAAAGATATGTCCGAATAAAATTCTAGCTATTGTAACTAGAGTTCACAAAATTCTTATTATTCTTATTTATCATTAAAAAACTTCTTATTGTTTATTAATAAAATTAATAATTTTTATTAGTTACATTCGTGAGAATTTTATTTGAATTCTCATTACCTTTGCAAGAATTAACTTCTATATGATAAATCCAACTTCAGCTCCATCCAACCAGGGTTCGAACCGGATAGTCAGACCGTTTGACCCAGAACCAGTGGCCAAAGCAGTCCGTTTTAGGGTTGGCTTTTAAAACCATGAGCAAAACCATTTGTAATAGTTCCAATGAGTTAATTGCATGAGTAGGGGTGGCAAATGGGTGAGTTGGGTAAGGGTTAAATATTAATCCACCCATATTGACCCACCAACTCACCATGACCCATAATCAATGCTTCTTAAAGGGTCATAACCCACAAACCCATCATTTCTCAAGGCTGCCACGTGACAGAAACGAGTCAGCCAACCCATATACCCGAAAATAACATTTTTGAGAGAATAATCTCTACCAAGGCTACCACATAGCAAAAACGGGTCGAGTTGACCTGTATACCCGAAAATACAAAAGTTATGCAGAAAAAATACCAAAAACTTTGTAAAAAATACAAAAATTTTCCAAAAACTTACTAGAAAATTTGTAGAAAATGAAAAAACCGATAGAAATATTGCAGAAAATTTAGAAAAAAATATCAGAAATTGCAGAACTTATGTAGAAAAATTCAGAAAAAATGTAGAAAATACCAGAAAATTGCAGAAACACTAGAAAAATGCAGAAATTATGTAGACAAATTTCAGGAAATTCAGAAAATTAACAGAAAAATTGCAAAAAAAATGTAGAAAATACCAGAAATTTCAGAAAATATAAAAAAGTGAAAGAATGCATAAAATTTTCATAAAAAATGAAAAACAATGCAGAAAATGCATGAAAACACCAGAAATAAAAATACATAAATTATACAAAAAATTTACAAAAAATGCAAAAAAAAATAATATAAAATACAGAAAATTGCAGAAATGTAGAAAAATACCCAAAATTTTCAAAAGAAATGCAGAAAAATACTAGAGATTTGCAAAAAATGGAGAAAATACCAAAATTTATAAAAAAATGCAAAAAATAGCAAACAGATCAGTTCTTAGGACAATCAGATCTACATGTTCGGGAGGCTTATGTCTCTTGCGTTCAGAACTACGCCTCACACCTCTAGGTAGTGGAACGCCTCGCATCATGCCTCTGTGTTTTTTTTTTCTTTTCTTTTGATATCTTGTGAAGGGCTACAAAATGAGAGGTAACCCACAACCACCTAAACATTTCTCCTTATCCTTCTTAATCTCCCATGCTTCCTTCCTCCCTACCCCATCTCCCTCTAGTTAGTAGCATTCACTCTTTAACCTTTACTATTTAATCTTTATTATTTATCGTTTATTTCTTTGAATTGTTAAATGTTCAACTTTTTTATTTTATATTGGGAACTTTAGTGTTAATTACTTTAATTTGGCATTTTTCATGTATTGTTATCTTTACTTTTAAAATTTCAGTTATATTATGAATGACCCAAATTGACCTGTGGGTCAACCCTAACCCAAACATTTAGGGTTAGGGTCTAGCATTGGTTGACTCAACCCGATCTGAAATTGACCAAAAGTGTTTTGACCCAACATGACCTGACCCACCCAAGCCAATTGCCAGGTCTAGATGTATGTATTGTTTTAGTGCACATGCACTTTTGGAGTTGAGAATATTGATTATTGGTATTTGATTTAAAAATTATAATAACTTGTTGAAACCTCCTGAAGTTTGGTAACTGCAATTACCTCCTCTAAACTTTTTGACAGTTGCAAGTAGGGGTGATTATGGGTTAGGCCAGGCCGGGCTTTGCACTTATGATAAGGGCTGTTGCTTAGGCTTGGGCCCAACCCAGCCCGGGGTTCCGGGCCTATAACATAAGCCCTAGCCTAGGTCTACACGGGTCTAGGTTGGGCCGGGCTAGGCCCGATTCCAGGCCAATGTCTTTCATATATAAATCATTACATATCTATAATATTTTATATTAAATGACATAACATGCATATAAACTTTTATTTTATATATTATATAATATAAAATATTACATATAATATAAATTATACATGTCAAGTTATAATATTTATATACAAAATATATAATACGTTGTAAAATAATATGTACACATTATACACAAAATGTGTAAGTTTAAATATATGCGGGCCGGGTTGCGCCCGAGTCGGGCTTGAAGTATTAAGCCCAACTCCGACCCTAAAATTTGCGGGCCTGATGTGGACCTGGGATTGGGCCAGGCCTGAACACAAAACCCAGGTCCAAGTACAAAATTTCTGGGCCAGGCAAAGCCAGTCTGAAATGATCACCCCCAGTTGCAAGTAGATCCCCTTTGTTAAAATACTTTAACAAGAGGCACAAATGTGTCAAAGATGCCCATGCAGCTACTATTGAGGTTGATTTCTACAGTAAAAATAATACAAAACTTATGAACAACAAAAAAGAAGGGTTTAAAATTGCATAAGCAATTGATGTGAAGGGAAAATTTGAAAAATAAATCAATCTCAGAAAAAGAGATTGGAAGTGCTTTGGGTAGTGTTGATATGAAGAGAAATTTTAGAAAATAAACATTTTTCTCAAAAGTAATTGCACAGGTATTTTGGACATTTTTTGTGCCTCTTGCTAGAGTATTCTAACTAACGGAGCCTACTTGCAACCATGTCAAAAAGTTAAGGGGAGGTGGTTGCAATTACCAAACTTCAGGGGAGGTTTCAACAATGGTAAAAAACTTTGGGGGGGGGGGGGGTTTACCAATTTATCGAAAAAACTATGAATCTTACATATATATTTCTACATCTATGAAAATTATTTCTACACCTATATTTTCATTTTGTTTACAATTTTTTATATTTCTACATCTATAAAAATTATTCTTATTTATCACATTTATAATGGTTCATTAATATAAAGATATGTCTAGATAAAATTCTTGCAATGGTAACGATAATTAATAAAATTCTTATTATTCTTATTTATTATTGTTCATTAATAAAATTAATAATTTTTATCAGTTACATTCATCAAAATTCTATTTGAATTCTCGTTACCTTTGCAAGAATTAACTTCTATATAATAAATCCAACATTAGCTCCTTCAACCGTTGAAAACCTTACAATGAACTGCCATAAAAAAATCAGTTACTCTTGCAGATATCTTGCCATCCAATGTTGTGGATTTTAAGGTAATAGAAATGAAAAGTTAACCCACCATATGGTGGGAATAAAGAAGAGAAAACCATCTGCTACCTTAATGATCAAGAACTGAACCAATGGAAATAGGATAAAAATATTTAAAAAAACATGAAAATAGTTTAAAAAATAAATAGCTCATCCATTTGCAAGTTGAAAATCTCCTCATGAAGGTTAATGTGGCTCAACATTGGCTATTGAGAACATAGCATGTACTTTCAGTTTTTTTTTTTTTATTTAAATAAATGAAAGGGTAAATTGCTAAAATCTCCCGTAAAACTTTTGATCATTTCTGAGCCCCCCCCCCCCCCCCCCCCCCCCCTCACAAAGTTTGGTAAATGCAATCACCTCCCATGAACTTTTTTACATATTTGCAAGTAAACCCTCTATTAGAATCTTCTAACAAAAAGCACAAAAAAGTTCAAAATACCCATGTAGTTACTTTTGACCAAATTGTTTATTTTTCAAAATTTTTCTTCATATCAATTACTACCCCAATCCCTTCTAATCTCTTTTTCGGAATTGATGTATTTTCCAAATTGTCCCTTCATATCAATTGCTCAAGGTAAAATTGTAACTTCAAACTCTCTTTTTTTGTTGTTTATAACATTTATATTGTTTTTTATGTATAAACCAACCTTAATAATAATTACATGGGTAATTTTCATGCCTCTTGTTAGAGGATTTTACAAAGGAGGTCTACTTGGAACTCTATCAAGAAGTTTAGGGGAGGTGATTGTAATTTACCAAACTTAAGGGGAGGTTTGGGCATTGGTCAAAAACTTCAATGAAGGTTTTAGCACTTATTATGGAATGTGTTTTATTGAAATCGTGTTAGATTCCAATCAGGTAAAAAGCTTTTGATTTTAATTTTCTCTAAGGGGATGTTCTTTTGTGGAATTTTGAGAGGGGAAAAGTTGGTCAATGGAATTTTGGCTCCCTTTCACCAAGAATCCCATGTTCTTTTTTCAGATTTATGTGGGGACCAGGGAAAGTTTAACTTCCTGGTTATCATCCTAGGTGGGAAAATAACCTTCCCACCTAGGGGGAAAGTTGCCAACACTTAAATGGGACAAAAATGCCCCTTTTAATAATGGATTTTTATGGCTAAAATTGTCATTGCCTTATTTACATGAGAAACAAAAGAGAATGGGTAAATGCACTTACGGGTAAGTGTTTCCCAGGAAAAACTTACCCAGGTAATTGCATTTACCTAGGTAAGTAACTTACCGAAAAGTGAAAGGGGCCTAAATTGCATCAAATTCTGGTGAGGTAAAGTTGTTTCATGTTGTGGTAAACTTTGAACATTGCTTCGACTTTCAGTTCAGCTACTTTTCCTTTATACACTGATTGAGGTCGTAACTTCTAGTGACTCCTCAAACACAACCACCAAGGAAGCGAAAGAAAGGGGTGCGAATGGATCGGATCATCCGAAGCCCAATCCTATATTCTCGGATTCGGATAGCCCCCATCCCAGATCTTCGAATCAGATAATAGGATCAGATTAGAAATCGGATTGGATTTGGATCCCCCTATCTAATCCTGTATATGTTATTTACTTATTTATAAATATATTATTTATATTGCATTTTTGTAAATTTATTATATTATTTATTTTTATAAAAAACATGTATACATATTATCAAAATAGTTCAAAAGATACTTGTATTTTCTATTTTTCTTTATTTAAATTGTTTTGTTTTATTTTTATTTTAATAATTTATTAATCAAAACATTAAATTTGATTGGATCAAATCCAAAAAATATGACTTCCTCATCAAATTCGAATTTAAATCCATGTTTATCAGATCCAGATCTGATTGGATCTACAATTAATAGTGCCATATTGGATTCAGGTATAACCTGATTCGAATCCGATCTATTTGCATCCATACCTAAATATGTTCTTAAAATATTAAGTGATCGACTATAGCCCCAAAAAGTCAAAAGACCTTCCAGGAATCTCATTTTGTGTAAGGTCGTTGATGCTCGGGTTGGCCTAGGACAACACTGCCAATTTACTCCTAAGCCCGAGTAGGACCAAGGTACCCAAGGTCTGAAGCGTAAGATGGCCGAGGACTAAGGACCGAGGTGGTGAAGATCCGAGGTCCGAGGTCCTCGGTGTCTTGCATCTGAGGTAGCCGGGGACCAAGGGGTCGATTCTGCAAGAAGAAAGGTGTTAGAGGCCTCGGGTGAAGACCCGAGGTGAGGACTCCGATAGCCAAGTTAGTACCGAGTTATGGAGTGGACGAGGTTTGAGGTGCGAGCACCCAAACGAGGTCACTAGAGAGTAATAGATCTCAAAGGCTAGTGGGGGATTGAGTCCGTACACGGGGTGCGTGGCGGTCCTAGGCCGCCAAGTGAACCCGCGCCATTGGTTCCTATATTTCCTCCAAGCTGGGCAACACATGTTCACTGATTGGCTCCGCTCTAACGTGCGTTGCCTGACACGTGTAGGTCGCTGAAAGGTCAAGGCCATCTGCGCCTACATCATTTGCCCCCCACTTTCGAGGCTGTGGTGGGGGTCCGAGGTGAGAGGACCTCGGCATCAGCCGAAGGGAGTGCATCGGTTTGTATTGGAAGGTGTTGGTGGGCCTTTTGTGTGTGTGGTGGCATCGGTTTGCCTTCGTTCTTCGCGGGTGACGGCCGAGACTCCTACTGGCCCCAACTCGGCTGTTCCTACAGGGGGCCTCGGCTTCATCTCCGAGGCTGCCATTGTGCGTGGACGAGAGGGAGACTTTCCCACCAGCCTTGTGTGAATGTTGGGTATGTCCTTTGATGGCTCGTTGGTTCGATGGAGACTCTGTAAGGGCCTTGGCCTCGGTTAAGAGTGCCGAGGGGGAAACGCAAGGGTGCCCGAGCTGGTAATAACATAGCCATTTTGTGAGGGAATCTCATTCAACGATGTTGTTGGCCATAAGGGAAGTGGATCCCAATGTTGGGTTTGGGTCACGGGTCCCCGAATTGGTGAGTTGGGGCCATATCCGCGACGGGTTGCGGAGTCGCTGCCGCGGGATTATAATATAACCGGATTCGGGCTTTAATCAGATTAGGTGGGGCCAAATCCAAATCTAATCTGATTATTTAATCAGATGTAGATTGTAACATCAAAATCCAATCCGATTGGATAAATACATCATCCAAATTCGAGTCAATCAGATTGGATGTCGAATCAAATATCAAATTTGTATTATTATTGATAGGCCTAGTTGTAGGTGAAATGCATGGAATCAAACCTACAAGGTGTGGACTAAAATGCACCACACCTTGCAAAATGCTTATGCAGGTGTGGTATGGTTCAATACACACTTCTTTGTTCACAGTTCAGAACAACTATTGTATTGGGGTGTGCTGCAAGGTTAAAAAAATCGTTATGTATCGGCCTGTATTGATCGATACGTATCGTATTGGGAGCACCCCAATATGCCATTATAGAGGGTGTATCGGAGTTTTGACCGGTTCATGGGGTGGAGGAACCTTAAACCGGCCCCCCAAACCGGATTTGAAAAGAAAGTTAAAGAAAAAAAGAAACAATACCAAAAATATGATACAGCCAAATACGCCCCTACCAGAGTATCGGGCATATTGATATTTAGAACCTTGGTGTGGTGTGCTCTCATCCACACTATAGATATGGTGTGGATGAGAACACACCACCCAATTTCTCATATATGTTATAGAACACCCCCCAAGTCAACGGTTTTTGTCCCAAGAACGGTTTTAGGGTGAAATAGAACCGGTGCTTAGAAGGTCTCAGTGTCAACCGGTCTGGTCTGGTTTTCAAAACCTTGCTTTGAGCCATGAATCTCCCCCTTTTCTGGTTCTATGCTTGATTTGGTTCTCTGAACATTGCTAAATACTAAAAACATACCTTTATAAAATGCTTATTTCAATATGTGACTTTTTAATACCCAAAATGGCCAAAGCACAACCTTTAAATGCTAAGTCACAAGGAAAACCTTTTCTTCCTCTTCATGGGATATCTACCGCCTAGCAAGAAAAAGCTAAATTGGGAAGTGATCATCAGATCATGAGATCCAGACTATGTCAGCACATTTCACCATAACACTGGGACCGACCATGTATGAGAATCAGTTCTAGTATGGATTAACAGTAAACAACAAGCTTACAATCTATGAAAAGTGAATTTTCATGAAAGCGGTAAGATCTGGATCAGTTCTAGTATGGATTGCAGTATGGAATCTGAAAAGGAAAATGCATATTATAGCATCATTGACCAGCCAGAATTTTAAAATTTGGACGTATCCAAGGGAAAATCTATGATGCGGAAAAGATCTGGTATGGAAAGAGTTTTGACCAATCAAAACCCACCCATGAATTTTGATAAATAACACTTTATTCATTACCACATTTATGATTCCATTTTGTTAGTTAGTTGTTTTTCAGATATCATATCTTTTCCATATCATAGTCAAACCCATGTTTGTTTTGCCCAACCATCTAAACAGTATTTTTGCTTTCCCTTTTTTTCCCTTGTTCCTTCTCCCTATGATCAAAACCCTAACCAGTCCTATACTCCAATTCACCCATTAATTTGTCATATTAAACCAAACAAAGAAAATAAAGTTTAAATTTGAATCAACCCCAGCCCAGTAGGAAATCAAGGCTCTCACTAGAAGACAGCTTCAATGGTTGCCCTCATCTGATCATCTCTTCTAAAATTACCCAAAACACCTTAATTGGCATACGTAGATCAGGCTAATAAGGCACTCAATACAATTTCAAATTTTTCCCAGAAAGAATGTTGAAAATCAGATTCTCTCTCTAATTGAAGTCATAACCTCTATAGACTAAATCGACTTCAATGCTCATAAGACCATGCTCACACCATTCACACAGTCCCTTGCAGCCTTGCATTGGAAATATCTCCTAATGAAAAATACAAGTACAGAGATACTCACAATGCAAGGCTGCAAGGGATTGTGTGTATGGTGTGAGCACTGAAGCCAATCTCCCACAGACTTCGCAACATGACTCTTACAGCCCACCTCAGTTTTGGACACTTTAACATTCCAATGCGACAATATTCTAGGCTCTTCACGTTCTATATGGTTTGAAGACCCTGGGGTGGATTTTCCGAGGTTGTGGCACGGTAGGGCTGTCAATTGGACTGGATTTGGTCCAATCCGATGTTGGTCCATTCACAAATGGATTGGACCCAATCCGGTCCAAACCCATACAAACCAAGTCCAATTTAGGGCTGTCAATGGGTCGAGTTCAGTGGAATCGGAATCAACCCAACAAGAAATACAAAGGGCTCGGGACCGACCCGGACCAAATAGGGTCTGTAATTTTTAGACTCCGAACCGAACTGATAGGCACTTAGGACAATCGGGTCTGCATGTTCGGGAGGCTTATGTTTCGTGTGTTCTGAACTACACCTCACACCTCTAGGTAATAGAATGCCTCGCATCATGCCTCTGTTTTTTTTTTCTTTTTGATATCTTTTGATGGGCTACAAAATGAGGGGTAGCCCATCCCCCAACCCATAACCCCTCCCCCTCAAACCCAGGTGCAGGCGAGATTCGATCCAAGTCTCAGCTACAACCAGCAGGAGACCTTACCAACCAGCTGGTTGGCACCTTGCATCGCGTTTTAGAACATTGATCCGTACCGAACCAATCAAGCAGCCATAAGATAATGCAGTTCTAATTTGCAAGTTTGGCATTCATGCAACGTGTTTATTTTAAAAGTTCCATTGATTTGGAACCAAATCATATGTATATCACAAACCTAAATCAGCCAGACATAACCAGAACTGCAGTTTTAAATATGTGATTAGTCAATATCAATTCACAAGTGGTTTCATAAGCATTTCGCATTGTTTCAGTGTTTCTTTTAAACATGAGTTGGAAAGAGCATTGCACCATTATCCTTGAAATCAGTTGACAGGTCTGCTGTCACAGAGATCCAAAACAGGTCTAAAACTTCCAAGGCCATTGTTTCTGATGAACATGCTTCTGAGCAACAGGAACATACAGGAAGTTCAGGAAAACGAAGACAGAGTAGATGGGACCCCCAGCCTGAGAATGAGGGGGAAGCAGATGGTCATATGACTAGTAAAAAGAGGAAAATAAAGTGGGATGGTGATGATTCTCAGATAAAAATGCTGGGCCCAACTCAACTCCCAAACTTTGTGAAGGAGTCTAATTCTGAAGCTATCAATGATCCTGAAGTTCAGAAGTTGAAGACGAGGCTTATAGATATAAATAGGAAATTGCAAGGATCAGAGATCAATGATGACAGGCCAGAGGAATATGACAAGCATATATTTCTTCCCAAGTTGACTGCAATATGACAGACCTCATGCATCTCCAACAATCTTACCCCCTTTTCATTGATATCAAGAACCAATTAGAATCAAAGAGTCCAGCCATGTCTGGTGGAGGATTCCACCTAACTCCACATAAAGCAAAACAATGTTCCCAAATTCCTAAGGAAACTATGCAGGAGATTGATAGGGGGTAGGTATTTGAACCATGGGTATTAAATAGGCAACACAACTAGGGCAACAATATTGAAGCATATTTATAAGTGTTGATCTTCTGATGAATCGCCTAATCAGCTTCTAAATGTATATCACCATATCCTCAGTTTGCAAAGATTTTCCAACAATTATATGGATGTTCACACATTTTCTTCAAAGAATTTGATGTCCAACGGGCACTAGTAGGCTCTTTTCAGAGACCAGTCACCACAAATTCTTGGCAAATATGATGTTTCTAACTGAACAGTTCATTTGTACTTAAAAGTCCCTTGCAATTCCACTTCCACATCTTCAATAATGTGTACTGTAAAGTTCTCTATTCTATGAATGAAACATTTATTTCTACCAAGCACAAAAGCATATTTAAACCAGGAAAAAAATTCCAGTCTAAGCATTTTCAGCAGCAGGAAGTTATTGACAGGACATAAAAGAATGCAAGTAGAATCATCTTCAATAAATGATTTCTTCTCTCCTTTTGCCTTTTTTTGTTTTGGAGCTCTGTTTTATTGGAAGCCTCCTTGTTCTGATGTTCACAATGTAGACTTGGATTTTCTGCTTGATGCCTATTTAATGAAATTTACAGTTGCTTAGCAAAAAATGAAATTTACTCCTACCACTGTCAAGACATATTGGTTCAATGTATCTTACTTTCTTACAATATTGGATTATTATAGTTTGTCATGTGTGAAAAAGCACATCTCCCTTATGTCAAATTTACATGGGCAAAAATAGCCAAAAGGAGACTGATTAGTAACTCACAGTCACGGTAAAAAAAAAAAAAGGAAGGGGAAAAGGATATTATTTTCTTCTAGTGTAACATACTCTTGAGAAGATATCACTGTTTTGACACCAATAATCATGCAAACACACAACCATACTGTCAAAGAAAAAAGAATTACCATCACATCATTACATAAAATAAAAGCAAAGAATACTTGAATCAGTACATGTGTTCTGTGAAGGAAGAGGTGAATTTCTTGAACATTCTTTCAGATGTAAAGTACAACAAGTAAGTTGAAGGAAGTGTTTACATAAAACGTCTATCAAACTTGAATTTCATTTCCAGTTGTTATGACAAGCAAAAAAAGAAGCTCGATGACTGCTGCATGTAGTGTGAGCTTTTCTTCACAACTCTAGCACACAACTCATTCAATAATTCCGAAGTCTACACAATGTGTTAATAATCCTTACAGAAGTATTACATTCTATTCCTGAAAAACTAGTAAGAAACTATTCATATTTTCCATGTCAAATGTATTGATACATAGTTCTAGAACAGTTTTAAGAGGCACAATCATCAAGGCACCCAAAGGGCTACACCACGGCTCATGTATGTTCCAAAGGCATCACACTTCAGCTTGCCTTTCAGTAGGACAGATTTTGATAGTGTTCCATCAGCATGAACAAAGCAATATAATGAACCCCATTTAGGGCTAAGGGCTGACAATTGTCTGTTATGGTGGTGCTCTCTACACATCAGGAAATAGAACTAATCATTTTTCTACCTCACTGCCGCAACTTGCCTATTCTCAAGGATAAGCAGATTTTCTTTTTCGTTGCCTAATTTTGAAGAGTTACTATGCTTGGATAACATAGAGAGGTCCTATTTTAAGGTTCATATTGCAACTTTCAACAGATCAAAGCTGAATAGTTTTTAAAATTATTTACCAGAGGTAGAACACGCAGAAATACAAACAGTTACCAGAGGGTGTTTTAGAACAGATACAAAGCACTCTCTACCAAAGATATCAGTTTTAAAAGATACATGCTGTACTGGAAATCTTGCTATAATAATATTTTATTCAAGTGACAGTGTGTTAGCTATTCCTCGGCCTGCCAAAACCAGTTGATGCACATAATTTTATGAAAGTTGGTACAAGCTGAATCCAACTAATAAGTAAATGCAGAGCAAGCACCAAGTATGCATATTAAAAGAGGGGACATCATCATTATCAAAGGTACCCCACCCAAAAGCACTCACAAATAACCATAGTGAGACAAGCTGAGGACCATTGGGTGTTTACATCTGAGCAGAAACGGCAAGGATTCTTGACAATGCAGAAAACATAATCACAATGAACTAGATAGTAGCCAACAAATCATCCATCAACTTTGAATGCGATGAACAGATGAGCTCATCCAACTTGACAAATTTAATATTTTCATGATGCCAAGCAGTAACCCTTCTCTGGTTAGTTGTCAACTTGACAACTTCTATCTCTGAGTACTATGCATCCGGAGACAATCAACAATTCAACACATGGGAATTGATGGCAGGCTTAGATGATGAAGAATAGCAACAGAAGCTACAATCACCACCGAGTGTAGAGAGACCTAAAGATTTAGACAAGCAGTCTAAGAGTTTACATTGGTCATCAGCATGTGAGTTGTCTACAGAATTCAGCTTCAATGTGATAGAAGAATGAAGGCTGAATGGGGATAATGGGGAAATCAAACGTTGTAGAAGATTTCACACTGCACAGGAATATGATGCAATGGTAGAAAGAAATTTACTATGGAATTCACAGAATAACAAGTCTGAAGGTTTCTGCAACTAATAAACCCCTCTTTCTCAGATTTAAGGCCATTAGTGTTGAACACACCACAGCTAAAGAAATTTACCATAGGCCATCACTTATGTTGTACAAATCAAGAAACTTCATCAAGGAATTGAAACTCAAACTGGGTGATAAAATAACCACACCAGGAAAAAAAGACTGATGGAGCTAGTATTATTATGTCTGTGTATTTGTTATTTTGCAGCAGTACAAAAGTGAAAGTACAACATGAGGGAAAAAACAGAATGGCTAACAAATGCAATAACATCTTTTATTCAAATCTGTACCAATGTATACATGCATATTATGCTAAAGAAATTAATGAAAATAAGACTAAGAGCGCAATATCTGACTGAAAGGTGGCTGAAAACATTCAACATTTGAGTTTCTACTGATATGCTTCTTAATTCAGATTTAACCTCCCAATGCAAAACCCATTTCTTCTCCACAATATGTGACAACCCAAAGAGGTAGACAGATTATGAAGAAATTAAAGGTTTATTGTAGGACTAGTCCAATTCAATGTCTTATTGGACTGTTCAAACTGGACTGGATTGGACTGGTCCAATTCAGAGTCTTATTGGACTGTCCAACCTGTTCAAATTGGTTTTAATTCAGTGTCCAACCCAAACTTAGTCCATTGAAACCCTTACTCTTATCTTCTGTCAATGGACTGGATATTGGTTCAACCCAACCCAGTCCAATATAAATCCATTACGGATGGACCATGTCCAATCCAATCCAAATTTTATAAGCAAATATTCTATAAAAAATATAAGAAAAAATAAAACCTGTGAAGCAAAATTTTCCAACCTAGAAACAAATCATTTTCCCAGACAAATTAGATAAACACCAACATTTTGCAAATTAATAAGCTAATTATATATCACAGAATTGCACCATTCAAACATTGCCAGAATATTTTTTGCTTCCAAGTAGAGGGGCACAAAAAGTTTGTCTTGAACAAACCCACCACCTCAATTGGTGCACACAAAGACTTATCCAACAAAGAAAAGAAATTTCTGCCAAACTTGCTGTGCAAACGGGCAATGCAACAGGAGTTTGGTTAGTAGACTCCCCACTCTTCAAACAAAACACACACACATGAAGTGAAAGATACCAATTTTTCCACTTCCTTGGGAGCCTTTCAGAGGTGTTAATTATTTTGATGGAAGCTTGCCAACAAAAGATCTTTACTTTTGGAGGAATTGGACTGGACAACAGCTCTCTAGCACGAAAGAGTCGAGAATCAACATAGGAAAACAAAGATTTAAAGAAAGAAACAGAAGAGTAAGAACCTTTAACATCAGGAGTTCAAATCCTCTCATCAAAACCTTCCGAGGAAATTTGGACATTTTGGAGAAGTTCAAGCACAGAGATTAACTCATCAGTTTCAAAGTTTCTCAAAGGCCTTCTCAAACCTAAATCCCAGGATGGCCCAAGCCCTTCCCTGGAAACCAATTTAGAAATTTCATTGTGTTTGAACGTGGATATGTTGTAAATTCTAGGGAAGGAAAGACAGAGAGGAGAATCCCCCCACCACAAGTCTTCCCAAAACTTTCACCCTTTGTCCTGAGATAGCATCATATCTAATGTGTTGAATAAAATTGGGGAGTCAAATTAATTTTTTGAGGACTTTTAGCATTTCCGCCCCTACTGGTCCTGTGCCCCAAACCATTTTGGTGCTGTCCATAAATAATTTTAATAACCAAATGCCATAGAGCCTCACTTTCTTTAGGGAACCTCCACAACCATTTGCCTAACAAAGCTTTCTTCTTCTCTACCAACTATCCCAACCCAAAACCACCTCCCTCACTTGGCTTAAAAACCTCCTTCCAGTTCAGAAGATGGTTTTTGTGGTCAATCCCTCCTTAATCCCAAAGGAAATTCCTCATTAATCTCTCAATTTCTTGCACTACTTTAACAGGGGCTTTAAAGACAGAAAAGTAATAAGTTGGCAGGTTGGAAAGAATAGACTTTATTAAGGTAACCCTACCCGCTTTTGAGATATAATTATTTTTCCAAGAAGCTAACCTTTTCATAACTCTCTCTAAAACCCCCTCCCGAAAACTCCTCTCCATCGGGATCCCCACCAAATCATCACCCCTTACCTGCTCACTCCACCACTCTTCCATTGTCTTAATAAAATATGGATGAGTAAGTCACATATTTTCAAATATAGAAGGGGTGGGACCAGTCAAAAAATTCTTCATTCCTATTCTAATTGATCAGTGATTTGAGGTTACTCTTGGCAAGGCCCTAGGCATCAGCACTCCCTATTGTTCTTCCCACTCTGTATTGAACACAAATCTATCCAACTTTGAACAAATGAGGCTTGTAAGTTGGACCAAGTGAAGATAGTTTGTTGAATTGGGATCTATTTTAGATCACAATTATAAATAAACTCATTAAATCTTCTCATAGTTGTAGAGACCATCTGATAGGGATTGTTTGTCTCATTTGTAAATCTTATCACATTAAAATCCCCTCCTAGACACTAGGGCCCATCTCACAAATCCTTAAGTCAAAAAGCTCTTCCCATGACGGACCTCTTTCTCTATACCTATTTGTCCCATAAATGTTTGATAAAACCCACATAAACCCATCTCCCACATTCTTAAATTTAAAAGAAACTGAAAATTGGCCAATTATTTCTTCTTGAGATTCCAATACCTCATTTCTCCACATTGTGACTATACCTCCATAAGCTACCCAACAAGGCACTGCAAACCAGCTCATACTTCTAGAAATCCACACACTTTTAACCCACCTAGCCATTTCAGCCACATTTGTTTCTTGTAACATTACTGCACCTGGCATTTCCCTTCGAAGCAGATCCTTTATAATTCTTCTCTTCCTAGCACTCGCCAAGCCACTCACATTCTAGATTATGATCCTTCATTGTAAACTCAAGATAAAGACCAACTACCAGTACTACCCCTCTCTCTAATTCCGTCCCTTCCTTCTTTCCCTTCCTGCAGTAAATTCAATATCACCTTCTACATCAGATCTCAATCATTCCACCTCCAACATCTTTTTCTTCCTAGATTTCCCCATCTCTCCATTGTTCTTAGCATACACACTAAAATTCCTTACTTCCTTCAATTTCAAACCCATTGTCCAACAATTTCACCTGCACTTTTCCCCTTATCCTTCCTAATCTCCTACGCTTCCTTCCTCCCAACCCCATCTCCGTCTAGTCCTTCCAGCCCCACCTAATTAAGATTCTTTTTAACATAACAATCTTGACCCTTAAGTTCTTCTAGACAATAGCAAACCAATTTCCAAATCCTTTCCCCTTGCCCCTCACAGTCATTCTGCTCTACCTTTCTCTCCTCCACCCACTTCTCTGAACAATATTCTCCTTCTGGACAAGTTGTAGGCAATGATTGGGTGTCTATTATTTCTGCAAACACAGGGAGATTATCAGTAGCCTTGACCAAATTGACGATCATACCTGGAGTGTTTGGTTCCAAAAATTTGCTGAGGTTGGGAACAACTGGATTGGAATGCAACCCCAAAAGATCTCCTCCAACCAGATTTGAACACAGAGCTGAACCTTGAGGAGTACATGTTTGACTCTAAACAGTTATTGGGGTACCATCACTTTGCCTAGGAAAAGGGCTCTCTTCTTCCGTACCAAACTCAATTTAAACGTGCTTTGCACAAAGCAGCAATTGACCCGAATAGTTCGGAAATCCAAAGATGAAAAGGCAGACCTAGGATTCAAAGTGTTATTTTATCTCCAACCTTCAGATTCTTGGCATTAACCAGTGGACTCGAGACAGTGACTGCACCACACTCCACATGAAAGCAAGTTGCATCTAAATCCAATTCAACACCTGGAACCTCCAGTAGAGCTTTACACTTTCATAAGGTGTTAAAATAATTGTGCAGTTCAGATTCAGACTCCTCAGTAACTCTGCTGCTTTCCTCCAATCATTTGATGGTCTATTTATTTCCACTACAAGTCTCTTCTCCCAATCCTCCTTCAGTGCAGTGAAGACCATCCTGCCTTCACAAGTAGCTCCACCTACGACCACCACCCCACCTCTGTCCTTAGAAGGTCTCAACTCCTTCTATGATATCAGTGTTCTTGGGCCTTGTGAGTTACTATAACACATTGAGAAATTCCTATACAGTCTTCAATACCTCCTTCCCGCCCTCCCCACTCTTTCCTTCAGGAAAACAGACCAGTTGACCACAAAATCACTTAATACAGCTATTAAGTGATTATACACAAAAACAAAAGTATGTAAACCAAAACAACATAAATAATATTGACCAGAAAAGCAATATTCATCAGTCCACTACAGCAAAAAATAAAATAAAAGTAAATTACTGAAGCCTCCCCTGAAGTTTCTCACCATTGTTGGACAGAAGAGAAAAGGGTTTGGGACTATTCATTTTTTGTCAACATTTGGATGGTTAAAAAAGAAAATTAGATGACACTCAAAGAGCATTTCTGCCTTCTCAAATGCCACTTAACAGCTAGTTAACAGTTGTTTAACAGCAGGTACAGGATTGGCAAGTTTTGAAAATTTGGGTATTGAATTGTCGCATTTTAAAGTTTGGGAATCAAAGTGGCACTAGGCCCAAAGTACAAGGTACTAATCGGGAATTTTCCCAAGATTTTTTCAGAGGGACTCTACTTGCAACTAAGTCAGAAAGTTAAGGGGAGGTGATTGCAATTACCAAATCAGCAATTTACCAAAAAAAAAACAATAAAAAGAAAAAAAAAAACAGCAATTTATCAAACGCAAAAACAGAATAGCAAATGGCATTAATTTGGCTGTGTTTGGTTGCAATGCAAATTTATTTGTATTAGTACAAATGAATGGGAGTGCAAATGTAAAAATACAAATTCTTGTTTAATTTTGTTTTGGATTTGACTTTATTATGCTTTATATCTTAATTTACTTCATTTGTACTGCAATCAAACAAAATAAGCTAAAATTTAAAACAAAAATATGTCAGAATTTATACTCAAATAATTTTCACTGTCATAGTTTTGCACCAGTGCAAATTTATTTGCATTACAAACAAACACAGTCTTAAGAACTGAAGATATTCACCAAAAGACAATTTTAGATGGGAGACTAGTTGGTAAGGACTAATGCTGGTTGCAGCGGAGACATGAAAGTTACTAAAATTAGAAGAAATGGAAGTTACTAATATTATACCCGTTTCTTGACTTCTTGCACAATCCATCTTCGTAAGTGGAACGCGGCTGAGAAATAACTATCCTTTTTCCTTTCCATCTTCAGTGCTCCTCTTTTTACTTTCCATCTGTCTAACTTTCTAAAATCTAAAAATAGAAACTGAGAAAATTTAATATTTCAGTTAGGATGGGACTCTAACTCTAACGATTTCTATTTCTTTTCGATCACTACATAATCCTAATTCTACTAGGAGTTTAGAAAGAAAAACGAATTAGTAGTACTAACCTTATAAATAACAATTCTGAGTGACACCAGTACATTCGAAATTGAGCGGCAGCAGAAGAACGATTCTCAGAGTGATATCAACGTACATTGGAAATTGAGAAGAAGAAAAAGATGAACGTAACTTCAGAGCGGGTGCAGCAGAAGATGGACCAGGAGAATATTCTTGAAAAGCGCCAACAGAAAGGCATCCTTCTGCATCAGCGACTGAACCGGAGGATTTTTGACGAGAAGAGTGGAATGATAAAGAAAAGATATCAGAAGAAGAACAAGATCGGTCTCGAATTCCTGAAGGTGTTGGTTGAGATAGAAATGGAAGAATTGGCACAAGAGAGGAGGATGGAGAAGGGGGAGAAAAATAACGAGTTGATTATGGATGCTGTTTCAGGATTAGCATCACCATTACCGCCTCCTCTACCGCTAAATCCACGACCGGCCGGAGAAGTAAAAATGCCGGAGGCGTTGCTGAACGTGATCGAGAGCCATGGAGGTACAAGTATCGTGTGGGTGATAGAAAAAACACTTTACAAGACTGACTTGAGCAGGGGGCATAACCGTTTGACAATGCCCGGTAAGCAAATGAAGGAGGAGTTTCTGACGAAAAAGGAGAGGGAGAGACTAAGAAAGGAGACGAATGGAGGGATGAAGGTGGTGGTTGTGGATCCGGAGTGCAGATTCTGGACACTAAATTTTACGCGGTGGAACTCTTTCGGCAGTAGTTACTCTTATGTGCTGAATGGAGCGTGGAACGACCTCGTTGCTCTGCAAGAATGGCGCCCCAAGGTTCACTCATTGCAAGTCTGGTCTTTTCGTCTCCCCCAACCCGCCCAAGGCTCAAATCTTTGCTTCGTTCTTAATGTGGTTCCCACTAAACTAAACCAATAAGATTGATCGATAGAAGAAGAAGAAGAAGAAGAAACAGATCGTGTAGACTATGTAATTTTTAAGAGTTTATCCATTGTAATTGTAAAGAATTATATACAGTGCAAATGTTTTACTATTCTATTATTAGTGAATTTTTAAATTTAGAAAATCAAACATTACTTATTTGAGAAACAAGCATTAAGGCTTCATTTGGGAATGCTTCATGGGTTTTCTATGCTTAATGCTTTTCCTGTTGGAGAAGCCAGAAACTACTCAATAAAATAATTTGGCAAAATGATTTTTTGCAATAAAAATCTAGTTTAAAAAGAAAAAACCTCCTTATATATATATATATATATATATATATATATATATATATATTTTTGTTACGTTTACAAAGAAAAATCTATGTTGAACAAAAAAAGTTAATCATTAATTATCGATGTTCAGAAAACCGGACCGGACCAGATGAACCAATTGAACCATGCTAGGTCTTCGCTGGTTTGGTCATATATACATTGAAAATCAGAATTCGTGAAAAAACCACCCGATTAATATTTCCATTTCATTATTCATTTTATTTAATTATTTAACATTTTTATTATTCATTATCCATTTATTACTTAATTAATTAATAGCTTTTTTGTAATAAATTGTAGATTAATTATTATTTAGTTCCTAATACAATTTTGTTATTTAGTATTTTATTATTAATTATATAAAATTAATATTTAATTAATTAATGTTTTGATCTTTACCAGTTCATATAGAATTATTAATATTTCATTTTCTTAAAACATATGCTTTATTTAACAACTTTAATATTTTATTATTAATTATTAGTGTTTTTGTTGATTAACGATTTATTTTAATTAAATTATTAAATTTAAAATAATTATTGCATTATTCACTAATTAGTTAATTAATTATTATTTATTTTTTTGTTAGATATTAATTAATAATATTCTTATGATTTAGTATTTTATTATCAATTATTAATTTTTAAATAATTAACAATTATAATATTTTAATTTTTATTAGCTTATATTTTATCATTAATGTTTTATTTTATTAATATTTATCACTTAATTCATAATTTTAAAATTTTTCTTAAATAATTGTTAAACATTAAATTATTTTTCTTAGAAATACTATAAGGTATGTGCTTTTTTTTGTAAAACAAGTTTCCCCTCCATTCCCACTTATTTCCTACCAAAATTGTGGGATCCTACACCCCAAGAACTGGGATCTATTGTCCCACTTTTTGTTACGTTTAAAAAAAATAACTATGTTGAACAAAAAAAGTTGATCATTAATTACTGATGTTCAGAAAACCGGACCGGACCAGATGAACCGATTCAACCATGCTAGGTCCTCGCTGGTTTGGTCATATATACAATGAAAATCAGAATTCGTGAAAAAACCACCCGATTAAGTAGTTTAACCGGTGAACCTGTTCAAGATTTATAAAACTGCTTGAGGGAAAATAGCAGGATGGAATGAGAAAGGGAAAATGAGTGGAAATTTCCTACCTTCCATTGTTTGGTTGTTAAAGGGAAAATAATGGAAAAATCAACTAAAATTATAATTATTAATTAATTAGGTTGTTAGTGATATTTTTAGTATTTTAAATTTTACTCTTAATTAATTATTAATAGTTCACTAATTAATTTTATAATTAATTATTATTGTTAATTAGTTAAGTAATTATTAATTAATAACTAATACTTTAATTTTTATTTTAAATTATATTTATTCTTAATTAATTAATATTTCTATTTCATTAT
The DNA here is from genome assembly GCF_055504915.1 of Nelumbo nucifera. NCBI lineage: Eukaryota > Viridiplantae > Streptophyta > Magnoliopsida > Proteales > Nelumbonaceae > Nelumbo > Nelumbo nucifera. The sequence continues at coordinate 101,816,068 of NC_142649.1, forward strand.
TAGTTTAATTTAATTATTTAACATTTTTATTATTAATTATCCATTAATTACTTAATTAATTAACAATTGTTTTGTAATAAATTGTAGATCAATTATTATTTAGTTCCTAATACAATTTTGTTATTTAGTATTGATTTAGCGATTTTTGGTCATGTATCAATTTTTTTGGCTAAGTACCTTGTCATTTGATCTGCTTCCAAGTGGCCGACTCAGAAGCCGTAGTGGAGTTGCCTAGGTGCCGAGCTGCCTGTGAGGTGCTGAGCTGCCAGTGGTGTACCGAGTTGCTTAGGTGTCGAGCTGCTTGTAAGGTGCTGGGCTGACCAGGTGACGAGCTGCTTGTGAGGCGCCGGGCTGACCAGGTGCAGGGCTGCCTGTGAGGTGCCGGGCTGACCAGGTGGCGAGTTGGATTGATGAGTTTCGTTGCTCTTTAGAGACTTGCAAGGAACCAAATGTCAGAGGACCCAGGGTGGCTAACCCAGCGAGGTCGCTTCGATGCTTAAGTCAGTACGCTAAAAATCATAAAGTATGAGAGCTAGAATTTTCTTACTTGCTTGCCTCCCCCTTTGCTTCTCGGGTTGGTGCCTTTATATAGGCATTGTTTGGCGTGGGCTTCATGCACCATATCCGAGATTTCTGCGAGGTCATCTAAATGGTTCGAGATTCCTGGAGGTAATCGCCATGCACGTTGACCACCCTCCAGATTGTTCGACACGTGGGCCAACTTCCAAGGATCGTGGGAGTGTTTGGATATGCATGCCGAAATCGTCGGTGAGCACGTCTTGCAAGTCGCCAGGTCAACGCATGTGCCAGGTCGTCAAGTCGCGCCTGTGCCAGGCTGCCAGGTTGCGCCTGGGCCAGGCTGCCAGGTCGGTGCCTATGCCAAGCCGCTAGGCCGCACCTGTGCCAGGCTGCCAGGTCGTGCCTAGGCCAAGCCACTAGGTCGGTGCCTATGCCAAGCTGCCAGCTCGCGTCAGGGCCAGGTTGCCAGGTCGTGCCAGGGCCAGGCCACCAGACCGCACCTGCGCCAAGCCACCAGGTAGGACACCATCAACTTGGCTAAGGCAAGTTGTTGCAAAAATGGTTCCAGGTGTCACCTATTTTTTCTGAGGTGCCATGTGTCACAATATCATTGGAGGGCCAAATTCGCCCTCATCATTTGCCCCCCACTCCCGAGCCAAAAGTAAGTTGGCGAAGGGAGTAGATTTCTCCTTTTGGCCCGGAATGAATAATTCGATGAGCTCGTAAGCGTCATTTCAATTCCTTAGGCTCTGTGAGCGACACGTAGTCCACTCTCCTTGATCTTGCCCATGCCGAAGAGGCGACTGGGTCTTATGTGGTGAGGAGGTCTTCGCTAGTTCGGTATTTTGGCACTTAGGCTCTAGGAGTGACTTGTAGTCCACTCTCCTTGATATTGCCCATGCCGAAGAGGCGACTGGGTCTTATGTGGTAGTTTAGCCCTTAGGTCGTGGGAGCGGCTCGTAGTCCACTCTCTTTGATCTTTGATTTTGCCCATGCCGAAGAGGAGACTGGGACTTGTATGCCCATGCCGAGGAGTCGACTGGGACTTGCAGTGCCGAGGTCTTTTATCAGTTCGCCATTTTGCGCCTGAGCCAGGCCGCCAGGTCGTGCAAGGGCCAAGACGCCAGGTCGCGCCAGGGCTAGGCTGTCGGGCCACGCCTATGTCAAGGTCGTGCCTGGGCCAAGCCGTCGGGCCGCACCTGTGCCAGGCTGCGCCAGGGCCAGGCTATCGGGCCGCGCCTATGCCAGGCCGCCAGCTTGCACCTGGACCGTCAGGTGGGCACCTTAGAGCTATGGCTGCGTTGTATCAGCCCCGTGATGCCGGTCACCCACTCCTACAAGAAGCTACTAGGAGCTCAACCTTCGGGGGCAGCCCACTAACTTTAGGTCGCCAGCTCGCACAGGAGCCTTGGAAAGCTCGACCAGCAAGGACGCCCATGCAGTCTGTTGGCCGCCAACTCCCACGGAAGCCACGAAGAGCTCATCTTTGTAGAGGGAAATGATGAGGTTTTATCTGAATTGAAAGTAAAGTTGGTAGAGCTGCTTAGTCTGTTAACTTTTCTGCATAGTCTTTGAATTCATAAAAAATGGAAACTATAAAGCAAGAGCTTTAGTTTCTAAAAAGTGAGGACTTAGCTTTCTGGGAGAAGAGGACTTAGCTTTTGGTAGGATGATAACTTAGCTTTTTGTAGCGTTTTCCCACAGACGGCGCCAATTGATTTAGCGATTTTTGGTCACGTATCATTTTTTTTGGCTAAGTATCTCGTCATTTGACCTGCTTCCAAGTGGCCGATGACTCAGAGGCCGAAGTAGAGCTGCCTAGGTGCCGAGCTGCCTGTGAGGTGCTGAGCTTCCTATGAGGTTTTGAGCTGCATGTGAGGTGCCGAGCTGCCTAGGTGTCGAGCTGCCTGTGAGGTGTCGAGCTGACCATGCGATTTGCCTATGAGGCGCCGGGCTGACCAGGTGGCGAGTTGCCTTGAGGTGCCGAGCTACCTAACTAGCGAGCTGGATTGATGAGTTTTGTTGCTCTTTAGAGACCTGCAAGGAACCAAATGTCAGCGGACCCGGGGTGGCTAACCCAACGAGGTCACTTCGATGCTTAAGTCAGTACTCTCATAGTAGACTGCGAGCTAAAAATCACAAACTATGAGAGATAGAATTTTCTTACTTGCTTGCCTCCCCCTTTGCTTCTGGGGTTGGTGCCTTTATATAGGCATTGTTTGGCGTGGGCTTCACGCACCATATCCGAGATTTCTGCGAGGTCATCTAAGTGGTTCAAGATTCCTAGAGGTAATTGCCATGCACGTTGACCACCCTCCAGATCGTTCGGCATGTGGGCCAACTTCCAAGGATCGTGGGAGTGTTTGGATATGCCTGCCGAATTCGTCGACAAGCACGTCTTGCAAGTCGCTAGGTCGGCACATGTGCCAGGTCGCCCGGTCGTGACTGTGCCAAGCTGCCAGGTCGTGCCTGGGCCAGGAATCCAGACCGCACCTGCGCCAGGCCGTGCCTACGCCAGGCCGCCAGGCCGCACTTGGGCCGCCAGGTGGGACACCATCAACTTGGCTAAGGCAAGTTGTTGCAAAAGTGGTTTCGGGTGTCACCTATTTGTTCCGAGGTGCCATGTGTCACAATATCATTGGAGAGCCAAATCCGCCCTCATCAAGTATTTTATTATTAATTATATAAAATTAATATTTAATTAATTAATGTTTTGATCTTTATCAGTTCATATAGAATTATTAACATTTCATTTTCTTAATACATATGCTTTATTTAATAACTTTAATATTTTATTATTAATTTTTAGTATTTTTGTTGATTAATGATTTATTAATTATTTTATAACTAAATTATTAAAAATAAAATAATTATTGGATTATTCACTAATTAGTTAATTAATTTTTATTTATTTTGTTGTTAATTATTAATTAATAATATTCTTATGATTTAGTATTTTATTATCAATTATTAATTTTTAAATAATTAGCAATTATAATATTTTAATTTTTATTAGGTTATATTTTATCATTAATGTTTTATTTCATTAATATTTATCACTTAATTCATAATTTTAACATTTTTATTAAATAATTGTAAAACATTAAATTATTTTTCTTAGAAAAACTATAAGGTATGTGTTTTTTATTGTTAAACAAGTTTCCCCTCCATTCCCACTTATTTCCTACCAAAATTGTGGGATCCTACACCCCAAGAATTGGGATCTATTGTCCCACTTTTTCCCATCACATCTCATGACACCAAACAGAGCCTAAATTTAATACATTTCTTTATTTATGCTTGTTTATGTTCTTTAATGTATGTATACCTAGCAAAAAGTTGACCCAACCCAACCCAAAAAAACAAGGTTAGGGTCTCATATGTAGCTACTTGAATTACCCAACTTGACCCAACCCGAAAAAGACTAGGTTTGGGTTGGGTTGGGTCATGGGTCAACCCACTGACCTGATTGCCATGTCTAATTGTGATGTTTTATATATTGTTAGAAGTATTTGCTCTTTAATCTTTACTATTTAGTCTTTATTCTTTACCGTTTACTTCTTTGAATTGTTAAATGTTCAACTTTTTTTATTTTATATTGGGAACTTTAATGTTAATTCTTTTAATTTTGGAATTTTTCATGTATTGTTTTTTTATTTTTAAAACTCCTTTTGACATAATTGCAAGTAGATCTCCTTTGTTAGAATCCTTTAACAAGAGGCATAAATGTGTCAAAGATGCTCATGCAATTAGGGGTAGGGGCTCACGATTCGGTTAACCGAACCGTGGGGTTTTTTCTTAAACGGAACCGACTTGATCGTTTTTTTTTTAATCTGAACCGAAACCAAGCCGATGTAACCGGTTAACTGGTCTATCGGTTAACTGGTGGATCAGTTAATTGCGGTTTGGTTTTTTGGTTCTTTTTTTGCACTCAAATTAAAAAAAAAAAAAAGAATAACTGAACAAGCATGGCAGAGGGGCGAGCCTGCGAGGGCGATGTGGTGGCCAATGATTCGCCGGTGTCGGACTAGTTATTGGTTGTTGCCGCCTGAAGTGAAAGCCTAAGAGATGGCAGAGCCGCGAAGATGGGAGATGAGAGAGACAGAGGCAGTCAAACAAAGATTGGGAGTGGGAAATAATAAATTTGAAAATTTTGAAAATCCATTACTTAGACATCACAGTTTTCGAAGAAGGGGAAAACTGAAAAGGAGAGTGTGCGCCCAGGTTTATTCACTCGGCCTTGGCGAGTGTGCACCATTTGAAAATTTTGAAAATCCATTACTTACTAGTTAGGCATCTCATTTTTTGAGGAAGGGGACATATCGAAAAAGCCAGTGTGCGCACAGGTTTACTCACTTGGCCTCGGCGAGTGTGCACCAGCCTCTTGGGTGTTGGGACTTGGGAAAGAGGAAAATTCAAAAGATAAGTGTGTTACATGTATGATAAAAGTGGGAAAGGCAGACAGGCCATAGGCGCGCCTCTGGCAGCCGGTTTTTTAAAAAGTAAAAATATAAATATAATATTATATATTATATATTATATATTATATTATTGTATATATACCGATCAGTTCGGTTAATCATCGGTTTTTTTATAAGGTTAACCGAAACCGAACTAAAATTTTCAGTTTTTTAAGAATATCAAACCGAAACCGAACTAACCAGTTTGGTTTCGGTTAACCATTTACAAAAACCGATGGTTAACCGAACCAACCGATATATATATATATATTATATTTTTTATTTTTCAAAAAGGTTCGGTAGTCTGAGAGACTTTCAATTTCAGCCTCCCTTTGAACCAATTGAAAGTTCGGTAGTCTGCCAGAGAGCCGGACTACCAGTCTCACTCTCTTCAAAACTTTGCTAGTCTCCTAGTCTACCACTGCCAGACTCTCTTCGAAACTCATAACCACTCAAGCCTTTTTGTCTCTTTGATGTTTGAAATTCGAAACCAAACCTTCTCAGCTTCTCTCACTCTCTGTCTTATCTTTTGTCTCTCTAGTCTCTCCGTTCTCGTCTCATTCACTCTTACTCTTCCAATCTTCTTCGACTCTTAGTATTTCTCAGACTGTCGCGCGGCCCGTGACAACCACTAGCACCACGTTGGTAGTTTTGAAGCATCTAAAGCATCTATTGACTGCCTGTGAGCGGTGGTTTTAGAGCATCTAGGATCTCTCTCTCTCTCTCCCCTCACTGTGGCTCCGCCAACAACCACCAGCACCAACCAGTCCGACACCAACAGCAACCACCGACATTTTTAGGGTTCTTTTATTTTACGTGCATAAAAAAAACAAAAAATCGAACCGCAATTAACCGGTCCACCGGTTCGGTTTCAGTTTTGATATTTAAAAAACGGTCAAGTTGGTTCGGTTAACTGAACCGTGAGCACACCTACATGCAATTACTATTGAGGTTAGTTTCTATGATAAAAATAATACAAACCTTATGAACAACAAAAAAAAGAAGGGTTTAAAATTTCTTAAGCAATTGATATGAAGGGAAAATTTGAAAAATAATTAATTTTAGAAAAGAGATTGGAAGTGCTTTGGGTAGTGATTGATATGAAGAGAAATTTTGGAAAATAAACATTTTGGTCTAAAGTAATTGCATAGGTATTTTGGACATTATCTGTGCTTCTTATTAGAGGATTCTAACTGAGGGGGCCTACATGCAACTATGTCAAAAATTTAAGGGGAGGTAATTACAATTACCGAAATTCAGGGGAGGTTTCAGCAATGGTCAAAAACTTTACGGTATGTTTTATCAATTTACCAAAAAAAATTATGAATCTTAATTACCATCTGACATTAAGTATGCTATTATTTGTAAAATGACAAATATTTTAAAGTACCCCTAAGTTTTTAAAAATTGACTCCACCCCTACTATTTAGGAATTGTCATAAAGTGCTCTTAATTGTTCTAGTAAATTACAATCATCATTAACTAATAGCAAAAAGATGAAAAAGACTATTTTAACCTTCATTCTTCTTTAATTTTTCCAAATAGAAACTGTTTACATAAAATATAGATGATTGTAATACAAGAAGAGATGGTCTAATTTATTTTACGTATACTAGTATTTGTGTATGTGCTTTGCACGTGACAAATTTTGTGATGATGATAGTATATAATATATTTTTATTTTTACAATTTGGTATATTTCTACATCTATAAAAATTATTCTTATTTATCTCATTTATTATGGTTCATTAATACAAAGATATGTCCAAATAAAATTCTAGCAATTGTAACCAGAGTTCATAAAATTCTTATTATTCTTATTTATCATTAATAAACTTCTTATTATTCTTATTTATTATTGTTTATTAATAAAATTAATAATTTGTATCAGTTACATTCGTCAGAATTTTATTTGAATTCTCATTACCTTTGCAAGAATTAACTTCTATATGATAAATCCAACTTCAGCTCCTTCAACCGCTGAAAATCATACAATGAACTGCTATAAAAAAAATCACTTACTCTTTCAGATATCTTGCCATCCAATGTTGTGGATTTTAAGGTAATTGAAATGAAAAATTAAACCACCATATGATGGGAATAAAGAAGAGAATTAATGATTAACGACCGAACCAATGAAAATAGGTTAAGATATTTAAAAAAACTGGAAAATAGTTTAAAAAATAAATTGCTCATCCATTAGCAAGTTGAAAATGTCTTCATAGTGGTTAATGTGGCTCAACATTGGCTATTGAGAACATAAGATGTACTTTCAGTTTTTTTATTTAAATGAATAAAAAGGTGAATTGCTAAAACCTCCCATAAAATTTTTTATCATTTCTAAACCCTTCCCCCTAAAGTTTGGTAAATGCAATCACCTCCCATGAAATTTTTGATACATTTTCTAGTAAACCCTCTATTAGAATCTTCTAACAAAAAACACAAAATGCCTGAAACACCCATGTAGTTACTTTTGACCAAAATGTTTGTTTTCCAAATTTTTTCTTCATATCAAATACTACCCCAATCCATTCTAATATCTTTTTCAGAATTGATGTATTTTCCAAATTTGCCTTAAAGGTAAAATTGCAACTTTAAACTCTTTTTTTTTTGTTCATAACATTTATATTGTTTTATATGTATAAACCAACCTCAATAATAATTACATGTGTATTTTTGACATTTTCATGCCTCTTGTTAGAGGATTTTACAAAGGGGGGTCTAATTGCAACTGTGTCAAAAAATTTAGGGGAGGTGATTGTAATTGCAAAACTTAAGGGGAGGGATGGGCAATGGTCAAAAACTTCAATGGTAGTTTCAGCAATTATCATGGTTGGTTTTCCAATTATTGAACAAAAATAGGGATTCTTGTGTATTCTCCCTGACTAACATTAAATGGGAATATTAATAACATTTTTGTGGTTGACTTGTTTTATAATTGTGAACAAAAAGAATGGAGTTTTATGTCTTTTTTTTGTAATAAACATTAAATAAGAAAACAAAATTATGTATTTATCACTATTCCTTTGATTCAAACCTTAGAGATGGAACATTTTAGTGTATGCACAGAGAACACCTCTTCAAATTGGCAATAAGAAGAGTCCACCTCTTCAAATTCACCATACCATTTATCATCACCTTTCATTTTTTTTTTTTTTGCAACTTTCAAAGATATTTGTGTGTTTCAACAACATCAGCAACCATCCTTTTCCTATGATGATTTTTCTCCGTCTTTCTTTCAGAAATCCAAACAACCTCTATTTTCGATTAGTTGGAATCATGATTTTGGCAATTGGAAGTGAATTCCTACAAATGTGATCTCTACGAATGTCTTTTACTGAAATCGTGTTAGATTCCAATCAGGTAAATAGCTACAAAGTTTAATTTTCTCTAAATTGCATCAAATTCTGGTGAGAGTCGTGAGACGTGAGGTAAAGTCATTTCATGTTGCGGTAAACTTTGTACATTGTTTCGACTTTCAGTTTAGCTAACTCTCTTTTATACACTGATTGAGGTCATAACTTCTAGTGACTCCTCAAATACAGCCACCAAGGACCCTGAAGAAAGGGGTGCAAATGTATCGAAACATCCGAAGCCCAATCCTATATTCTTCGATTCGAATAGCCCCATCTCGGATATTCAAATCGGATAATAGGATCTGATCATAAATTGGATCGGATTCGGATCCCCCTATCCGATCTTATATATATATTATTTATTTATATTGCATTTTTGTAAATTTATTATATCATTTATTTTTTATAAAAAACATGTATATATAAGATCAAAATAGTTCAAAATATATTTGTATTTTTGTTTTTTTATTTAAATTGTTATATTTATTTTTCTTTTAATAATTTATTAATTTAAAAAAATCAAATCGGATTGGATCAAATCCAAAAATCCGACTTCCTCATCGGATTCGAATTCAGATCATTTTTTATCATATCAGGATCTAATCGGATCTACAATTAATAGTATCATATCGGATTTGGATATACCCTAATTCGAATCTGATCTGATTCATTTGCATCCATACCTAAAGATGTTCTTAGAAATATTAAGGCTCCATTTGGAAGGAGTACAAATACATAATATGTAGAGTGTAAAATCTTCTATTTTGTATGATTTTTTATGTATTTGTACTGTACATATTTGCATTTGTACTCTTCCCAAACTGAGCCAATTCAATTTGGAAGGAATACAAATAAAATATGTAAAGTGCAAAACCTTGTATTTTGTATATATTTGTACTGTACACATTTGTATTTGTACTCTTCCCAAACTGAGCCTAAGTGATCAACTATAGCCCCAAAACGTCAAAAGACCTTCCACGAATCTCTTTTTGTGTAAGGTTCAAGCTACTGAGCTTGGAAATGCTGGTACCAAAACCACGGTTTTGAAAACCAAACTGAACCATATTCTCAAATTTGTTGACCTAAGAACCAGTCATGATTTCGGGTATGGTTTTAGACCTTAAATCCATCCAACCAGGGTTCGAACCGGATAGTCAAATCGTTTGACCCAGAACCAGTGGCCAAAGCACTCTGTTTTAGGGTTGGCTTTTAAAACCATGAGAAAAACCATTTGAAATAGTTCCAATGAGTTAATGGCATGAGTAGGGTGGCATGGGTGGGTTGGGTAAGGGTTGAATATCAATCCACCCATATTGACCCACCAACCCACCATGACACATAATCAATGCTTCTTAAAGGGTCATAACCCACAAACCCATCATCTCTCAAGGCCGCCACGTGATAGAAATGAGTCGGCCAACCCATATACCCGACTACCACATTTTTGAGAGAATAAACTACACCAAGGCTACCACATAGCAAAAACGGGTTGAGTTGACCTGTATACCCAAAAATACAAAAGTTAGGCAGAAAAAAATACCAAAAACTTTGTAGAAAATACAAAACTTTTGCAAAAACTTACTAGAAAATTTGCAGAAAATGAAAAAATGGCAGAAATAATACAGAAAATTTAGAAAAAAAAATATCAGAAGTTGCAGAACATATGTAGAAAAATTCAAAACAAATGTAGAAAATACCAGAAAATTGCAGAAACACATGAAAACACTAGAAAAATGCAGAAATTATGTAGACAATTTTCAGGAAATTCAGAAAAATTGAAAAAATGCAAAACTTTTGTAGAAAAAATGCAAAACAATGCAGAAAATGCAAGAAAACACCAGAAAAAATACATAAATTATGCAGAAAATACCATAAAATTAAAAAAAAAATGCAGAAAAATAATAGAAAATACAGAAAATTGCAGGAAATATAAAAAAAATACCAGAAAAATGCAGAAATGTAGAAAAATACCAAATTTTTTTAAAAAATGAAGAAAAATACTAGAGATTTGCAAAAAATGGGGAGAATACCAAAATTTATAAAAAAAGGCATAAAATAGAAAACAGATCGGTTCTTAGGACAATCAGATCTACATGTTCGGGAGGCTTATGTCTCTTGCGTTCCGAACTACTCCTCACACCTCTAGGTAGTGGAACGCCTCGCATCATGCCTCTGTGTTTTTTTTTTCTTTTGATATCTTGTGAAGGGCTACAAAATGAGAGGTAACCCATAACCACCTAATCTTTCTTAATCTCCCATGCTTCCTTCCTCCCAACCCCATCTCCGTCTAGTCCTTCCATCTAGCTGTGTCATTTGGACTGGATTTGGTCCAGTTCAATGTGAATCCATTACAAATGGACCTGATCCAGTCCAGTCCAATGAATATTTTGGACCATTTTGGACTGGTTAAGAGACTGTCCAATTTCCAATCTTTTCAAATTCCTATTAATTTAGATTGGTTTCAACTCAAACCTGGTCCATTGACGCATATGTTCTTATCTTCTATCAATGGACCAGATATTGGCTCAATCCAATATAAATTCATTATGAATGGACCAGGTCTAATCCAATATGTCATATTGGTCCATCTAGTCCATCCAAATTCAATATGTCTTATTGGTCCGTCCAATCCATCCAAATGGATTTTGATTTGAACAGATTCTCTTCAGCATAATTAAGATTCTCTTCAACATAATCCAGCCCCACCTAATTAAGATTCTCTTCAACATAACAATCTTGACCCTTAAGTTCTTCTAGAAGTCATGTTACATACCAAAAGGGTTCTCTTCTTCCTTACAAAACTCCATCTAAATGTGCTTTGCACAAAGCAGCGATTGAACCAAGTAGTTCAGAATTCCAAAGATGAAAAGGGGGAGGTGAATGCAATTACCAAATTTTAGGGGAGGTTTCAGCAACAACTAGAAATTTCAGAGGAGGCTTCATCAATTTACCCAAAAAACAAACCCATTAGAGAACTATGTACCAAAAGCAAAAACAGAATAGCAAATGCATGAGAAACAAAGCATATAAGCACTCCTTAAGAACTGAAGCTATTCACAAAAAGGAAAGTTAATTCTCCGGCTGGTTGCAGCGGAGACATGAAAGTTACTAATATTAAAAGAAATGGAAGTTACTAATATTATACCCGTTATTGACTTCTTGCACAATCCATCTTCGTAAGTGGAACGCGGCTGAGAATTAACTTTCCTTTTTCCTTTCAATCTTCGAATGCTCCTCTTCTTACTTTCCATCTGACTAACTTTCTAAAATCTAAAAATAGAAACCAACAAAACTTAATTAATATTTCGATTAGGATGGGACTCTAACTCTAACGATTTCTATTTCTTTTCGATCACTACATAATCCTAATTCGAAATTGAGCGGCAGCAGAAGAACAATTCTCAGGGTGATATCAACGTACATTCGAAATTGAGAAGCTGAAAAAGATGAACGTAACTTCAGAGCGGGTGCAGCAAAAGATGGACCAGGAGAATATTCTTGAAAAGCGCCAACTGAAAGGCATCCTTCTAAATCAGCGACTGAACCGGAGGATTTTTGACGAGAAGAGTGGAATGATAAAGAAAAGATATCAGAAGAAGAACAAGATCGGTCACGTATTCCTGAAGGTGTTGGTTGAGATAGAAATGGAAGAATTGGCACAAGAGAGGAGGATGGAGAAGGGGGAGAAAAATAACGAGTTGATTATGGATGCTGCTTCAGGACTAGCATCACCATTACCGCCTCCTCTACCGCTAAATCCACGACCGGCCGGAGAAGTAAAAATGCCGGAGGCGTTGCTGAACGTGATCGAGAGCCATGGAGGTACAAGTATCGTGTGGGTGATAGAAAAAACACTTTACAAGACTGACTTGAGCAGGGGGCATAACCGTTTGACAATGCCCGGTAAGCAAATGAAGGAGGAGTTTCTGACGAAAGAGGAGAGGGAGAGACTAAGAAAGGAAACGAATGGAGGGATGAAGGTGGTGGTTGTGGATCCGGAGTGCAGTAGTCTACCAAAGTGCAGTAGTTTTACTCTTCTAATCATCTTCAACTCTTAGTATTTCTCAAACTGCCACACAGCCCGCGCCAACCACCAGCACCAACGGCATTCAGGGTCGTTGCTAGTTTTGAAGCATCTAAAGCATCAGTCGACTGTCAATGGGCGGTGGTTTTGAAGCATCTGGGATCTCTCTCTCTCTCTCTCTCTACGGCTCCACCAGCACCAACCAGTCCGACACCGACAGCAACCACCAACATTTTTAGGGTTTTTCTATTATACGTGCATAAAAAAACCAAAAAATAAAACTGCAATTAACCGGACCGGTGAACCAATTGCGTCGATTTAGTTTCAGTTTGGATATTTAAAAAACCGATCAGGCCAATTCGGTTTGAAAAAAGACCCCATGGTTCGATTGACCGAACCGTGAGCACCCCTACATGCAATTACTATTGAGGCGGGTTTCTATAGTAAAAATAATACAAACCTTATGAGCAACAAAAAAAGAAGGGTTTAAAATTGCTTAAGCAATTGTTATGAAGTGCAAATTTGAAAAATAAATCAATTTTAGAAAAGAGATTGGAAGTGCTTTGGGTAGTGATTGATATTAAGAGAAATTTTGAAAAATAAACATTTTGGTTGAAAGTAATTGCATAGGTATTTTGGACAATATTCGTGCTTCTTATTAGAGGATTCTAACTGAGGGGGCCTACTTGCAACTATGTAAAAAATTTAAGGGGAGGTGATTACAATTACCGAACTTCAGGGGAGGTTTCAGCAATAGTCAAAAACATCAAGGTATGTTTTATCAATTTACCGAAAAATTATGAATCTTAATTACCATCCATCTATGGCACTAAGTATGCTATTATTTGTAAAATGACAAATATTTTAAAGTACCTCAAAGTTTTAAAAAATTGACTCCACCCCTACTATTTGGAAATTGTCATCTTAAATGTTCTATTAAATTACAATCATTATTAACTAAAAACAAAAAGATGAAAAAGACTATTTTAACGTTCATTCTTTTTTAATTTTTCCAAATAGAAACAGTTTACATAAAATAGAGATGATTGTAATACAAGAAGAGATGGTCTAATTTATTTTACGCATACTAGTATTTGTGTACGTGACAAATTTTGTGATGATGAAAGTATATAATATATTTATTTTTGCATTTTTTTTATATTTCTACATATATAAAAATTATTCTTATTTATCACATTTATTATGGTTCATTAATATAAAGATATGTCCAAATAAAATTCTAGCTATTGTAACCAGAGTTCACAAAATTCTTATTATTCTTATTTATTATTGTTTATTAATAAAATTAATAATTTTTATTAGTTACATTCGTGAGAATTTTATTTGAATTCTCATTATATATATAATATTTATATAATATTATATATACATTATGTTATATTTTTTATTTTTCAAAAAGGTTCGGTAGTCTGAGAGACTTTGAATTTCATCCTCCCTTTGAACCAATAGAAAGTTTGGTAGTCTACCAGAGTGTCAGACTACCAGTCTCACTCTCTTCGAAACTTTCCCAGTTTCCAAATTTACCACTGCCAGACTCTTTTCGAAACTCGAACCACTCAAGCCTTTTTGTCCCTTTGATTTTTGATTTTCGAATCCAAACCTTCTCAACTTTTCTCACTCTCTGTCTTTTCTTTTGTCTCTCTAGTCTCTCCGTTCTCTTCTCATTCTCTCTCACTCTTCTAATCTTCTTCGACTCTTAGTATTTCTCAGACTGCCGCACGGCCTGCGACAACCACCAGCACCATGTTGGTCGTTTTGAAGCATCTAAAGCATCTGTGGACTGCCAGTGGGCGGTGGTTTTAAATGTATGTATTGTTAGGTCTAGATGTATGTATTGTTTTAGCGCACATGCACTTTTGGAGTCGAGAAGATTGATTATTGATCATTTGATTTAAAAATTATGATAACTTGTTGAAACCTCCTAAAGTTTGGTAATTGCAATTACCTCATCTAAACTTTTTGACATAATTGCAAGTAGATCCCCTTTGTTAGAATCCTTTAACAAGAGGCACAAATGTGTCAAAGATGCCCATGCCATTAGGGGTAGGGGCTCACGGTTCGATTATCCAAACTGTGGGGTTTTTTCTTGAACTGAACCGACCTGATTGATTTTTTTAAAATATGAACTGAAACCAAACCGATGTAACCAGTTAACCAGTGGATCGGTTAACCTCGGTTTGGTTTTTTTTTTTTTGCACTCAAATTAAAAAAAAAAAAAGTAAACAAGCATGGTAGAGGGAAGAGCCTGCGAGGGCGAAGTGGTGGCAATGATTTGCTTGTGCCGAACCAGTTTGTTGTTGTTGTCACCTGAAGTGAAAGCCTAAGAGGTGGCAGAGCCACGAAGATGAGAAATGAGAGAGACAGAGACAGTCAAACAAAGCTTGGAAGTGGGAAATAATAAATTTGAAAATTTTGAAAATCCATTACTTAGACATCTTAGTTTTCGAAGAAGGGGTAAACTAAAAAGGAGAGTGTGACCCCGGTTTATTCACTCAGCCTCGGCGAGTGTGCACCATTTGAAAATTTTGAAAATCCTTTACTTACTACTTAGGAATCTCATTTTTCGAAGAAGGGAAAAATCGAAAAAGCCAGTGTAAGAATAGGTTTATTCAATCGGCCTCAGCAAGTGTGCACCAACCTGTTGGGTGTTGGGACTTGAGAAAGGGGAAAATTGAAAAGATATGCATGTTACGTGTAAGATAAAAGTGGGAAAGGCGGAAGGCCATTGGCGCACGCCTACGGCTGCCGGTTGTTTTAAAAAGTAAAAGTAAAAATATAAATATAATATTATATATTATATATATTTTTGTATATATACCGGTCAGTTCGGTTAACCGCAGGTATTTTTATAAGGTTAACTGAAATCGAACCGAAATTTTCAGTTTTTTAAGAATATCGAAATGAACCAGTTCGGTTTCGGTTAACCATTTAAGAAAACCAATGGTTAACCGAACTAACTTATATATATATAATAATATTATTTGTATAATATTATATATATTATATTATATTTTTTATTTTTCAAAAAGGTTCGATAGTCTAAGAGACTTTCAATTTCAGCCTCTCTTTGAACCAATTCAAAGTTCAGCAGTTTGCCAGAGTGCCAGACAGCCACTCTGCCAGACTACTAGTCTCACTCTCTTCAAAACTTTGCCAGTCTCTTAATCTACCACTGCCAAACTCTCTTCGAAACTTAGAACCACTCAAGCCTTTTTGTCTCTTTGATGTTTGAAATTCAAAACCAAACCTGCTTAGCTTCTCTCACTCTCTGTCTTTTCTCTTGTCTCTCCAGTCTCTCCATTCTCTTCTTAGTCTCTCTTATTATTCTAATCATCTTCAACTCTTAGTATTTCTCAAAGTGCTTCACAGCCCACGCCAACCACCAGCACCAACGACATTCAGGGTCGTTGGTAGTTTTGAAGCATCTAAAGCATCAGTCGACTATCAGTGGGGGTGGTTTTGAAGCATTTGGGATCTCTCTCTCTCTCTCTCTCTCTCTCTCTCTCTCTCTCTCTCTCTCTTTCTCTCTTTGCGGCTCCGCCAGCAACCACCAGCACCAACCAGTCCGACACTGACAACAACCAACAACATTTTTTAGGGTTTTTCATTATACGTGCATAAAAAAACCGAAAAACCAAACTGCAGTTAACCGGACCGGGAACCAATTGCGTCGGTTTGATTTCGGTTTGGATATTTAAAAAACTGATCAGGCCAATTCGGTTTGAAAAAATACCCCATGGTTTAACCGAACCATGAGCACCCCTACATGCAATTACTATTGAGGCTGGTTTCTATAGTAAAAATAATACAAACCTTATGAACAACAAAAAAAGAAGGGTTCAAAATTGCTTAAGCAATTTTTATGAAGGGCAAATTTGAAAAATAAATCAATTTTAGAAAAGAAATTGGAAGTGCTTTGGGTAGTGATTGATATGAAGAGAAATTTTGGAAAATAAACATTTTGGTCAAAAGTAATTGCATAGGTATTTTGGACATTATTCGTGCTTCTTATTAGAGGATTCTAACTGAGGAGGCCTACTTGCAACTATGTCAAAAATTTAATGGGAGTTAATTACAATTACTGAACTTCATGGGAGGTTTCAGCAATAGTCAAAAACATCAAGGTACGTTTTATCAATTTACCGAAAAATTATGAATCATAATTACCATCCATCTATGGCATTAAGTATGCTATTATTTGTAAAATGACAAATATTTTAAAGTACCGCAAAGTTTTAAAAAATTGACACCACCCCTACTATTTAGAAATTGTCATAAAGTGCTATTAAATGTTCTAGTAAACTTCAATCATCATTAACTAATAACGAAAAGATGAAAAAGACTATTTTAACCTTCATTCTTCTTTAATTTTTCTAAATAGAAACTGTTTACATAAAATAGAGATGATTGTAATACAAGAAGAGATGGTCTAATTATTTTACGCATAGTAGTATTTATGTACGTGCTTTGCACGTGACAAATTTTGTGATGATGATAGTGTATAATATATTTGTTTTTGCAATATTTTTTTATTTCTACATCTATAAAAATTATTCTTATTTATCACATTAATTATGGTTCATTAATATAAAGATATGTCCAAATAAAATTCTAACTATGGTAACCAGAGTTCACAAAATTCTTATTATTCTTATTTATCATTAAAAAACTTCTTATTATTCTTATTTATTATTGTTTATTAATAAAATTAATACTTTTTATTAGTTACATTCCTGAGAATTTTATTTGAATTCTCATTACCTTTGCAAGAATTAACTTCTATATGATAAATCCAACTTCAGCTCCATCCAACCAGGGTTCGAACCAGATAGTCAGACCGCTTGACCCAGAACTAGTGGCCAAAGCCGTCTATTTTAGGGTTGGCTTTTAAAACCATGAGCAGAACCATTTGTAATAGTTCCAATGAGTTAATTGCATGAGTAGGGGTGGCAAATGGGTGAGTTGGGTAAGGGTTAAATATCAATCCACCCATATTGACCCACCAACTCACCATGACCCATAATCAGTGCTTCTTAAAGGGTCATAACCCACAAACCCATCATTTCTCAAGGCCGGAACGTGATAGAAACGAGTTGGCCAACCCATATACCCGAAAATGACATTTTTGAGAGAATAATCTCTACCAAAGCTACCACATAGAAAAAATGGGTTGAGTTGACCTGTATACCCGAAAATACAAAAGTTATGCAGAAAAAATACCAAAAACTTTGTAGAAAATACAAAAGTTTTGCAAAAACTTACTAGAAAATTTGCAGAAAATGAAAAAACCGATAGAAATATTGTAGAAAATTTAGAAAATAATATCAGAATTTGCAGAACTTATGTAGGAAATTTCAGAAAAATGTAGAAAATACCAGAAAATAGCAGAAACACATGAAAACACTAGAAAAATTTAGAAATTATGTAGAAAAATTTCAGGAAATTCATTAAAATAACAGAAAAGTTGAAAAAAAATGCAAAAAATACAAGCAGTTTCAGAAAATATAAAAAGGGAAAAAATGCATAAATTTTGCAGAAAAAATGCAAAACAATGCAGAAAATGCATGAAAACACCAGAAAAAAATACATAAATTATTCAAAAAAAATACCAAAAATTTACAAAAAATGCAAAAAAAGTAATAGAAAATACAAAAAATTGCAGAAAATATAAAAAATGCCAGAAAATTGCAGAAATGTAGAAAAATACCCTAAATTTTCAAAAAATGCACAAAAATACTAGAGATTTGCAAAAAATGGAGAATATACCAAAATTTATAAAAAATGCATAAAATAGCAAACAGATCGGTTCTTAGGACAATCAGATCTACATGTTCGGGAGGCTTATGTCTCTTGCGTTCAAAACTACGCCTCAGACCTCTAGGTAGTGGAACGCCTCACATCATGCCTCTGTGTTTTCTTTTCTTTTGATATCTTGTGAAGGGCTACAAAATGAGAGGTAACCCATAACCACCAAAACATTTCCCCTTATCCTTCTTAATCTCCCATGCTTCCTTCCTCCCAACCCCATCTCCCTCTAGTTAGTAGCATTCACTCTTTAATCTTTATTAATTATCGTTTCTTTGAATTGTTAAATGTTCAACTTTTTTATTTTATATTGGGAACTTTAGTGTTAATTACTTTAATTTTGGCATTTTTCATGTATTGTTATCTTTACTTTTAAAATTTCAGTTATATTAGGGATGACCCAAATTGACCTATGGGTCAACCCTAACCCGAACATTTAGGGTTAGGGTCTAGTTTTGACCCAACATGACCAGACCCACCCAACCCAATTGCCGGTCTAGATGTATGTATTGTTTTAGTGCACATGCACTTTTGGAGTTGAGAATATTGATTATTGGTATTTGATTTAAAAATTATAATAACTTGTTGAAACCACCTGAAGTTTGGAAACTGCAATTACCTCCTCTAAACTTTTTGATAGTTGCAAGTAGGGGTGATTATGGGTTAGGCCAGGCCAGGCTTTGCACTTATGATAAGGGCTATAGCTTAGGCTTGGGCCCGACCCAGCCCGGGGTTCCGGGCCTATAACATGAGCCCTAGCCCTGGTCTACACGGGCCTAGCCCGAGCCGGGCCTGATTCCGTTAAAGAATGGTAGGATCCATCGTATGGATGCCAAAAGGTTGCGAAATGGGTGGGCGAATTTCAAAAATTTCCAACTTTTCTTCCAACTGGGAATCATATTCCCTAAATTTAGAATACAATATTCAAGGATCCTACTTGAACCATAATCGAACCAAATCTGAACCAAAAGACAAGGGAGGAATTATACCTGATCCAGAGAAGCAATATCTCCCAAAGTTGGTGTTCACGCCCAAAGAGGACACCAAGATCCGCTCCTACTGAAGATGACACAACAATCTATGGAACGGAACCAGCAGAGTGCGTCCTACACACTGAATCCTTCACAAGAATCCTCTGGAAACACTAAGCACTGAATCTTTTCAGTTCCTTCTGCAAAACTGATTTCTTGATTTCTTTTCCTCAAAGACCGAATCTTTTCAGAGAATGGCAGCGGCTGGAGGAGAACTCCTGAGATGAAGATGGCAAATGTTGCTTATCTTCTCTCTGGAGTGTATGAGATCCTATCTCAATTCGCAGGAAGATTTTCTTGCTCAAAACCCTAGGTTCGAATTCTGTTAATCCTCTTATGATTTTTCCTCTTTCTTCTTGATTAAGAAATCTCCTAATCCTATTAGAAGTTATCCCAATCCAAATTAGCATCTGGATAGGGGATGATCTTAATCCTATCTACATATTAGGTTAGCTTACTCCTGATCTTATCAGGAGATTACCATATTCAAATCTGATTCGAATTTGGTCTCCTGGAGTGGATTAGGTTAAAGGCCCAATCCTTTTCCTAATCTTAATCTCAGATCCGCCCCATAAGTGGGTGATCATATCAGCCCAGTCCGAAATGGGCTTTTGGCCCATTAAGTAATCAGTGCTCAATTGGTTTCCAATCTGCTGCCCAGTTGGACTTCTTTGTATGGCATGAGACTCAAGCATTGATCTACACACCAGCCACATGGGTTCGGCTCAGCCTTTATTACAAGGCCTAGCCGAATTCACTGAGAAGCCCAGTGAACCCCTGAGCCCATCACATGGACCCGATGGGCCCAACACTTACACTAAATGGTCCATGGGCCAAGCCATTTTATAAAAACCCAGGGACTGTGGGCAGGTGCAAGATTAGCCCATCAGGTATTATCCTAAATGGCCTTACACTTAACCTCTCAGCCCATAATGATCAAGCACTACCCGACAAGAGAGGACATCTCCCTCGACTGCAAGGAACAGTGCTGCACTCTCTTCTCACATGGATCCCGGGAATTAAAACCATTTGCAAACAACTTAAAAACGAAAATACCTATACATCATATATATAAATTTTGCAAAACAAAATCCCAACAATTGAAATCAACTGCCTGTAGTTTGGTTTCCATCAAA
Organism: Nelumbo nucifera; assembly: GCF_055504915.1. Lineage (NCBI taxonomy): Eukaryota > Viridiplantae > Streptophyta > Magnoliopsida > Proteales > Nelumbonaceae > Nelumbo > Nelumbo nucifera. The sequence continues at coordinate 101,836,420 of NC_142649.1, forward strand.
GAGAGTGCATTCCCGATCATTACCTTTGTCCGACAAAGGGGCTGATCCTGTCACTATGATCACCCACTCAGATGAATTCTCCGACTGCCCCAACATGCCCAAGTTTTGACCCCCGCTAAGGATCTCACTAATTAGCATATCAAAGACAGCCCAATCCGACACCTAGTGAAATATCATAATCGAGTCTAGGGGTCAGGTATAACTTTCCAGTTTTGCCCATCTGTCTCTAAGGTCCAGGGCAATACTGGAAATCTGGTCCGATTCAAGGATTTGAGTAATCCCATACTGCATGTGCCTTAGGTCTTACCCTGGTGGCCGAGACAGACCATCCCAACACTTGGCGGCACACTAGTATCAGCCTTGGCAGGATAAATCTCCCCAGACTTATCCAATGGCTGTGAACATTTAAAACTAACACGAGTCTCAATAAGTGTCTAGTTTTAGGGTCTTATACAGAATCATACCAAACAACATGAATCAAACATGCACTTTATTTATTTACACCAAATGTCAAAAGTACATCAAATCAGATTGAAGCTAAGGGCATACAAAACTGTCTAACAGCTCCCACTTGCACTTAGGTCCAATCTGGTACAAGCCGGAGTCCCATACTTTCCACGTGTTTCTCAAACACCTTCTGTGTCAGTGGCTTAGTTAATGGGTCTGCCACATTATCCGCTGATGCTACCTTCTGAATTAGGACGTCTCCTCTACCAACGATCTCCCCCAGTACGTGGTACTTCCTCTCGATGTGCTATGACTTCGAGTGGGCCCGAGACTCTTTAGCCTGGGCAATCGCTCCATTGTTGTCACATAACAACGGGATGGGTGATGTGCTGGACGGAATCACTCCGAATTCGTGAATGATCTTCTTCATCCACACGGCTTCCTTGGCAGCTTCACTTGCGGCAATGTACTCGGCCTCGGTTGTGGAATCTGCAGTGGACCCATGTTTACTGCTTTTTAAGCAAACAACATATGATCCTATCGTGAAAACATACCCAGATGTAGACCTTCTATCATCTAGATCCGACTAGAAATCGGCATCAGTATACTCTAGAACTTGTAGTGAACTACCATCGAATACCAAACAAAACTCTTTTGTCCTTCGAAGGTATTTGAGTATGTTCTTCACAGCAGTCCAATGCTCCTACCCTGGGTTGGCCTGGAATCTGCTTACCACACTCACCGCCTGAGCAATGTCAGGGCGACACAGCATGGCATACATGATGCTCCCCACGGCTGAGGCATAGGGAACGTCTTTCATGCCCTTAATCTCCTCAGAAGTCTTGGGAGACATCTTCTTGGAGAGAGTGACTCCGTGCCTGAAAGGAACGTTTCCTTTCTTGGAGTTCTCCATGCTGTATCTTTTGACAATTTTGTCAATGTAAGCAGCCTGGGATAATCCAATTATCCACTTCGATCTATCTCTATAGAGTCGAAGACCCAGTATATAGGAAGCTTCTCCAAGATCTTTCATGGAGAACTGCTGTGAAAGCCATACCTTGACCGAATTCAATATTCCTACATCATTCCCAATGAGTTGGATATCGTCCACGTATAACACCAAAAAGGTGATCTTATCCCCACTGGACTTCCTATAAACATAGGGCTCATCCGGATTCTGCTCAAAGTCAAACGTTTTGACGGCAAAATCAAAACGGATGTTCCAACTCCTAGAAGCCCGCTTAAGTCCATGTATGGATCTATTAAGTTTACATACCATATGTTCCTGACCAGCAGCAATGAAGCCTTGCAGCTGTTGCATGTAGATATCTTCACTAAGATCTCCATTCAGGAACACAGTTTTGACATCCATCTACCAAATCTCGTAGTCATGGTACGCTGCTACAGCTAGCAGGATTCTAATGGATTTAAGCATGGCCACGGGCGAAAAGGTTTCCTCATAGTCAATGCCTTCTTTCTGAGTGTACCCTTTCGCCACCAGACGAGCTTTGTAGGTCTCAATTCTGCCATCGGTACCCTTCTTCCTCTTATAGATCCACTTGCAACCAATTGCTTTTACCCCGGAGGGCGGATCTACTAGAGTCCAGACTCCATTGGCCTCCATCGAGTCCATCTCAGCTCTCATGGCCTCCACCCACTTTTGGGAATCTATGTCCAACATAACTTCCGCATAAGTCACAGGATCCTCCTCACTAGTCGAGGCTTCTACCAGGTAACTATCCTGGTCATAACCATATCGAACCGGTGGCCAGGATACCCGAGTGGATCTTCTACGTTGGTTACTACCTTGAACTTGTGGGACATCTCCCACTGCTCCTGAGCTCTCCTCATCAAGAACTATTACCTGACGATGGGTGTCCAGGAAGTAATCAGTCTCTAAGAACTAGGCGTTTCGACTACAGAACACTTTCTACTCACTTGGGTCATAGAATAGATAACCCACTAAATCTTTTGGGTAGCCTATAAATAGGCAACGGTTGGTCTTGGATTCCAACTTGTCCACACTCGTTCTTTTAACGTGCGCAAGACAACCCCAAATCTTCAAGTGTCTCACACTTGGCTTCCTTCCGGTCCAGAGTTCAAATGGAGTTTTCGGAACCGATTTGGTTGGAACCCGATTCAGCACGTAGATAACAGTCTCTAATGCATATCCCCAAAAGGATGTGGGTAATTTTGAGCGTATGAGAAGTGATCAGACCATGTCCAACAAGGTCCTATTCCTCCTCTCTAAAACACCGTTAAGTTGAGGTGTAGCAGGATGAGCTAATTATGACACTATCTCGTTGACCTTTAGATAGTCCCTGAATTCATCAGGGAGATACTCGCCAACTCGATCCAATTGAAGGGCCTTAATTTCTCTCCCTGACTGTTTCTCGACTTCCTGTCTGAACTCTTTGAACCTTTCAAAGGATTCAGACTTATGTCTCATTAGGTACACGTAACCATACCGAGAATAATCATCGGTAAATGTAATGAAATACACGTGTTGGTTACGAGTCCTAACACTCAGGGGACCACATACATCAATATGTATTAGGTCAAATGTCCCAGTACATCTTTCAGGCTTACCGTTAAATGGCCGCTTAGTCATCTTACCTTGGAGGCAAGGCTCACAAGTGGGAAGATTTTCTACAGTTAGAAAATCCAAAGGACCATCCTTTACCAGCCTTGTGATTCGGTCAACTCCAATGTGGCCAAATCAGTAATGCCATAGGCACGTGGGACTTACTGTATCACGAGTTCTTTTCTTGGGATTTTCGACCGACGTAGTTTTGGTTAAGTTAGTTTTCAGAGAAGGATGTAGAACATAGAGACCGTTCTCCAGTTCCCCGCATGCGATGAATTTATTATTCCGTTTAACAGTAATGATATTACTAAAATAAATAGTATATCCATCAGCACACAGTTTAGAAACAGAAATTAAATTTCTTCTCAAGTTCTGTACATAAAGACAATCTTTAAGTACAAGTACTCCTTCTCTAAAGACTAATTCTACAGTTCCTATTGCCGCAGCTGCAATACTTGCAGTCGTTCCCAAGAACAGTGTCACTTCTCCTTCACTCAGTCTTCTGCTAACTTTGAACCCCTACAGTGAGTTACATGCATGAGTTGAAGCCCCGGAGTCAACACACCAGGACACAGAAGTCACTAACATATTAGTTTCGATGACACAAGTTTCGAAGTTACCTTTCCTAGATTCCAGGTAGGCAGGACAGTTCCTCTTCCATTGGCCAATCTGCTTGCAGAAGTGGCAGGCATCAGATGCCTTGTTCTTCTTCTGCTTCTTGGGCTTGGCGGCTTTCTTCTAGGGCTTCTTTGCCTTTCTCTTTTTCTTGCCCGATTTGTTAGCTTCAACAAGCATAACCACAGGCTCATCCTTCTTAAGTAAGTCCTCGGCCCTCTGCAGCATATTGTTGAGTTCCTGCACGCTGACATTCAGCTTGTTCATATTATAGTTCATTATGAATGCATTAAAGGAAGAGGGCAAAGAATTCAGGATGGCATCTACTTGTGTACCAAGATCTAGTCCGGATCCAAGGGTTTCGAGTTCGTTAATGTAGCCCATCATCCGAAGACAATGGTCAAGAACTTTCTACCCTTTGGACATCTACGCGGTCATGAACAGTTTCAAAACCTTCTGTCGAGTAGAACGATTATGCTCTTCATACATTGTCTTTAGACTGTCCAATATGTCCTTGGCTAGCTCGATCTGATCGAACTACCTCTGTATTGAGTTTTCCAGTGAGGCAATGACAAAGCAGCGGGCTAGGGAGTTTTTATCCTCCCAATCTTGGTACTCCCTCCTTCGGGCCTTAGAAGCCCTATCACCCGGTCGCTCCGGGGCAAGATTTTTCACCACCTCATCTAACTTTTCGGAAGTTAGGACCAGCATAAGATTTCTGTACCAGTCTGCATAGTTTGGGCCCTTAAGCTTGTTATTGTCTAGAAGCTTTGCGAATTGACCGTTTGCCATTTTCTGGTAAAACCGCAGACGTTAGTCCACAACCTTAGTTTGATTCATGTTACCTAAATAGATATGGCTTTTAATCTATGTTTTATTCCCATTTGTTCATCTTTGAGATTTCCCTCCTATCTCAGTGATGGAGACGGCGAAATATCTTTGGAAATGTGGGAAATCACATAGGATGCATGGAGCCAACTGTTTCAGCTGCATAACCCCACCACCTTTTTGTTACGGATCATATCCACTCATCGTATGAGTTTCCCTTTGGCCTCTGTCAAACAAGGTTCAGAGCTGTTTTCAGGTAAACCTTTATGTCCAGTGAGTGCTCACCCATCATATTCAGGTTATGCCAATGTACCGTGAGAGAGTTCCAATTTTCTGGTGAATCCCCTCCCACATCGGTCTATGATGCCCCTATCATCTTATGAAACACTCTAACAGATCCAACAACAAATGGACAGCCCAATTTTATGGTGCATTTTCTCATTACTAAAGGACCCATCATTTTGCTAATGACAGAAGGCCTTTAGAAAGTCCATCACATGGATCTCCCTATCACATGGATCTCCCTATCACATGCACCCATATATGCTGGAGAGAAAAAAATTACGCCCTAGTTTATTTTAGGTCAAACCAGAGTGACTCCCACTGACTTTCATAAAGTCAGATTTCTGGTGGGCCTTAATCGGCTAGGGTTTCCGCACACGTCCCTTTTCAGGGTTGTGGGGCCCACCATGCAAGGAAGGGGTCATCCAATGAACTTAGGGGACACCATGGCAATGATGTGCATTCAGCCATGGTGTGCGTAAGAGCTACTAACGATTCATCATGAGCCAAGTGCTTAAGGCTCATGGACGCAACACATCATGCATCCACACATCACATGCAATGGAAGAAATTGATCCAATCAAAATAATTACTGTAAAGCCCATTAACCAGCCCATTTAAAACATAACATTAACTATTAATTCTATCTAGGTATATGGGCTGAATCGTAGTTAGCAGTTCGGCCCATATAGCTTTTCTCACAAGAGTGGGCTTTTGCAGTTTTAACCCATTAAAACTGGGCTTTACAGGTGGGTCGAATTAATCCCTGCAATTGAACATCAGTCTGGAACAGAAAGTGTGAGAAAATTGGACTAAAAACAGTCCCTTTCGAACCCTAGATTCGATCCAAACGGTTTTGGTCCAATCTAGCCGAAATTGTTCGAAACTGATTTTCAATTCAAGAGTTAATTCATGAAAGATCTAAAAAATAATTTTTTATTTTAGACAATCATAAATCAAATATGGACTATTCACACCACCCGCAAAATAGAGGATAATTACTAGGGTTGTAGTTTCACAAACTGCAAATCGCAGAATGCGATCTCTCCATCTGCAAATCTCCAGCACCGCCTTCTTCTTCAATCAAGAAAATAAAAAATTACAGAAATTCTATTTCTATTAATTAATTACATTCTTGATCAAATCCTATACATTCAGTCTAGAAAAATAAAATAATTATTTTACAGACCGAATTGATAGAATAAATAAAAAAAATGGTTGCACAGACCATCTGCGCCACATCTGTACTTTGATCTCCAGGTTCGAACAGTCCATTCAATCAAAATAAATAAAGAACAGTTCCAAATAAATTTTAGATTTAATAAAATTAATTTCAGATCAATCGCCCTCAACAAGAAACAATTTCTTGAAAAAAAGAAAAAAAAATCTGCGCAAATCTTGGTAGAACAACTTTTGCCCATCTGCGCAGGTTCAGATATGATTTTCTTGGTTCAAGATTCGAACCTGGCTCTGATACCACTGAAAGAATGGTAGGATCAATCGTATGGATGCCAAAAGGTTGCGGAATGGGTGGGCGAATTTCAAAAATTTCCTACATTTCTTCCAACTGGGAATCATATTCCCTAAATTTAGAATACAATATTCAAGAATCCTACTTGAACCATAATCGAACCATATTGAACCAAAAGACAAGGGAGGAATAATACCTGATCCAGAGAAGCAATATCTCCCAAAGTTGGTGTTCACGCCCAAAGAGGACACCAAGATCCGCTCCTGCTGAAGATGACACAACAATCTCTGGAACGGAACCAGCAGAGTGCGTCCTACACACTGAATCCTTCACAAGAATCCTCTGAAAACACTGAGCATCGAATCTTTTCAGCTCCTTCTGCAAAACTGATATCAAGAACTGATTTCTTGGTTTCCTTTCCTCAAAGATCGAATCTTTTCAGAGAATGGCGGCGGCTGGAGGAGAACTCCTGAGATGAAGATGGCGAATGTTGCTTATCTTCTCTCTGAAGTGTATGAAATCCTATCTCAATTCGCAGGAAGATTTTCTTGCTCAAAACCCTAGGTTCGAATTCTGTTAATCCTCTTAGGATTTTTCCTCTTTCTTCTTGATTAAGAAATCTCCTAATCCTATTAGAAGTTATCCCAATCCAAATCAACATCTAGATAAAGGATGATCTTAATCCTATCTGCAGATTATGTTAGCTTACTCCTGATCTTATCAGGAGATTACCATATTCAAATCTGATTCGAATTTGGTCTCCTGGAGTGGATTAGGTTAAAGGCCCAATCCTTTTCCTAATCCGGAGACAATCAACTTGACAACTTCTATCTCTGAGTACTATGCATCCGGAGACAATCAACAATTCAATACATGGGAATTGATGGCAGGCTTAGATGATGAAGAATAGCAACAGAAGCTACAATCACCACCGAGAGTAGAGAGACCTAAAAATTTAGACAAGCAGTCTAAGAGTTTACATTGGTCATCAGCATGTGCATTGCCTACAGAATTCAGCTTCAATATGATAGAAGAATGTGGGCTGAATGGGGATAATGGGGAAATCAAACGTTGTAGAAGATTTCACACTGCACAGGAATATGATGCAATGGTAGAACGAAATTTACTATGGAATTCACAGAATAACAAGTCTGAAGGTTTCTGCAACTAATAAACCCCTCTTTCTCAGATTTAAGGCCATTAGTGTTGAACACACCACAGCTAAAGAAATTTACCATAGGCCATCACTTATGTTGTACAAATCAAGAAACTTCATCAAGGAATTGAAACTCAAACTGGGTGATAAAAACTGATGGAGCTAGTATTATTATGTCTGTGTATTTGTTATTTTGCAGCAGTACAAAAGTGAAAGTACAACAGGAGGGAAAAAACAGAATGGCTAACAAATGCAATAACATCTTTTATTCAAATCTGTACCTATGTATACATGCATATTATGCTAAAGAATTTAATTAAAATAAGACTAAGAGGGCAATATCTGACTGAAAGGTGGCTGAAAACATTCAACATTTGAGTTTCTACTGACATGCTTCTTAATTCAGATTTAACCTCCCAATGCAAAACCCATTTCTTCTCCTCAATATGTGACAACCCAAAGAGATAAACAGATTTTGAAGAAATTAAAGGTTTATTGTAGGACTAGTCCAATTCAATGTCTTATTGGACTGTTCAAACTGGACTAGATTGGACTGGTCCAATTCAGAGTCTTATTGGACTGTCCAACCTGTTCAAATTGGTTTTAATTCAGATTGTGTCCAACCCAAACTTAGTCCATTGAAACCCTTACTCTTATCTTCTGTCAATGGACTGGATATTGGTTCAACCCAACCCAGTCCAATATAAGTCCATTACGGATGGACCATGTCCAATCCAATCCAAATTTTATAAGCAAATATTCTATAAAAAATATAAGAAAAAATAAAACCTGGGAAGCAAAATTTTCCAACCTAGAAACAAATCATTTTCCCAGACAAATTAGATAAACACCAACATTTTGCAAATTAATAAGCTAATTATATATCACAGAATTGCACCGTTCAAACATTGCCAGAATATTTTTTGCTTCCAAGTAGAGGGGCACAAAAAGTTTCTCTTGAACAAACCCACCACCTCAATTGGTGCACACAAAGACTTATCCAACAAAGAAAAGAAATGCTGCCAAACCTGCTGTGCAAACGGGCAATGCAACAGGAGTTTGGTTAGTAGACTCCCCACTCTTCAAACAAAACACACACACATGAAGTGAAAGATACCAATTTTTCCACTTCCTTTGGAGCCTTTCAGAGGTGTTAATTATTTTGATGGCAGCTTGCCAACAAAAGATCTTTACTTTTGGAGGAATTGGACTGGACAACAGCTCTCTACCACGAAAGAGTCGAGAATCAACATAGGAAAACAAAGATTTAAAGAAAGAAACAGAAGAGTAAGAACCTTTAACATCAGGAGTTCAAATCCTCTCATCGAAACCTTCAGAGGAAATCTGGACATTTTGGAGAAGTTCAAGCACAGAGATTAACTCATCAGTTTCAAAGTCTCTCAAAGGCCTTCTCAAACCTAAATCCCAGGATGGCCCAAGCCCTTCCCTGGAAACCAATTCAGAAATTGCTTTGTGTTTGAACGTGGATATGTTGTAAATTCTAGGGAAGGAAAGACAGAGAGGAGAATCCCCCCACCACAAGTCTTCCCAAAACTTTCACCCTTTGTCCTGAGATAGCATCATATCTAACGTGTTGAAGAAAATTGGGGAGTCAAATTAATTTTTTGAGGACTTTTAGCATTTCCGCCCCTACTGGTCCTGTGTCCCAAACCATTTTGGTGCTGTTCATAAATGCTTTTTACTAACCAAATGCCATAGAGCCTCACTTTCTTTAGGGAACCTCCACAACCATTTGTTTAACAAAGCTTTGTTCTTCTCTACCAACTATCCCGACCCAAAACCACCTCCCTCACTTGGCTTAAAAACCTCCTTCCAGTTCAGAAGATGGTTTTTGTGGTCAATCCCTCCTTAATCCCAAAGGAAATTCCTCATTAATCTCTCAATTTCTTGACTACCTTAACAGGGGCTTTAAAGACTGAAAAGTAATAAATTGGCAGGTTGGAAAGAATAGACTTTATTAAGGTAACCCTACCCGCTTTTGAGATATAATTCTTTTTCCAAGAAGCTAACCTTTTCATAACTCTCTCTGAAACCCCCTCCCGAAAACTCCTCTCCATCGGGATCCCCACCAAATCATCACCCCTTACCTGCTCACTCCACCACTCTTCCATTGTCTAAATAAAATATGGATGAGTAAGTCACATATTTTCAAATATAGAAGGGGTGGGACCAGTCAAAAAATTCTTCATTCCTATTCTAATTGGTCAGTGATTTGAGGTTACTCTTGGCAAGGCCTTAGGCATCAACACTCCCTATTGTTCTTCCCACTCTGTATTGAACACAAATCTATCCAACTTTGAACAAATGAGGCTTGTAAGTTGGACCAAGTGAAGATAGTTTGTTGAATTGGGATCTATTTTAGCTCACAATTATCAATAAACTCATTAAATCTTCTCATAGTTGTAGAGACCATCTGATAGGAATTGTTTGTCTCATTTGTAAATCTTATCACATTAAAATCCCCTCCTAGACACTAGGGCCCGTCTCACAAATCCTTAAGTCAAAAAGCTCTTCCCATGACGGACCTCTTTCTCTATACCTATTTGTCCCATAAATGTTTGATAAAACCCACATAAACCCATCTCCCACATTCTTAAATTTAAAAGAAACTGAAAATTGACCAATTATTTCTTCTTGAGATTCCAATACCTCATTTCTCCACATTGTGACTATACCTCCATAAGCTACCCAACAAGGCACCGCAAACCAGCTCATACTTGTAGAAATCCACACACTTTTAACCCACCTAGCCATTTCAGCCACATTTGTTTCTTGTAACATTACTGCACCTGGCATTTCCCTTCGAAGCAGATCCTTTATAATTCTTCTCTTCCTAGCACTCCCCAAGCCACTGCCATTCTAGATTATGATCCTTCATTGTAAACTCAAGATAAAGACCAACTACCAGTACTACCCCTCTCTCTAATTCCGTCCCTTCCTTCTTTCCCTTCCCGCAGTAAATTCAATATCACCTTCTACATCAGATCTCAATCATTCCACCTCCAACATCTTTTTCTGCCTAGATTTCCCCATCTCTCCATTGTTCTTAGCATACACACTAAAATTCCTTACTTCCTTCAATTTCAAACCCATTGTCCAACATTTTCACCTACACTTTTCCCCTAATCCTTCCTAATCTCCTATGCTTCCTTCCTCCCAACCCCATCTCCGTCTAGTCCTTCCAGCCCCCCACCTAATTAAGATTCTTTTTAACATAACAATCTTGACCCTTAAGTTCTTCTAGACAATTGCAAACCAATTTCCAAATCCTTTCCCCTTGCCCCTCACAGTCATTCTGCTCTACCTTTCTCTCCTCCACCCATTTCTCTAAACAATAATCTCCTTCTGGACAAGTTGCAGGCAATGATTGGGTATCTATTATTTCTGCAAACACAGGGAGACTATCAGTAGCCTTGACCAAATTGACAATCATACCTGGAGAGTTTGGTTCCAAAAAATTGCTGAGGTTGGGAACAACTGGATTGGAATGCAACCCCAAAAGATCTCCTCCAACCAGATTTGAACACAGAGCTGAACCTTGAGAAGTACATGTTTGACTCTAAACAGTTATTGGGGTACCATCACTTTGCCTAGGAAAAGGGCTCTCTTCTTCCGTACAAAACTCAATTTAAACGTGCTTTACACAAAGCAGCAATTGACCCGAATAGTTCGGAAATCCAAAGATGAAAAGGCAGACCTAGGATTCAAAGTGTTATTTTATCTCCAACCTTCAGATTCTTGGCATTAACCAGTGGACTCGAGACAGTGACTGCACCACACTCCACATGAAAGCTAGTTGCATCTAAATCCAATTCAACACCTGGAACCTCCAGTAGAGCTTTACACTTTCATAAGGTGTTAAAATAATTGTGCAGTTCAGATTCAGACTCCTCAGTAACTCTGCTGCTTTCCTCCAATCTTTTGATGGTCTATTTATTTCCACTACAAGTCTCTTCTCCCAATCCTCCTTCAGTGCAGTGAAGACCATCCTGCCTTCACAAGTAGCTCCACCTACGGCCACCACCCCACCTCTGTCCTTTGAAGGTTTCAACTCCTTCTATGATATCAGTGTTCTTGGGCCTTGTGAGTTACTATAACACATTGAGAAATTCCTATACAGTCTTCAATACCTCCTTCCCGCCCTCCCCACTCTTTCCTTCAGGAAAACAGACCAGTTGACCACAAAATCACTTAATACAGCTATTAAGTGATTATACACAAAAACAAAAGTATGTAAACCAAAACAACATTAATAATATTGACCAGAAAAGCAATATTCATCAGTCCACTACAGCAAAAAATAAAATAAAAGTAAATTACTGAAGCCTCCCCTGAAGTTTCTTACAATTGTTGGACAGAAGAGAAAAGGGTTTGGGACTATTCATTTGTTGTCAACATTTGGATGGTTAATAAAAAAAATTAGATGACACTCAAAGAGTATTTATGCCTTCTCAAATGCCACTTAACAGCTAGTTAACAGTTGTTTAACAGCAGTTACAGGATTGGCAAGTTTTGAAAATTCGGGCATTGAATTGTCGCATTTTAAAGTTTGGGAACCAAAGTGGCATAAGGCCCAAACTACAAGGTACTAATCGGGAATTTTCCCAAGATTTTTACAGAGGGACTCTACTTGCAACTATGTCAGAAAGTTAAGGGGAGGTGATTGCAATTACCAAATCAGCAATTTACCAAAAAAAACAATAAAAAGAAAAAAAAAATAGCAATTTATCAAACGCAAAAACAGAATAGCAAATGGCATTAATTTGGCTGTATTTGGTTGCAATGCAAATTTATTTGTATTAGTACAAATGAATGGGAGTGCAAATGTAAAAATGCAAATTCTGTTTTGGATTTGACTTTATTATGCTTTATATCTTAATTTACTTCATTTGTACTGCAATCAAACAAAATAAGCTAAAATTTAAAACAAAAATATGTCAGAATTTATACTCAAATAATTTGCACTGTCATAGTTTTGCACCAGTGCAAATTTATTTGCATTACAAACAAACACAGTCTTAAGAACTGAAGATATTCACCAAAAGACAATTTTAGATGGGAGACTAGTTGGTAAGGACTAATGCTGGTTGCAGCGGAGACATGAAGGTTACTAAAATTAGAAGAAATGGAAGTTACTAATATTATACCCGTTTCTTGACTTCTTGCACAATCCATCTTCGTAAGTGGAACGCGGCTGAGAATTAACTTTCCTTCTTCCTTTCCATCTTCAGTGCTCCTCTTCTTACTTTCCATCTGTCTAACTTTCTAAAATCTAAAAATAGAAACTGAGAAAATTTAATATTTCAGTTAGGATGGGACTCTAACTCGAACGATTTCTATTTCTTTTCGATCACTACATAATCCTAATTCTACTAGGAGTTTAGAAAGAAAACGAATTAGTAGTACTAACCTTATAAATAACAATTCTGAGTGACACCAGTACATTCGAAATTGAGCGGCAGCAGAAGAACGATTCTCAGAGTGATATCAACGTACATTCGAAATTGAGAAGCAGAAAAAGATGAACGTAACTTCAGAGCGGGTGCAGCAGAAGATGGACCAGGAGAATATTCTTGAAAAGCGCCAACAGAAAGGCATCCTTCTGCATCAGCGACTGAACCGGAGGATTTTTGACGAGAAGAGTGGAATGATAAAGAAAAGATATCAGAAGAAGAACAAGATCGGTCTCGAATTCCTGAAGGTGTTGGTTGAGAGAGAAATGGAAGAATTGGCACAAGAGAGGAGGATGGAGAAGGGGGAGAAAAATAACGAGTTGATTATGGATGCTGTTTCAGGATTAGCATCACCATTACCGCCTCCTCTACCGCTAAATCCACGACCGGCCGGGGAAGTAAAAATGCCGGAGGCGTTGCTGAACGTGATCGAGAGCCATGGAGGTACAAGTATCGTGTGGGTGATAGAAAAAACACTTTACAAGACTGACTTGAGCAGGGGGCATAACCGTTTGACAATGCCCGGTAAGCAAATGAAGGAGGAGTTTCTGACGAAAGAGGAGAGGGAGAGACTAAGAAAGGAGACGAATGGAGGGATGAAGGTGGTGGTTGTGGATCCGGAGTGCAGATTCTGGACACTAAATTTTACGCGGTGGAACTCTTTCGGCAGTAGTTACTCTTATGTGCTGAATGGAGCGTGGAACGACCTTGTTGCTCTGCAAGAATGGCGCCCCAAGGTTCACTCATTGCAAGTCTGGTCTTTTCGTCTCCCACAACCCGCCCAAGGCTCAAATCTTTGCTTCGTTCTTAATGTGGTTCCCACTAAACTAAACCAATAAGATTGATCGATAGAAGAAGAAGAAGAAACAGATCGTGTAGACTATGTAATTTTTAAGAGTTTATCCATTGTAATTGTAAAGAATTATATATAGTGCAAATGTTTTACTATTCTATTATTAGTGAATTTTAAATTTAGAAAATCAAACATTACTTATTTGAGAAACAAGCATTAAGGCTTCATTTGGGAGTGCTTCATGGGTTTTCTATGCTTAATGCTTTTCCTGTTGGAGAAGCCAGAAACTACTCAATAAAATAATTTGGCAAAATGATTTTTGGCATAAAAATCCGGTTTAAAAAGAAAAAACCTCCTTTTTTTGCATAATAGGATAAATCGGATCGGATTTGGATCCCCCTATCCGGTGATCCTGTATATGCTATTTAATTATTTATAAATATAGTATTTATATTGCATTTTTGTAAATTTATTATATTATTTATTTTTATAAAAAACATGTATATATGTTATCAAAATAGTTCAAAAGATACTTGTATTTTCTGCTTTTCTTTATTTAAATTGTTATGTTTTATTTTTTATTTAACAATTTATTAATTAAAAAAAATGAATTGGATCAGATCCAAAAAATCCAATTTCCTCATCGGATTCAAATTCAAATCCATGTTTATCAGATCCAGATTTGATTGGATCTATAATTAATAGTGTCATACTGGATTTAGATATAACCTGATTTGAATCTGATCCATTTGCATCCATACCTAAATATGTTCTTAAAATATTAAGTGATAGACCATAGCCCCAAAATGTCAAAAGACCTTCCACGAATCTCATTTTGTGTAAAGTTTGTCAATGCTCGGTTTGGCCGAGACAACACTGTCAATTCGCTCCTAAGCCTGAGTAGGATCGAGGTACCCAAGGTCAGAAGCCTATGATGGACAAGGACTAAGGACCGAGGTGGTGCAGATCCGAGGTCCAAGGTACACGATGTCTTGCGTCCAAGGGGTCGATTCTACAAGAAGAAAGGTGTCAAAGGCCTCGGGTGAATACCCGAGGTGAGGACTCCAACGGTCAAGTTAGTACCGAGTATGGAGTGGATGAGGTCTGCGAGCACCCAAACGACATCACTAGAGAGTAATAGATCTCAAAGGCTAGTGGGGGAGCTCAAGTATTCAATCCCTTACCTAGAGGGGGGTCACCTCATAGTTATACTTGAAACTGCCTGGAGGTAGGTGAGCTCGGACGGCAAGGATTGAGTCCGTATGCGGGGAGCATGGCCGTCCTAGGCCGCCAAGTGACACCGCGCCATTGGTTCCTAGGTTTCCGTCGAGCTGGGCAGCGCGCGTTCACTGATTGACTCCGCTCTGACGTGCGCTACCCGACACATGTAGGCCACTGAAAGGTCAGTGCCATCTGCGCCTACATCAAGGTTCAAGCTACCAAGCTTGGGAATGCTGGTGCCAAAACCACGGTTTTGAAAACCAAACTGAACCATATTCTTGAACTTGTTGACTCGAGAACCAGTCATGATTTCGGGTCTAGTTTTAAACCTTAAAACCATCCAACCAAGGTTCAAACCAGATTGTCAGACCGTTTGACCCAAAACCGGTGACCAAAGCAGTTATGGTTTTGGGTTGGGTTTTAAAACCATGAGCAAAACCATTCGTAATAGTCCCAATGAGTTAATTGCATGAGAGGTTGATGGAGACAAGAGACTTGTGAATTCTTGAAGGAATAATGCTAAGGGACGCTAATGGCAAGGGAGGATTCAATCATATATCAAAAAAATTGGAGGTACTTTAAAGCAATTTCTAAATGGTAGGGGAAGATAATCAATTATCTAAAACTTAGGGATACTTTAAGAGATTTGCTCTTTGCAAAATAGTATTTATGCGATCAACAATATCACAATTGAACATTTGAGCCAATGTTTAAAAAACTGACTTGAAATAGGAACTGCTTTAGCCACCGGTTTCTAGGTGAGTGGTTCGATCATCTGGTTTGAACAGATGACCCATTCTGATTAAAAAAATAAAAAATAACTAAAACAATTAAAATAAAAAACAGTCAAGACCGTTGTACAGGCAACGGGTTGCTAACCAAGTAGGTGTTTGGTATCGTGGTCTAACCACAATATATTGAGTTTTAAAATGCATCACGTTGTTTTGAAGAGTTCAGTTGGCCTCTAGTGTGGATCAATGTACCCTATCTCATTGAAGGTAGGGTTGTAATTAGGCTCATCAATGATACTCGAAAACCCAAGGCCCAATCCAACATCCAATTCGAATATCTCAGATTCGGAAGATGTATTTATGTAATCAAATCAGAATCGGATTCGACCCCATCAGTCTAATTAAAATCCAAATACAATTATATTTATTAATTTTAAGATATAAAGTTTATATAATTATATTTAAAATTCTAAAAATATATTCTATATATTATATTATATATGAGTTTATATATAAAATAGGTTTAGTTTGTTATATCTATATTAATTTATTATATATAAAAGTTAGAAAAATAAATAAATTTTTAATTCTTTTATATTTTAGAAAATTTATAGCGAAGTCGGATTAAATCTGAATATGATCCAAGTCTATTAGGATTCAAATTTGAATACGAGTCTTTAAATCTGGTCAGAATTTTGATTAGATTCAGATGTATGTTCTCATCAATCAGATATGATGTGGATTTTGTTAAATCAGATCCAAGTCAGACCCGATTACAACCCTAGCTGTAATCGGATCAGACTATTGAAAACTTGCATTCGAATCCGGTTCAAGATCCAATCGGATAGGAAGACCTCAGATTTGAATTCAAATCCTAACAAATTCTGATCGGATTTGGATTTAATTCAACTTTGATTTAATTTGTTACAATACCAAAACAATTAAAATTTTGATTAGTTTTTAACTTTTATATATAATATAATAAAGTAATGTAAATATAACATACTAAATTCATTATATATAAATTCATATATAATATAATATGCAGAATATATTTGGGTGGGGCCAAATCCGAATCTAATCTGATTATTTAATCGATGTAGATTGTAACATCAAAATCCATTCTAATTGGATAAATACATCATCCCAATTCAAGTTAATCAGATTGGATGTCAAATCAAGCATCAGATTTTTGAGCATCATTGATAGGCCTAGTTGTAGGTGAAATGCATGGAATCAAACACACAAGTTGTGGACTAAAATGCACCACACCTTGCAAAATGCTTATGCAGGCGTGTAGTGGTTCAATCCATACTTCTTTGTTCACAGTTCAAAACAACTACTATATTGGAGTTTGTGGCAAGGTTCAAAAAATCGTTACGAATTGGCCCGTACCGGCCGATACGTATCGTATTGGGAGCACCCAAATATGCCCTATAGAGGGTGTATCGGGGTTTTGACTGGTTCAGGGGGAGGAACCTTAAACCGGCCCCCCTGAACCGGATTTGAAAAAAGATGAAAAAAGAAAAAAGAAAACAATATCGATACTGCCAGACACACCCCTACCGGCTTATCAGGCGTATCGATATTTAGAACCTCGGTGTGGTGTGCTCTCATCCACACTATAGGTGTGGTGTGAATGAGAACACACCACCCAATTTCTCATAAATGTTATAGAACACCCCCAAGTCAACGATTTTTGGCCTAAAAATGGTTTTAGGGTGAAATAGAACCGGTGCTTAGACGGTCTCAGTATCTACCAGTCTGGTCCGGTTTTCAAAACCTTGCTTTGAGCCATGAATCTCTCCCTTTTCTGGTTCTATGCTTGATTTGGTTCTCTGAACATTGCTAAATACTAAAAAAAAATGCCTTTATAAAATGCCTATTTCAAAATGGACTTCTTAAGACCCGAAAAGGCCAAAACACAACCTTTAAATGCTAGTCACAAGGAAAACATCTTCTTCCTCTTCATTGGAGATCTACCTCCTAGCAAAAAAAAACTAAATTGGAGAGTGATTTGGAGCTGGGATCTTCTCCCAAACAAAACTGTTCCAACATAATCTATATCAGCACATTTCACCATAAGACTGGAGCCCACCATGTATGAGATGCGCTAGTGCAGACACAGATCATGAGATCCAGACTATGTGATGAATTGGGATTAACAGTAAACAACAAGCTTACAATCTATGAAAAGTTCATTTTCATGAAAGCGGTAAGATCTAGATCAGTTCTAGTATGGATTGCAGTATGGAATCTGAAAAGGAAAATGCATAATATAGCATCATTGACCAGCCAGTATGATGCGGAAAAGATATGATATGAAAAGAGTTTTGACCGATCAAAACCCAACCATTAATTTTGATAAATAACACTTTATTCGTTACCATATTTATTTATGATTCCAGTTTTGACCAATCAAAACAAACCCATGTTTGTTTTGCCCGACCATCTAAACTGTATTTTTGCTTACCCTTTTTTCCCTTGTTCCTCCTCCCTATGATCAAAATCCTAACCAGTGCTATAATCCAATTCACCCATTAATCTGTCATATTAAACCAAACAAAGAAAATAAAGTTTAAATTTGAATCATCCTCAGCCTAGTAGGAAATCAAGGCTCTCACTAGAAGACAGCTTCAATGGTTGCCCTTATCTGATCATCTCTCCGAAAAGTACCCAAAACACCTTAATTGGCATACGTCGATCAGGCTAAAATGGCACTCAATACAATTTCAATTATTTTTCCAAGAAAGAACGTTGAAAATCAGATTCTCTCTCTAATTGAAGTCATAACCTCCTAAGGAAACTATGCAGGAGATTGATAGGAGTTAGGTATTTGAACCATGGGTATTAAATAGGCAACACACCTAGGGCAACAATATTGAAGCATATTTACAAGTGTTGATCTTCTGATGAATCACTTATCAGCTTCTAAATGGGTATTAAATAGGCAACACACCTAGGGCAACAATATTGAAGCATATTTACAAGTGTTGATCTTCTGATGAATCACTTATCAGCTTCTAAATGTATATCACCATATCCTCAGATTGCAAAGATTTTCCAACAATTATATGGATGTTCACACATTTTCTTCAAAGAATTTGATGTCCAACGGGCACTAGTAGGCTCTTTTCAGAGACCAGTCACTACAAATTCTTGGCAAATATGATGTTTCTAACTGAACAGTTCATTTGTACTTAAAAGTCCCTTGCAATTCCACTTCCACATATTCAATAATATGTACTGTAAAGTTCTCTATTCTATGAATGAAACATTTATCTCTACCAAGCACAAAAGCATATTTAAACCAGGAAAAAAATTCCAGTCTAAGCATTTTCAGCAGCAGGTAGTTATTAAGAGGACATAATAGAATGCAAGTAGAATCATCTTCAATAAATTATTTCTTCTCTCTTTTTGTCTTTTTTGTTTTGGAGCTCTGTTTTGTTGGAAGCCTCCTTGTTCTGATATTTAACCAGTGAACCTGTTCTAGATTTATAAAACTGCTTGAGGGAAAATAGCAGGATGGGATGAGAAAGGGCAAATGGGTGGAAATTTCCTACGTTCCATTGTTTTGTTGCAAAAGGGAAAATAATGAAAAAATCAACTAAAATAAAAATTATTAATTAATTAATTTGTTAGTGATATTTCTATTATTTTAAATTTTAATAATAATTAATTATTAATATTTTATTAATTATTTTTATAATTAACTAATATTGTTAGTTAGTTAAGTAATTATTAATTAATAACTAATGCTTTAATTTTTATTTTAAAATATTTTATTAATATTTATTCTTAATTAATTAATACCTTTATTTAATTATTTACAATTTTTATTATTCATTTATCAACTAATTACTTAATTAATTTTTAATTATTTTGCTATTACCTGTAGATTAATTATTAATTAGTTCCTAATACAAGTTTGTTATATCGTATTTTATTATTATTTATATAAAATTAATAATTTATTATTTATTAATATTTTAATCTTTATTAATTGATATAGAATTATTAATATTTCATTTTGGACATTGTTCGTGCCTCTTGTTAGAGGATTCTTACTCAGGGGGCCTACTTGCAACTATGTCAAAAAGTTAAGAAGAGGTGATTACAATTACCAAACTTCATGTGAGATTTCAGCAATGGTCAAAAACTTTAGGGGAGGTTTTATCAATTTACTGAAAAAATTATGAATCTTACAATCTATCTATGGCATTAAGTGTGCTATTATTTCTTAAATGACAAATATATTTAAGTACCCTTAAGTTTTAAGAAGACTCATTCCACCCCTACTGTTTAGAAATTGTCATAAAGTGCTCTTAATTGGTCTAGTAAATTACAACCATGAGTAACTAATAACAAAAAGATGGAAAAGACTATTTTAACCTTCATTCTTCATTAATTTTTCCAAATAGAAATTGTTTACATATAATAGAGATGAATACAAGAAGAGATGGTCTAATTTATTTTATGTATACTAGTATTTGTGTACGTGCTTTGCACATGACAAATTTTGTGATGATGATAGTATATAATATATTCTCATTTTTGCAATTTTTTTAAATTTCTACATCTATAAAAATTATTCTTATTTATCACATTTATTATGGTTCATTAATATAAAGATATGTCCAAATAAAATTCTTACAATGGTAACGAGAGTTAATAAAATTCTTATTATTCTTATTTATTATTAATAAAACTCTTATTATTCTTATTTATTATTAATAAAATTCTTATTATTCTTATTTATTATTGTTTATTAATAAAATTAACTTTCTTTATCAATTACATATGTTAGAATCTTATTTGAATTCTCATTACCTTTGCAAGAATTAACTTCTATTTGATAAATCAACTTCAACTCCTTCAACCGTTGAAAATCTTACAATGAGCTACTATAAAAAAAAATAAAAAATAAAAAAACACTTACTCTTGTAGATATCTTGACATCCAATGTTGTGGATTTTAAGGTAACGGAAATGAAAATCAACCCACCATATGATGGGAATAAAGAAGAGATTTAATGATCAAGAACTGAACCAATGAAGATTGGTTAAAAATATTTAAAAAACAAGAAAATAGTTCAAATAATAAATTGCTCATACATTTGTAAGTTGAAAATCTCTTCATGGTGGCTAATGTGGCTCAACATTGGCTATTTAGAACATAAGATGTACTTTTAGTTTTTTTATTTAAATAAATGAAAGGGTGAATTGCTAAAACCTCTTGTAAAATTTTGATCATTTCTGAACCCCCCCCCCCCCTAAAGTTTGGTAAATGCAATCACCTCCCATGAACTTTTTGACACATTTTCAAGTAAACACTTTGTTAGAATCTTCTAACAAAAAGTACAAAAATGTCCAAAATACCCATGTGGTTACTTTCGACCAAAATGTTCATTTTTCAAACTTTTTCTTCATATCAATTACTACCACAATCCCTTCTAATCTCTTTTTCGGAATGGATGTACTTTCCAAATTTGCCCTACATATCAATTGTTCAAGGTAAAATTGCGACTTCAAACTCTGTTTTTTTTTTTTTGTTTATAACATTTATATTGTTTTTTATGTATAAACCAACCTTAATAATAATTACATGGGTAATTTTCATGCCTCTTGTTAGAGATTTTACAAAGGGGGTCTAATTGCAACTGTGTCAAGAAGTTTAGGGAGGTGATTGTAATTACCAAAATTCAGGGGAGGTTTGGGCAATGGTCAAAAGCTTCAATGGTGGTTTCAGCAATTATCATGGTTTGTTTTCCAACTATTGAACAAAAAGAGAGATTTTTGTGTATTTTCCCTAACAAACATTAAATGGGAATGTTAAATAACATTTTTGTGGTTGACATATTTTACAATTGTCAACAAAAAGAATGGAATTTTGTGTCATTTTTGTAATAAGCATTAAATGAAAAAACAAATTTACATATTTACCACTATTCCTTTGATTCAAACCTTAGAGATGGGGTTTTGTAGTGTATGCATAGAGAACACCAAAGAAAAATTTTAGACAAAATGGCGATAGGAAGAGTCCACCTCTTCAAATTCATCATACCATTTATCATCACCTTTAAAATCTTTTTCTTTTGGCAACTTTCAAAGATATTTGTGTGCTTCAACAACCCAGTAGTAATATAAAGATGAGGGTTTTTATTTGTTTCTATTAATCCTTTTCCTATGATGATTGTTCTTCATCTTTCTTTCAGAAATCCAAACAACCTCTATTTTCGATTAGTTGGAATCATGATTTTGGCAATTGGAAGTGAATTCCTTCAAATGTGATTTCTAGGAATGTCTTTTACTGAAATCGTGTTAGATTCCAATCAGGTAAAGAGTTTCTGAGTTTAATTTTCTCTAAATTGCATCAGATTCGGGTGAGGTAAAGTCGTTTCATGTTGCAGTAACTCTGTACATTGTTTTGACTTTCAGTTCAGCTAGTTCTCCTTTATACACTGATTGAGATCATAACTTCTAGTAACTCCTCAAACACAGACACCAAGGAACATGAAGAAAGGGGTGCAAATGATCAAATCTTCCGAAGCCCAATCTTATATTCTTGCTCCAATGAGTTAATTGCATGAGAGGTTGATGGAGTTAAGAGGAATAATGCTAACGGATGCTAATGGCAAGAGAGGATTTAGTCAATTATCAAAAAACTGGAGGTACTTTAAAGCAATTTCTAAACAGCAGGGGAAGAGAATCAATTTCCTACTAACACTTGGGGATACTTTAAGAGATTTGCTCTTTGCAAAATAGTATTTATGTGATCAACAATATCACAATTGAACCTTTGAGCCAATGTTTTAAAAACTCACCCGAAATCGGAACTGCTTTAGCCATCGGTTTCTAGGTGAGTGGTTCAATCATCCAATTCAAACAGATGGCCCATTCTGATTTAAAAAAATAAAAAAATAATTAAAATAAAAAGCGACCAAGACCATTGTCCAGGTCAACAGGTCAAGGTTTAAAATTTCGTCACATATCGACCCGCATCGGTTTTTCGACTTACCAGCACAAGAGGTGGTCCTAAATTGAAGGTACCATCTCTTTTCGCCGTGCCAAAACAGTATCAACCTCGTATTGGGCTGGTATCTGCCCATTTCTGTATGTTTCGGTCGAGTATCGGCCGATACGCTACCGTATCGGTAGTGTATCGGCCGATACGCGACGAATTCATTATTACAAATAGAATAGCCTTCGAAAGAGGGCTTCTAAACCCATTTCAGAAGCCCTCTTTCTTCCCCAAACCCTCCAGAAACTTTCCTTACATTCCTAGAGACTCAAATCTAGAAAAAACCCATCAATACACCTACAAAATTGAAATATTCAACAAGTTTTTCAAGGTTGTTTAAAAAGTAGTGAAAACATGATGTTTTTTCAAAATTTTTTACATTTTCAGCCAATATTTTTGGGTTCTTTTTAGTTTGGATGCTTGAAAACATCTTTATGTATATTGATCTACTATTCTTGTGCAAACAATCCCACTTATTTTGCTGCTATATGTAAATCTTTGTGAATATTTGAAGAAATTTCAGAATAATAAAAAATCTGAAAAAAATGAAATTTTTAGGTTTTTCTTTTGATGTACCTATAGAAATTGATTATGTTGTAGATCTATGAATGATCTACCATGTCCATAGGTCAATTGAATTTTTTCTAAATAATTGATGTTTTTTTTTATTTTTTTATTTTCAGAATAAATAAAATATATATAATTTTAATTTCTTTAATTTAATGTGATCTGACCCTATAGGATGAGTATGTTATAGATCTATGGATGATCTACCATGTCCATAGACCTATATTTTTTTATAAATAATAGATTTTTTATATATTTTTTAATTTTTAGAATAAAAATATTTATAATATCTTTAATTTTATGTAATTTATAATTTCTGTAATTTTATGTAATTTATAATTTCTTTAATTTTATATGATCTAACCCTATAGGTTGAGTATCTTGTAGATCTATGGATGATCTACCATTTCCATAGATCAATTGAATTTTTTTATAAATAATTGATTTTTTATATATATTTGTTTTTATTTTTGGAATAAAAAAATATTTATAATACCTTTAATTTTATGTAATTTAACCCTGTAGGCTGAATATGTTGTAGATCTATGGATGATCTACCATGTCCATAGATCAAATTCATTCAATTTTTCTGTTACATATTTTCTTTTCTTAATTTTAATTTTAATTTTAGAATAAAACATAAAAAATAAATATTTGAATAAAAATAAATAATTATTTAGTTTTTAGAAAATTAGAATGAAACATGCAAAATAATTATTTGATCTACTATTTCCATAAATCCATTCAATTTTTCTGTTACATATTTACTTTTCCTAGTTTTAATTTAATTTTTAGAATAAAACAAGCAAAATAATTATTTGAATAAAAATAAATAACTATTCAATTTTTAGAAAATTAGAATGAAACATACAAAATAATTACTTGATATATTATGCCCAAAAATCCATTCAATTTTTCTGTTACATATTAACCTTTCTTAATTTTAATTTAATATTTAAAATAAAACATCCAAAATAATTATTTGAATAAAAGTAAATAATTATTCAGTTCTTAGAAAATTAGAATGAAACATGCAAAATAATTATTTAATCTATTATGTTTATAAATCCATTCAATTTTTCTGTTACATATTTACTTTTCTTAATTTTAATTTAATATTTAAAATAAAACATCCAAAATAATTACTTGATCTATTATGTCCATAAATCCATTCAATTTTTCTGTTACATATTTACTTTTCTTAATTTTAATTTAATATTTAGAATAAAACATCCAAAATAATTATTTAAATAAAAATAAATAATTATTCAGTTTTTAGAAAATTAGAATGAAACATGCAAAATAACTACTTGATCTATTATGTCCATAAATCCGTTCAATTTTTCTGTTACATATTTATTTTTCTTAATTTTAATTTAATATTTAGAATAAAACAACTAAAATAATTATTTGAATAAAAATAAATAATTATTTAGTTTTTAGAAAATTAGAATGAAACATGCAAAATAATTACTTGATCTATTATGTCAATAAATCCATTCAATTTTGCTATTACATATTTACTTTTCTTAATTTTAATTTAATATTTAGAATAAAACAAGCAAATGCATTGGAACTGAATTGAGTACTTTATTAAATAGTATAATTTTATTCCTGTATATTGATTATAATATGTTTTTATCATAAAACCCACTAAAACATGTTATTTTCATGCATAAATAGCCCATTTATGTCTTATATTTAATGATACTGATGTTTATTTATGATTTATTAGAGTATTTATAGCATTTCTATGTGTTATCATACGTATCTTAATTTTTCATCCATATCCATGCGTATCCTGATACGTCTCTTAAATTTGCCTTTCCGATATGCATAACATTTCTAATACCTTGAACCTTGCAACAGGTTGCTAGACAAATGAGTGTTTTATTATGCCCATAAAACTATAAGGAGTGTTTTAATAAATGACCCTATTCAAATATATCGTTATGAGCACCCAAGCCCATTAAATCAGCCATGGAGCAAGGTACGACGGTTTCATTTAAATGAAGTAATAAGTTAAAAACTAGGATACGAACCATCTGCAGTGAGGGAAAAAAAAACGCATTGTCTTATCATTGGGCTACCCTAAACTCAGAAGATTCCTGGCGAAGTGTGCAACCAGACAAATTAATTACCAGGGATAGAAAATGACCTCCACGGCTCCACCTACGATTTTTGCCGATATGGGAGTTGGTTTTGCTTCTCAAAACAAAATCATACATAGTGGCCAAAATGGCCAACACCCCTCGTGTCCAAACTCCAATAATTAAAGGGGTAAATCTGTGATGCCGGCAAGATATGATACCAGAAGAGCCGACACCAATCCCCCCGCTCTCCCATTAATTTTGATGAACATCAATTGATTGGCTATACAAGTTTTTTTTCAGATGTAATGCCTTTCCGGTATCACAGTCGGACCCATAAACATCAATAGTACTGTACTTACTATAATTCTCTTTTTACCAAGAGTTGGTTGTGCACTGCGTAAAGGAACAAATATGTTCATCCAATGAAGCAAGTGAAATGACTAATAAACCAATAATCATCACCAAGACTAGCAATGTCCGTCACCTCTAATAAACAGAACAAACTCCGTCAGTTGTTTTGGTAGTAACAAAACCCCCGCATTCAAGTACTTTGAGGATACAACCATTATACTATTTCTAACATATTAACGCAGATCCAAGATCCAGATTCCTCAATGCTTCCTCTGCAAATGGATAGTGAATGTTAGTCTCCCAATTTATAGACGGCTAAAGAAAATGAGGAACGAAATGGAAAAACGAGATGAGATGAACAAGAAATAGAATAACAATGAAAATTACATTGTAGGCAGTAGTAACAAAAAAGAAGAGAGATACGATCACCAAATCCAAAGATGATAATGGTTTACTTGCCATGGTAATGGTTTCTTAGTTGGGTCAGAGATTTGCAAGCATTTATTTCTGGCATGTCGAGGTATCCTTAGCCAATCCTCAGCTTCCACTGGGGTGGTGAACCTCTGGATTTGTTCAATGCCTAGTCCACATCGACTGCATACCAATTTGCATTCGAATTTCCCCCAAGTTATGTAAGTAGTATAAAGCTTGATTATTTAATTTAAAAAAACAAATGCCTCCAAAAACACTTTGGCCATGATGCCCCAAAAATACTTATTTTTTGGATGAATTCCTCCTATTTTCCACCTCTATTGAGTTTTACCCCCTTTATGATGAATCCTTGTCATCTAAAAAATACCTACTGCTTCACATTCTGGCTTCATACAATAAGCATTATGCTAAAGTTAACTCCAATCGGATCAGGCAAATCAAGCATTATGTCATGCATGATAGCCACATCCTAGCTCTCCTTATGTCGCTGTATATACAAGTTATCATCTGATCCATTTCTTTTTCTTTGTTAGAATTTGGCAAACGATTCACTTGTTTGTTTTGCCATGATGCCCCATGGAATGGGGATTATGCATCCATGGAGAACCTTAGTTTTTAACTTCTTAGTTCCATGATTTGATTCAATTTTCCCCAAAGATACAAAGGAAGCTCCTCTTTTTTGATGATAATGCCAAGTTATCAAGTTGGCTCATTTGTCTTTATGTTGATCATTACAGGCTTCTTGAATCTTCTCTTTCCCTTTTTCATTTGATCTGTGATCTTCACCAATGGAGCTTCAGAGTCTGCCAACAATCAAAAACCATAACCTTGGAAGTGCAAAAAAAGCCAAACATGTTTTTTATAAGTAATGAAAATTTTATAAAAAATTAAAAAGCAGTGTTACAATAAAAGCACTCAGAGGCATGTAGTGCAACCCCCATTATAGAATCGAAATTACAATTGAGCCACAAATAATAGCTCAGACTTATGCACCCCTTGTTTTACAAAATAATCAACCTACCCATTTGCAGACCTCCTTTCCTTGGATGATAATCGTCGTATCTCTACTTAACCACCTAAATCTTTTCATTGATTCCCTGTATTTCCAAGTCACTGTTATCAATTTAGAATCACCTTCAATTTGCAGTCTATTGTGGTAAGGGCAATTGTAGTAGACCCAAGACTCAAACTGCTACTTAAACTTCAACCTCCAAATTCTTGGCATTAGCCAATGGAGACCACCTCGAGACTAGTGTTTTAAAAGTGCAAGGTGCAAAAGAAACACAAGGGGAAATTTACGCCCAAGGCGCAAGGCGAGGCAAACACCTCTTTGAAGCAAGGCACAAAGATACAAAACTCGTCAAAAAATCAGAAAGATGTCAGAAAATTCAAAAAATGCAAAAAATATTAAAAATATTAAACATAATACCAATAAAAAAATATAAACATAAATTTTAAAAGTTTTAAAAATCCTATTATTTAAAATTAAAATACATAAACATAACATGTAAAGCATATTCAAATGAAAATTTAAAAATAAAATCAAATATATAAAATATTTTAGCATGTAAAACCCACAATCTCTTCTTTCCCTCAATTGCATTATTTCAGATACCTAATGTGATGTAAAACATCATGCATTCCTGATGATTCTACAAGCCGCCTTTGTACCAAGCCCCCTCAAGGCAAGACCAAACAAATCCATGTTAGGGTCTTAAATTCTTAATCCTCAAATAAAAAATAATGATTTTATAATTTTAATTGCCTTTTAAGAAGATTTTTTATTACGATGAATAATTGAACAACATTAGCAAATAGGGGGTTAACATGAACTTGTTTGGGCTTGCCTTAAGGGGCGTGGTCGGGGATCCAGCTGCTAGGTTCAAGAAAAAAAAAACAAAAAGCGAAAAAATTTAAAAGGGAACACACCAGGGCTGATGCATAAGGCACATCCCTTTTGAAAGTGATGTGCCTGGGGCCTAGGCGAGGTGCATACCTTAAATGCACCTCACCTAAGTGTCTAGGTGTGCCTTTTAAATCACTACTCGAGATAGTGACTGCAGTCACTGCACCAGACTCCAAATGAAAGCAAGTTGAATCTAAATGCAACTCAACACCTAGCATCTCTAATAGAGCTTTACACTTTTCATAAGGTGTCAAAATAATTGTGCAGTTCAGATTCAGATTCCTCTCCGCTACTTTCCTCCAATTTTTTGGTGATATATTTACTTCCACTACAAATCTCTTCTTCTAATCCTCCTTCGATGCAGTGAAGACCAACCTACCTTCACAGGTAGCTCCACCTATGGCCACCTCTCTCCTTTGAAGGCTTCAACTCCTCTGATATCAGTGTTCTTAGGCCTTCAGTTGCCACATTGAGAAATTCTTTTACAATCTTCAATACCTCCTTCCAGCCCTCCCCCCCCCCCCCCTTCCTTCAGGAAAACAGACCAGTTGACCACAAAATCACTTAATACAGCTATTAAGTGATTATAGACAAAACAATATTCAAATAATATTGACCACAAAATCAATATTCATCACCCAACTAAAGCAAAATAATACAACAAAAACAAAGCCATTAAAGAACCATAGAGAACCATGTAAACAAAAACAACATTCAAATAATATTGACCAGAAAAACAACATTCATCAGCCCACTACAGAAAAATAAGAAAAAAAAATAAGAAAAAAAAAACAAAGCCACTAAAGAACTATGTACCAAACGCAAAAACAGAATAGCAAATGCATGAGGAACAAATCATATAGGCACTCCTTAAGAATTGAAACTATTCAACAAAAGGCGATTTTAGATGGGAGAGGGAAAATGATGCTTTAAAATTATTCCTGTAAATTCAGCATACCTTGCGCTTAAGCTTTTTCCTTCCACTGTTAAAATTACCGGATCCTATAGTGTGCTTATCACCATCATCCTCCAAAGGTAATGTTCCAATCTCATCAATAAATCCATTAGTCAAACCAAGTAACCTGGCATAAACAAATGAAAAAAACATGTCAGACCAACCAAAAAGATATCTGGCATTAAAAATCCATGCACAACTCTCATTTTACAACATGTGATGCATGATAGAAGAGGAACAGTTACTAAGATTGATTTAAATCTTATACCCATTTCTTGACTTCTTCAAATGCTTCTCTTTCTTCCTTTCCATCTTTGTAAGTGGAACCCGGGTGAAAAGTTCCTCCTCTTGCCGTGCACGATCCTCCATCTTTGCCTTAAATCTAATAAGCTCTCTACTTTCAACTCCAATAATTTCTCTAACCTGTATTACGATAGCTTGTAAGAGATGAACAAGTTAGCAGAATACAACTTAGTTGCATAACAAATGTAGTCAAACCAACCTCTTCGGGTCTCCCTTCAAAGTCATCCATCAATTCTCTGACGTAAGCACTCTGCTTAGCTTTCCGCAGAGTCTCCTTCTCCTTTCTCAGTGCTAATCTTTCCTGTTTTGCAATCCTATCCTCCTCCTCCATAGTGGTAGGGGCAAACTTGGGTGGTCGATATACACCACTCTTATCCTATAGTTCATATTTAGGACTTAGAAACCAAAATTTTAAGTTGTAAACGTATTCAGTTTTTTTTTTCTCTTTTCTTTCTTCTTCTTTTATTTATTTAACATCAACCCACCTCAGAATTCTGACTTGATTTGCTAACAAGCATGTCTGGGTTCGGCCGGTACTTCAATAGATCTTCTGTATTCTTGGCATCATCTGTTTCCTTTTCTTTGAAACCTGCTTTCTGAACTGTACTTCCAACATCCTTCAAGAGCTTCTGAATTTGGTACTGGAGTTTCTTATCAATTGGACGAATCTGATCGACATCATATGGAGAAAATCAACTTATCAATTGATAGATGGATCGATAGAGATAGAGATAGAGATGGATAGAGAGAGAGAGAGAGAGACCTTTTCCAGAAACAATCTCATCTCTACAAGGCTCCGAACAACAGGGTGTCCCTCAATTGAGAGTCCTTTTGCCTTCCGGAGCAAATAGTAAACAATAGACTGGCAATAGCTTAGAAGCAGCAAATGCTTTGCTTCAAGATAGCTTATACCATCTGTTGTTGGAAAATGGTTCTCTTTCACCTGATATACGAGATAGAACAATAATATAAGCCAGAAAAAAGAAGAAACATAAAAGTAATCAAAAAAGGCTAAGAAGATAATGAGAGATCATTGATAAATAAAAATCCGAAGTAGAGTTTGACAAACATCTTACTTTCACAGTTAGAGCTTGCACTTTACTCCTCACTGCATCCAATCCTTCCTTCATTTCTTTCATTAATGCAACTAACTGAGGAGATTCTCTGAAAGCAAGCATTATAATGTGCAATGAAATTCTGGTCGAGAGAGAAGTTTAATCTCCACCAGCATGTAATTGGAGAGCAAATTTTTAAAAGGTTAATAGAGAAGTAAAGGCAGTTCAGTTTAACTAATTACATGTTATAGAAACTAAATGTTTGTAAACACTAAATTAGGGCTGTCAATGGGTCATTTCTACCTGACAGACCCGAACCATCCGAACCAAGTATAATGGTTCTGGTTCCATGAGTTGTACCGATGGGTCAGTCCTGATTATTATCGGTTCGGGACTGGTTTTGGCTGTCCCGAACCAATTATATAATGTATATTAAATATATAATATTTTATATGCAGCACTTCTAACCATATATGTCCAAATTGTTCATTTTGGTTGGGTTGGAGGAAACTTACCATTCGGATGGGTCAAGGGTCATTTCATTTTCGATTTCCCATTTTGACACCTCAAGTCTCGAGGAATGGACTGTTCAGTTCCCTAGGTCCCTACTCCCTAGCCTACCTTTCTTCCTCTCCAAGACAACCTAAACTTTTTCATCTCTTCTCCCGTTTCCCCCTTTCATTCAACCCAAACTCTCATCTCCCTTGTACTCTCTTCACTCAATCACTATCAACTTCTTTCACTCTCTAAACATCTTCAATCTTAAAGATTCAAACATGGACGCAGATAGGCAGTGTCAGTAGTGGAAAAAACGACGGCAACAATAGTAGCAGTGGTAGAAGATAGATGTTGAAGCAACAACGACAGTAGTGGAAGCTGGAAGCAGTGACGACATTCCATTGTCTCTCAACTCAAAAGTTCTGTAACTCGCCTTATGATTCCATATTTTTCCCTATTATAGATTTGTAATTCTATTGAAAAAATTACATGATTGATGATTCCATAGTTTTTTCCCTGTTATAGAGTAGTTCTATCGAAAAAATTACAGGTATTAACAAGCTTTTGTTTATATAATCGGGCCTTATTGGAACATACCCGATTGTCCCGATTCCCATCGGTTCGGTACTGGTTCTGATTTTGTAGAACCGTTAGGATCTGGTTCAGTTCTGGTTCTGCCAGTTTTAGCAATCAGTTTGGGATGGTTCTACCTTGTCCCGGACCAGACCCAGACCATTGACAGCCCTACACTACATATTGCAGAGATTATGTGTGATACACTGAATTATAGAAACTTCAATGGACTACATTAATCAAGCTGTAAAAGAAAAGGAGGAAAATAATAGCAAGGGATAATCTGGGTATGCTAAAGCCTTACTTGTTTAATACATGATTGTAGCTTGATGAATTGTTTACTTCCATGGTTTTCAGCAACAATCAGAACCAGCACTTTAGCATGCCAGAACCTGTCAAGCGTGTAGAAATCAGTAACTTAAGATATCACCATTTAAATCAAAACATGTTTCTAAAAAGAGTATAGTAGTAGCTCCACACTTATTGATGACCTACACTGCATTTGGGTACAATTCTAGTTCTCAAAATAAAAATGAACAAAATCAATTCCATAATTTCTAATTTTAAAATCTAAAGTTTCAAAATGACAGTCTTTTGGCAATATTATCCAAAAGCAAGCAGAATCATGTCTAGAATTGCCACCATAATGGCATAATCAATTCTTTGAATACATCAACTATGAGATAAAAAATAAAATGTTAAACATATTTTAGCTCATGGTTAGTTAATGCATACACTGTTTATTATGAACATAAACTTTATTATGATCAAAAGGTAAGTGACAGAATACAAATGTCCCCTGCATGATTGTAGGAAAATCATCATCGTCATCAAAGCCTTAACCCATCTATACAGGTTCGGCTACATCAACCCTGTTTCACCATTCTGTTCTGTTCAGTATCACATCCATTGTTATTTGTTAAACTATGTGCATGATTGTAGGATAATGATAGTCCAAAATGTAACAAAATAAAGTAAAACCACCAAAACCAATGTAGCAATTAGGGACAATTGCCTACAAGGCCACTTCAAAATTTGTAATAACAATACTGCCAACCCCTTTCTACAAACCAGCCCCTGTCACCTCTCCAATGGGATGCTCATCACCCACTGAATCATTGGTCTTTGGATTGTGTTAACTATAATAATTGATGAGAGATTATGATAAATTGTCAAGTTCAAGTATCATCATATTGTAATAACTTTCAAAATAATAAAATAAATTGGTCAATACTTTAGTCCATGGTTAGTCCATCTATAACATTAACAGGCACATAAATGATATACTTGAAAGTTGGGATCTATGTGGATCCATCTTTTGAGTTAGATATACTTCGGAGACCTATTTCCTTTCAAACTCTAATGACAAGTTGAAACTCGAAACCATTATCCATTTAATTTATAGTTGTGTGACAATATGTATTTGAAAGGGGGGAAGGGGGGGGGAATGTATGAGCCAATCCATTTCTTCCCCAATTTCCATTGATCGGGACTTGAAAATTATAAATATATGATACAGAATAGAAACGAAGTTGCCGATTTATTACCCTGCATCAAGGTGAGAAGAAAAGCCATTTGTTGTCCTTTGTCGAGGTGTGAGTGAGACTAAGAGAGATCACCTCACCCTTCACTGATCAGTCAGTCACCACTGTTTTGACTGTGTTAGTGATGAAGAATGTGTCAACAAGTCATAAGTCAGTAGAGATGAAGGATTCAAGAGATAAAGAGAAGTGAGGTGTGTTGTGTGTGTGATAGAATAGAGGAGAGAAAATGACTAAACTAGGAAAAAAATGCTAAACCAAGACAAAGGCATTAGGTTTTAAGGCAATATAGGGAATTTTGTCAAAAAATAAGTAGGATGCAGATTGGTTCGGTTTGGAGAAGCAGAGGTGGCAAATGGATGGGTTAGGTCGGGTGTGGGTTGAATACCAACCTACCCATATTGACCCATTTACTCACTATAAATCCTTCTTAGTGGGTCGCAACCCACCTTGACCCTCACCACACTTACCCACCAAGTATAAATGCTTGTTAGGTTCGGTTTTTTCTAGCATTCCTCTATCAAATGCAACAACCAAGCCATGTCAACCTGTATACCTGAAAATCAATTTTAAGAGAAACACTTTGTTCTCATGACTACCACGTCGCAGGTACAAGTCAGGTCAACCCGTATACTCACACATTAATGTTAAGAGAAACACTTTGTTCTCATGAGTGCCACATGGCAGATACAGGTTGGGCCAACCAGTATGCCCAAAAAATCAATTTTAAGGGGAAAAAAAAACTTTACTCTCATGACTGCCACGTGGCAGATACGGGTCGGGTCAACCCATATACCCAAAAACCAATTTTAAGAGAAACACTTTGTTCTCAAGACTGCAAAATGGCAGCTATAGGTCAGGTCGACCCTTATACATGAAAATTTGCAAAATGCAAAAAAAAAAAAAGGAAATGCAGAATTTGTTGCACAAAATGCAGAAAATTGCAGGAAAAAAAAACAAAGAGAATTTGCAAAAAATCACAGAAAATGCATGAGAATTACAGAAAAAGAAAATGCAGAAAATACAGAAAAGTTTCAGAAAATTACAGAAACTTTGCAGAAATGCAGGAAAATACAGAAATGCAGAAATTTTGCAGAGAATGCAGAAAAATACAAAGTTGCAAAAAAACCAGATGACGTGTACATATGATTTCTATCACAGCCAAATGCTATTTAATAGTAAGAAACATAGTAAGAAACTAAGAATGTTTATGAAGTCACAGATCACATGAGAAAAGAGACCTTGGATGGAATAAGTGCTTCCTCCAAACCATTTTCTAAGAAAATGATGGTCATAGGGCCCAAGTGGATCATAATTAAAATGACTTCACAAAAAAAAAAGAAGACACTGCAATCAGACTTCTAGAACCATAGTCCTCTTTACCTACATTGGTTCTAACTTGGCATAAATTCCAACAATGAAACCAGGCAATCAGCCCCAGCAAAGTGTACTATAATTAATTGTTGATACAATGGTTTAGGCGTTTAGCCCTCTTATATTTTATCAAACCAAACACAGCCTAAAAGAATAAGAAAAAGAGAAGAAAGTTGTGGAAGGAGAGAAAACCCCTTGTACAAAATGATTGCATGGTCTTTTCAGTTTCCACCCCAATTCATGTGAACAATGCCCATGGATTGATAAAATGTCTATAGCCCAAAGGGCCAAGTGCTTACAGGTGCGTGACATGCTAGATTTGCCACTTGGAAGAATACATTACAAGCTGGGGCAGCACAAAAAGTAGCTGGTGGGTTCAAAAGAACATGATAAAAGAGAGGGTTAAACCCATCCGATATCATTGATTTTGGCATATTCAATATCATCTTTTGACATGTCAATGGGAAATGGCAACCTCTATTGATGTAAAATAGAAAGTTCACAAACTGAGCAACAAAGCAATCCGAACTGCTATAAGATTTTTGAACTAGTACATTGAAATTGAACTAGAGGATTCCTGCTGTTAGTATTGCACTCATAGAAGATACCCCATCTTGCAAAGGATGTAGAACCCAAGTAATGATTATATATTATATTTTCCGGAGGAAATGCAAAGTTATTTTCTGGAAACTAATCTGTGGTTTCATTTTCTTTCTTCCACCCATTGAAGAAAAGTAATGATTATGTAGTACATGTTCTGTGGAATTTATTTCTCTAGGAATCCATTTTCTCTTTACTGTCAAGCTTGGAAAAATTCTCTGGACCTTGTTTAGAAGATATTCTAGTCACCAGTAGTTGTCAAGGCGACTACACGGTTTTTCATGGTCGCCTCACCCAAACGCCACAAGTTTTGCATATTAGGCACCCGCCCAGAGACTTAAGCAGGCACCTAGGCACCTAGGTGGGCGCCTACATTCATCTAAAAAACAATTTTTTTAATTTATTGTTTTGATATTTTATTGGATGTTTTATTCTTTTAAAATAAATCTGGTTACATGATATCATTTTAGTATTAAGACCAAGTATACAGCCTTTTTTCTTTATGTCATAAGGGCTTTTTTTTGGTTCGATTGGAGAGGAGGAGAACCAAAGGCTTCAAGCCCCAGCCCAACTCCATCGCACCTCAGCTCCAGCACGTAAGTTCTTCTAATCTTCTTTCTCTTTTCCAGATTTCAGTCGAATCAGTCCTGAGTTCTCTCTTCTCACCTCAGACATTTTTTCATTTTTTTCCGAAAAAACAGAGGCTCCGCCTCTATACTCCTCAGTCGTCCCTTTCTCCACTCATCATCATCATCATCTTTTTCTTTTGAAAAAACAGGGGCCCCGCCCTATACTCCTCTCCTCCCTTCACTGATGCAGTCATTGTTCTCACTTCTCACATCAGTTTTTAACAGCCGAATCTATCATTCATATATATGAATATGATTATATGGCTAAAATCTATAGATTTTATATTTATAGATTCCATCACCTAGCCTCGCCTAGTCACCTTGACAACTCTGGATCTCACCACAGACCATTTGAGACCATCAAATAATGTTTCCCAATCTCATTAAAAATAAGGGATTTTAGATTTCAGTCAGCTTTTAATATTTCCAGAAGGGCATAATATCAAGTATCAACCACCTGAGTCTAATGCCTAAATAACCTGTGAATCCTTGTAACAGAGCAGCCATTGATACTTGGTAGCAATTGGATACAAAAAATGGCATTATTCTTAGCCATTGGACCAACTGCACTACCACTTTCACTGTCAGGAAACACTTATTCCCTGTCAAGAATGATTTTTCAGCCTATTATTTTGTTCTATTAACTTGAACCCAGATTTACCTTAGATGGTAAGACCATAAACAAGGAACTCTATCCCCAGTAAAGACGAGAACAAGAACTATGCATTGCTTTTGAATCCACACAGTAATCACCTAAAATTTTCAGGTAGTCCAGAAAAAACCTAGATGATTCCAGTTTCATAAAAACCTGGAATGATCACATTCCAATATAGACGTGGTACCAAACAGGATAATCATCGAATCAAAAGGACAATATTCATTGATTAACAGGATATTCTTTGTATATTTAATGAGGTCCACTGTAGAATGAAACTATGTTGCAATAATAAAGTAAAACCCTAAGGTCTAATAATTCTGGTTCTTTTCTCCAGGCCAATGCTTGATCAAAACCTGTATTACATGGGGATGAGGAATACATCAACAAGCTGCTTGTTGACTGCTTTTTTTGTCTTCCGTGAATGTATAGCAAATTCATAGACGAATTCGATCCAACAAAGTATCAACCACATGTTTTGTTGCTTGCAAATGACAATGTTTTAATAAACTACAGAGGTTAAAATGCAAAGCCAGAGGTCATAGAGGAGTGATTTAGAATCTGGAAATTCCAAAATAAGTTTAACTAAGAAAGAAAATTTAGAATCAGCAAACCATAGAATGGTGTCAACAAGTATGCATTCAACCTACTAGGTTCAAGGTAGAAAACCCTAAATTCTACTAAAGGAGGAATTAGAAAATATTTTATGGAGCATTGATGTTAAGATGGCCAAAGCACACGAGTAAGAAACCACAAACGTTGAGCATGCCATGAATATAAAGTTCAGGAAAAAAATGTTGTTCCTAACCTTTCTTCCTGTGACGTTCCAGAATGGATGCAAATTAATGGGAAATAATACAGCTTTGACAACTAGAAGAGGAAGAAACACCAGCGACGTTGAAGAAACCACAAAAATGAAGCTTGTTTTGGCGATTTGAACAAATCCTAAACAGAGAGGACAATAGAGAGATTGGAACAAACACTGGCAACGTTGAAATTGGTCGCTTGTTTTAGCGACGTTGAAGCTGGTGGTTGGCGATGTTGCAGCGAATGAACCTTCGAAGAGTCCGAGACTGGACCATCGAAGTTACTTTCGATTCCTAAGTTTCGAACCCTAAAGCATACGGTAGGGGTGGCAAATGGGCGGGTTGGGTTGAGTAAGGGTTGAATATCAACCCATCTATATTGACCCACCATGACCCATCATCAATCCTTGTTAATGGGTCACAACCCACCCTATTTGACACATCCACATTGACCCTTACCCACCAACACCCATACTAATTATGCAGAAACCAGTCGGGTCAATCCATATATCTGAAAATACCTTTTTTAAGAGAATCATCTCTCTCAAGGCTTTCATGTGACAAAAACGGATCGGGTCAACCATATCCCTGAAAAAATTGAGAGAATTATCTCTCTCAGTGCTGTCATGTGACATATGCGACCCGTATATCCGAAAAATCAATTTTAAGATAATTGTCTTGTTCTCGTGACTGTCACATGGCAAATACAGGTTGGGTTACCCTATACTCAAAAAATCAATTTTAAGATAATTGTCTTGTTTTTGTGACTGGCACGACTCACGTGACAGATACCTGTTGGGTCAACCCATATACCCAAAAAAACATTTTTAAGAGAACCGTCCCGCTCTCGTAACTGTCACAAGAAAATACCAGAAAAAAATCAGAAAATACCATAAAATTTGCAGAAAATGCAAAACAAGTTGCAGAAAATACCAAAAATTGCATGGATGCAAATAAATGCAGAAATTTTCAGAAAAAAAAATGCAGAAAATACCAGAAAATGCATAAAAATATCAGAAAAGTTGCTGAAATTTTGTAGAAAATTTAGAAAAAAAGTTGCAGAAAAATACCAAAAATGCAGAAATGCATTAAAATACCAGAAAAAAATGCAAAATTTTGCAATGCAGCAATTATAGAAATTTTGCAGAAAATTGCAGAAAATACCAAAATTTGCAGAAAATGCAAAAAAAAGAAAACAGAAAATTTGCAGAAAAAAAAACAAAAAATTGCAGAAACGCAAAAAAAGCAGAATTTTTTCAAAAAAACTGAAAAATACCAGAAATACATCAAAATAACAGAAAAAAATGCAGAAATTATAGAAAATTGCAGAAATTTTGCAGAAATTGCAAAAAAAATAAAAATTTTGCATAATATAATGCAAATTTGAGTTAGTTCTATTGAATTCTGCAAACTTTCAGTTATTTTGTTTCTGCAAACTAAATGAATTTTTGCCATACAATTGGAAAAGAGTAGGAATCCAAGTAAAATGCCTCTAATTTAGATTCCATAAATGCAGCCACAGAGACCCGATGCTTGAATGCCAGCAACCGGGAACTCCCTGTTCCCCATGTGAAAATCCTGGGCCACCACCATTAGAAAAGAAAAATTCTCGCCAGTTGCTTCAGTTTACTTTTCAGGAGCTCAAGGCTGTAACTGGAAAGTTCAGACCTGATTCTTGGGGAAGGTGGATTTGGATATGTATTCAAAGGTTGGATGGAAGAGAATGGGACAACAATTGAACAACATATGCGATAAACCGAAAATAAACAAGCGATTAAGACAATCACCGTATTCTAAAGGAATCAGGTAGCAAATCAAAAAGAAAACAATTCTTCCACTAATCTTAGACCCAGCAGATGCGATAGAGACCAACAAAGAACCAGTTTTAGCAGTAAATAAAAGGAACTGAAGAGAAGTACTATTTTAAGCAGAAACAAACAGTTGATGATAATAAATCAGACCAAATATATATCTGATTCTCCCTATCACGTCAATCGTCATCGGCCCTGGGTTTTACAGAGGGCGACCCTATAGAGACCAGCTTCGCAGAAGCTTTGTCGCAACTTATAACAATAACAGGGGAAATAAGCAAAGAGAGAGAGAGAGAGAGAGAGATAACCAAACCCAAA
Organism: Nelumbo nucifera; assembly: GCF_055504915.1. Classification (NCBI taxonomy): domain Eukaryota; kingdom Viridiplantae; phylum Streptophyta; class Magnoliopsida; order Proteales; family Nelumbonaceae; genus Nelumbo; species Nelumbo nucifera. Next base: position 101,875,512 of record NC_142649.1, read on the forward strand.
CCAAGGAAAAGTGCGACGAGAATGGAGATTACCTGAACGAAATTCGGCCTGAATTCGACTGATGCAACGAGAGGCTTCGATTGAGGGACTTTACAGGCGTTAGCTCTGCTTGAAATTAGTAAAAAAAAAAAAGATGGTGAGTATCAAACCATGAAGCTACTTTCGATCGTTGAAGACCAGAGTTGATGTATGGAGAATGCCGCTGACAGGAGCTCTCCGTTCCCGTCCGAGAAGACAACGAACAATGTTAGAAAACGAGAGAATGAGAAGGGGTTAAGAGAAAAAAAGGGAGAAAGGGAAAGGCAAAGGCAAAGATGAAGATGGGATAAGAGAGGTTGGAGGGTAAAAAAGGGGTTTCCGCCACTGGTGGTTCAGTGTCGAAAGGAAGAAGGAAAAATGGCAGAGAATGACGGCGAATGGCGGAGAAACCTTCGACGGTTAAGAATAGCCGGAGAAACCCTCGACCCAACCCTTCCCGACCAATGGGTACATTCGACCTAAGATAAATTCACAATTAATGGATAAACTGTGTAGACGGGATCAATGATATACATGGAATGAATGATATACATAATTAAATATAAATATCAAATTTTTGCATTTTATATGATAAATATTTTTTAAAAATGAATCAATGAATTAATATTAACTAATAAATATTATTTTTTTATAAAACAATAATAAAATAATTAAAAATTTATAAAATATATATTAAATATTATTTTATTGATAAAAACATTAAAATATTAAAAAATTAAGTAATGATTTTGTGCAAGAAAAAACCTTAACACCTAATGACTGACAATAGGTTGGAGATTAACTGATTACCAACAAGAACACAAATGAATGAAACAAAACAGCATGCATACTTGCATAGAACCAAAATCCCGTTAAACAAAACAAAAAAAAAAAAAACAAAACAAAACAATAGACCAACCTACTTTTCTACACAATTCTCCAAGTAAACATCTGCGGCTACACTAGCGCTAGCATACTAAGAAATGACGTACATAAACCAAATACACAAGCTTGAGACTGAGGGTATTGACTTGGTAATTTTCAACAAACAAAGGACATTGTTTAAGACCCGAAAAGTTCAGAATCAAGCAGTAACCACGGCGCGTCTGGGCAGTGGTCACAGTTGCAGCCTTAGGGGGTGTAGCAGTACCGGTCTTAGCATCTTTGGCAGGTGCTAGCGCCGGAGGTGGAGAAGGCTTCATGTGAGGAGGCGGGTTGTGTTTGAACTTCACAAGTATCTGGTGCATCCTTGAGAGATCAGTCGATTTACCAGGCTTTGGCCCTTGAATCACAACGATAGAAGGTTTCTTCCCTCTCTTCTTCTCTATCGTCGTTAATTCATGTGGGATGAGCTCTGCAATTCCCTCTCTTCTTCTCTTCTTCTCTTATTCTCTACCGTTTGTACTTCGGTGGAGCGGTGAAGAGCTTGGACGGTTTTAGTGGAGCACAGCATTTGAGACCTTCAGTGGAGCGGTGAAGAGCTTGGATGGAGGAGAGCTTTGGTGAAGCATAGCAGAGGAGACTTTCGGTGGAGCGATAAAGAGCTTGGTCAGAGGAGAGCTTTGATGGAAATATTTGGCAGTGCACAAAAGCTTCCAGTGGTGGAGATTTTCGACGGGTGAGACCTTCAACGGTAAAGGATGTAAGGTTTGGAGAGCACACATGAAACATATTAGCAAAGACAAATCGTGGACCGACCCCATCCACGAAAAAAAAAACCATTGACGATAAATTGGAGTATGGACAAGGCTGGTCCACGAGATAGTGTGGATCGATCCCATCCACAACAAACCGAATGGTGTTTTCATCCCGTGGCATGGACTGAAATAGTCCATCCACGAGATGAACACACTACCGAACCACACCTAAGTCACTCGATCCATATTGATACACTAATAGAATCAATGGATATGGATGGGTTTTAATACAAGTGGGTCAAATAGATTGGAATCAAATGTACCTTTATCATGAACCCACGGTCCAACTCACCCTAACCTATAAAGTCAATCTTGGGCTAAGATCCAAGCGCAATGGTCAAGTCATGTTTGGGCTCAGGCCTATCCATTTTCTATTTATAAAATGGTAAAGCCTGGCTCAACCTGTGAACAAGTGGTCTCTCCTTTCCACCGTCTCCCTCTCTTCGTGTTACAACTAAAAAACCTAATATTTTTGTGATAGATACTTAAAAGTTAATATTGGGTGAATCTCTCTCTCTCTTGTTTTGGACTTCTGGTACATGTACATATTTGAGCTCTAAACCACTTGTGAGTATATCTTTAAATCGGGTCGTGCCACTTGTGATTTATAAATTTTATTATACTATTTTATTCCAATTTATTATAATTTGTTTATTTCATTTTATTATTATATATATAAATAATTGTATACATCAAAATTCATACAAACATACATACATATATATATATACATACATGTATATATATGTGTGTATGTGTCATGGCTTGGCCTAGTCCACGATCCGGCTTGGCCCAAGGCTTGACTCGGGGCATGGCATGGCACATTCAGGGTCCACTTGAGCCCGTGCCATGGGTCATGTCGGGCCGGACCTCTAAAGTATCTTAGAAGTAGCAAGCACGGGTCACCCGCGGCCTGATTTACACCTTGGGTCGCCACCAGCCATAACTATCTTCCTAATCAACCAAGAAATCCATGATCTTGATGGATTTGTGAATTGCAAGAGGAATGTTTAGTGTTCTATACAACTAATTATTTTTCCCAAAAAGGGTGAAGATTTATTAAAGTGTAATACATGATACAACCACATTTCTTAATGGTAGAAATAATATCTTGAGCTTTCAACCAGAGGTTGAATGCATCAATTACCTTAAGGCTCGAATTGAAGTTTCAAAACTCAATATTTATAGTATAGAGTTTGTGAAAGTGTAATGCACCAAGAAAGCATTGATCGATGAAAGTTAATGGGTTTCAATAAATAAAAAAAATGTGTTTTTCTATATTTTTTAATACACTAGTGGGGACTCGTGCAATGCATGAACTTTGTTAAGCGAAAGTTAATTAATAGAAATACATAAGAGTAGACAATTGTTTTATAATTTAACTTTTAAATAATTAATAATTATTTATACTTTTATATAATATTTTTAATAATTTGTTTGCAGTAAAAAAACAATAATTAATTTCAACAATGGATGTTCATCAAATGGATGAAACTGACCAAACTAACCCAACTCAACTCGAGTTGGTCACACTCTAGTATTTTCGGTCGTCTTCGGTTCAGCAATTTCCTAACCCAACCAAGTCAGGTTACTTTCGATTTGGCCATTTGTAAATCGACCAAAATTGATCCCACTCGATCATAATTATATATTAATATTTTATATTTTAAATATAATTTTTTAATACAGGAAAGCAAAAACATTTTCCATATTTCTTACTCTAAAATATTTTATATTATAAACTTAAATTTTTTATTTTATTATTTTTAATAATATCATTGTATTTTTTAAAATGTAATTTAATTTTTTAAGTTTAAATCTGTTGAATCGACCAACCAAACTAAAATCCAGCCCCAATCGATACCAATGTTTTCAACATGCCATTGACCTAATCAATTGAACTATTTGAACCATCACATGGCCTTGATTTCAGGTACGTATAGTTATATTGAAACCCACCATTCAGTCAAAAACCATTGACTTGGTAAAAAACCACCCGACTTGGAGAGTTTAACCATTGACCCATTTGACATGGTCATTGGGTTATAAGTTGCATACTTAATACATGTGCAAACTTTTGGAAACCATAACTTTGCACTTAGATGTCCGATTGAGGTGATATTTTTATTTTGGGTAACTTTTCAAGATTTATGCATCCTAAGGTGTCGTGGGTGCCTTGCCCTTCTATTTTTGCGAAAAAAGATTTTGTCCTCAAATCACAATATTTAACATTTTCTATAAACAAAAAAAAACTAATTAAAAATACAAATAAAGTATAAAATAATACATATATTATATGTATAACATAACTATACACTATTTTATACGTATATATATATATATATATATATTTAAATAGGTTGAGTACTAACATGGAATGGTCTAACCCTTTCAACTAGGATGATTGAGCCGTTGACTATGACCCGGATGCAAAATCGAGTCAGTCACCGGGTTGGTTTTCAAAACATTGACCGATACAACTTGAGTTGGTTGGTTTTAACTAAAGGTTTGTTAGTTTTGAGTGACCAACTCCCCAATCCGACCACATCAGTTTGTCTGGCCAAATAATTTGCAACCGACTGAACTACCTATTGAACACTCCTAATTTCAGTTAAATTGATAGTATAATCTCCAACAAAAAACAATAGTTTAATCTCCAATTATTAATAAAAATTAATAGCAAAAATACAATAAATAACTAATAAAACTTCAATACCTCTAAGTTATTTAATCAATTAATCTACTTCCACTATTTCAATAATATTTAAATTTTTTTCAATTATTTATATTTTGTATTATTATTATCTAATATTGTTAAATCTACTATAATTAATTTTGGGAGTTTGATGTTTTTTAAAGTCGTACCATGATTTCGTTGTTTAATCTATTTTTGTTTTTGAAACAATATATAAAATATGGTTTAGTTATCTTTTTATATTTAAAGTATTTAAAAATTACTTATTTATATTAATATTTTAATTTTAAAACAATATTTATTTATTAAATTTAATAACCCAGAAAAATATAATTTATACTATTATTACATAATTTCATTATTAGTTTTGTAAAATGTAAAATTATTGTTAATTCAAATACAATGAAATCTATTACAATTATTTTTATAATCTTTAGAATTTTTTTTAATTTATTACATAAATTGTTTTTAACTATTTAAAATTTAGTTATGTTAAATATTTCAATAATATGTGAAATATTTAATTCTTTTGTTATTTAAATTTTATTTATTTTAAAGTTATTACTTGATGTTAAATGCTTTGACAAACAATTATTTAGCTATTTTTAATATTTCATTATTTGAAATATTTAGTTATTGAAATATTTAAATGATTGTTGAATTTTTTAATTGAAAAATTCTTTAGTTATGTTAAATATTTCAATAAGAATTTTTTTTAATTTATTACATAATAATGTTTTTAACTATTTAAAATTTAGTTATGTTAAATATTTCAATAATATGTGAAATATTTAATTCTTTTGTTATTTAAATTTTATTTATTTTAAAGTTATTACTTGATGTTAAATGCTTTGACAAACAATTATTTAGCTATTTTTAATATTTCGTTATTTGAAATATTTAACTGATTGTTGAATTTTTTAATTGAAAAATTCTTTAGAAAGATATATACGAAAAGTGGGGGAGAGGATAAATAGGAATTATAGATAATTTATGAGATAAATAGGAATTAGAGATAGTTAGAGATAATTTAGGAGAAAGTGAAGCTGTGGGGGATAGTTAGTTTCTAATAAAAATGAGAGGAAAAAGGGAGATAAGCCATGCTGAGGTGGCAACTCCATGAGCTTCTAAAGGCAATTTTGAAGCCCTCTAGAATTGCTCTATTGGGGTAATGGAGCAAGGAGAGGCCATATGACGTGGCATGTTCTACTTTAGTATATACTAGTGGGCTCTTGTGCGATGCACGAGAAAAAAGATGCTATGGTTTATTGGGCTTAAAACTTATTGCTTTATGGGGCTACACAACCCGACGGTAGGGATGGCAATCTTCCCCATCTTATCTGGCCTCCCCTGACTAGGTGGGGATGGGGATGGAGACAGCCTTAGCAAAGACAAGGTGGGGATGTAATTAATATGAATAACCGATTGGGGATAGGGACGGGATGGGGAGTGAAATCCACATTTGACCTCGACCATAATTATATATATTAAATATATGTGTATATATTATATTAAACATATAACATTATTTGTGTTATTCATATATCAAAATATATTTAAAATATTATTTGCATATTAAATTTTCTTTATTTTAAAGAAATACCTTTTTGAAAACAAACTTTTAATTAAAAAAGTTGGTGATTCGGGTCCTCAAAAGGGAACCCGTCTCCGCTAGGGATCGAGGATGCAAGCTAATTTTTTTTCCCAACGAGGATCAAGGCCAAAGATGAGAATTAATTTAAAACTCGGGATCAGGATGGGGAGTATGATCCCCACTTTGAACCCACCCATTGCCATTCCTACCTATGGGGTTATTTCCCAAACCCATAAATATAGTTTCAACAATTATGGAAATTATAAATATAGTATCATATACTTGTAAAAACTATTAAATTTTTCTAATTATTTATTTGAATAACTATACATTTTATAATTTATCTTTCAGTAAATTGTTAGTGTGTTTCAGATCGATGGCAGGGGAGAGGGAATGAATGGACACAACAATTGTTAGTGTGTTTCGGGTCAGAATGAGTAGAATGGAGAAGAGAGTGGAAAACACCATTTGTAGCAGAAAATTCACCGCTTTTCAAAGGTTGCAGCGATGGTGACGGTGGCTTCGTTGTGTGAGGGAGGTCAAGAGAGAGAGAGAGAGAGAATAGAGGATAGAGAGAATTGCTTTCAAAGGGATTTAATAGAAGGGTAAAACTGATATTTCAACCCTTTTGTTAATATTTAATGATAATGGTAATTTTTTGAAACATTAAGGGTAGCGTTAGACTATAGTAAAAAAACAAGGGTATACTTAGTCAATTAGCAAAACCATAAATGGTAGTTTAAGAAATTTGTCCTTAATTTAACAACGCTTTTTTGTTTTTAGATGGTTTGTTGGGCATGTAATATAGATTAAGAGTTGCTTTAGAAAGAATTTTAGGTGGGAGAGATAGTTTAAGCAAAATTTTAGGAGGGGTTGAGAGAGAGAGAGAGAGAGAGAGAGAGTTGGAGTGGGACTTTAATGAAGAGGAGAAGGCTGCCACATGACTACATGGAAGGGCTAGGTTTTAGGCAAGTTTCCATTTGTGTGGATTGGAAGAGATTATAGGAAAAGATTAGAGAGATAGAGAGAGAGAGAGAGAGAGAGATAATAGGAAAAGATTTCCTAAGTTAATGGGTTTTGATGAGGGGTAATTTGGCACGACTTAGTAAGTAAAGGTCACGTGGACGCGAGCTACCAGTAGGATGACGACTCAGCAAGGGGAGCCAAGTCAGTAGCTTTCAGAGTTCGGGTGTTCGGTCACCTTGGTGCAAAGCCACCTCGGTATAGAAGCACCTTGGCACCTAAGCCAGTTCGCGGCCCAGGAACCGAAGTGACATGTAATCGACTTCATAAGCTTCCCAACAGACTCCGAACCTCTCGGGATAATGCCGCGTAACGGCAGGCCTTATCCTCTCCCCGCTCGGATCGGGCGGTAACGATAGACTTCATTGACTGACACATTACTCCCCGTCTAAAGCAGAAATGGATCTCATCTACTCAGGCCGAAGATCACGGAACCATTTCGTGAGACCCACGACAACTCAGGTATATAAGGGCATCAACCCCTCCAGGGCCTAGGTACGCACGATTATTTACACTCAAGCTCTCTAGCATTCACGGTTTTAGCTCACAACCATAGCAAGAATACTAACTTAGGCATCGAAGCGACCTCACCGGGTCATCCACCCCGGTCTCTCTGATCCTTGTTTTGTAGTTTGATCCAGCTCGCCACGTGAACAACGTCCAGGTAACTTGCCAGCTAGGAGCTTCCAGATCGTGCATCATCAATCGTCTATGTGAAACGATCGAAAGGTCATCCCAATCCTAGTCACAATCTCAACCCCAATCTCAACCTCAATGGCATCTTCCAGCCACAACGGAAAGAGCCACATGAACGTCATCGGGGGTCAAGAGCAACAAACAGTCACTCCCTAGGGTTCCTCGGCGACCATGGGCAAATTCACCATTCCCTTGACTGTCTCTGGGGTTCCATCGCTATTCGTGCAGAACACTACCCAATGGGTGAGTGTCCTGCTCCCCCAAGTGAGCGCCACAGTCTCAAAGCCTTTCGTTATTCCCCTTGGGGTCGAGCACTCCCAGTTAAACGACCTTGTCCGAGCGTCCGGACAATGCAGATTCAAATGTAGCAGATCCACGAATTCCAGCGGTTTCAGCAATATTATTTCTATCAACAGTACCAGTAGTTGTTCCCACCACTACAACCGAGCCAACCGACACATCATCATCAAGGGCAGACTTAGAACTGGAATCAACATCGGGCTCATCAGAATGTCCGCCAGTCACCTCCCCGCGGTGAGAGAACTTCGCAGGTATCAGTCCCTCCCTCGGGATGAACCCCGCCGCAGGGTATAGTAGGTGATCGGCGTACTCCCCCTGCTTCCAAAAGAGAAGGCTCGAGGGATAGGTCCGAGCCCATCTAGCCTGAGAGGCGCAGTCAGCAAGTTCCACATCAAGATAATGTAGATCGTCAGCTTGGGGCCTAAGGCGCGGGCTCGAGAGGAGGCCCCTTGGTTCCCCACAACAGCCAGCACCAGACATGCGACGAAGAAGAACCGGCAAGAAGAACCCTTGAATCACCTTTACCTACCATTCAAAGCAAGATCGAGATACCTGACTACACTGAGGCTGGCAATACAAACGTTGCACCACCAAAGAAGCAACAACGGCGACGTCGCAAGACTCGCCGTTCCACAACAAGGAGCAACCCACCAGCAAAGCCCATCCATCTAGTAGATCAAGGTCGAGAAAGAGAGGAGGTAAGCTCGGTGGCCATGAGAATAGCACCTGCTCTGTTGAGCCGGCCATCCCCTGTCACCCGAGCTCCTAGCGGCCCCAATACCGAAATATTTCATGGTACTGCTGCTAGACAAGTATGACGGGTCCTTTGACCCCAACGATCACGTAGACGCATTCCAGTCCTAGATGCATCTCACCGAGGCCAACGAGGCTTGAATGTGCATGGATTTCTCCACCACATTCAGAGGAGTAGTTCAGACCTAGTATAGAAACCTTGCGTCAAGTTCCATCAGAAGCTCCCTCTGCACCACGTTCAAAAGAAATGCCTGCAGATACCAAACCTTGATCCAGCAGGACGTCTCACCGCAGCATGAAAAGGAATAACTCACAAAGAGTTCAAGTGTTACGTCGTGGCAAACAAGCCAAAGAACACCACCAAGTTCCTCAAGCTGGCCGATCAGTTCATCAGTACAAAAGAGGAAATAAACCAGAAGACCGACAACCAGCAAGGTGATAAGAGGAAGAGAGAGGAAGAAGGAATAGGCAACAAGCAGAAAAGGAAAAACAGCAAGTCCCCAAGCTCGAGGAGTAAGTCCCCCTCACGAAGTTATAAGTCAGGTCGGCATTCCAGAACTCCGCTAGTGGAGAGATCTTGATGGCCATTAAAGACTCCCCCATCGTCAGATGGCCACCCAAGCTACGGGGAGACCCAACGACTAGGAACTCGAATGATTATTATCACTTTCATCTGGACCATGGTCAAAGCACGAGAACTGCAAAAACCTCTGTGACAAGATCGAAGAAATCAAGCATCATGGGTACTTGAAGAAATACATTTTGCACGAGGATAAAGGACAGGGGGACCGACAGGAAGATCGGAAGAAAGATGCCCCAAAGAGAAGTAGGCAGAACGAGCAGCAACCTCGCTAGCTACCAGAAGAAAGACCGATCCGTGGGGTGATCAATATGATCACTGGAGGATCCATTGTAGTGGGGTGCATAGCAGCAGAAGGAAAGACTTTAGTTTGAGAACTGGAACAAGAGGTAGAGAACCCACCCAAATGACCTCAGATCGAACAACCCATTTATTTTACCGAGGAAGATGCCTATGGGATTCAATATCCTCATGATGATGCCCTAGCTGTAAAGATGATCATCACTGACTTCGAAGTGAAGCAGATCTTGGTGGACTCAGGCAGTTCGTTCGATATCTTCTTCAAAGGAACCATTGGCAAGTTGCAACTACAATTGAGCGATCTGAAACCAGCAGATGCCCCACTAGCAGGGTTCAGTGAAGTGGAAGTTAGGCTTATAGGTCGGGTTACAATACCAGTGGAGGCGGGCATGTGGCCAAATATTCTACGGTTCGAGCACACATCTTTGGTGGTCACAACTCCTTCCCCTACAATGCAATCATAGGTCGGCCTATTACACATGTCTTACGCGTGATAGTGTCAACTTGCTATCTCACGACGAAGTTTCCGACATATTACATAGTAGGGGGTCATACGAGGCAATCAACTCGAATCCCGAAAGTGCTATGTGGTTGCCATCAAACGAAAGGCGAAACTGGCAGAAGATGTCGAACCGGAGCAACCTGTAGACTACACTAAGGAGCAATGTGCCCCGATAGAAGAGACGACCCACATACCGGTTTCTGAGACCGAACCGACCAAGACTCTCCAGATCGGTGCATTGATAAGCATACTGCTTTGAACACAACTACTAGTTTCTTACTTAACAATTTAGATGTTTTCACTTGGTTCGCGACAGAAATGCCCGGAATCGACCCTAGTGTGATAACTCATAAACTTAATGTGGACCCTTTAGTTAGGCCGGTTAGACAAAGAAAATGCAACATCACCCCGGAGTGGTGGAGGGTAGTCGATGAGGAGGTCAGGAAGCTCCTCACCATAGACTTCGTCAGGGAGGTCCATTACCCAAGCTGGGTCGCCAACCCCGTTATTGTGAAAAGTGCTATGTGGTTGCCATCAAAGGAAAGGCAAAACTGGCAGAAGATGTCGAACTGGAGCAACTTGTAGACTACACTAAGGAGCAATATACCCCGATAGAAGAGACGACCCACATACCGGTTTCTGAGACCGAACCGACCAAGACTCTCCAGATCGGTGCATTGATAAGCGTACTGCTTTGAACACAACTACTATTTCTTACTTAACAATTTAGATGTTTTCGCTTGGTTCACGACAGAAATGCCCGGAATCGACCCTAGTGTGATAACTCATAAACTTAATGTGGACCCTTTAGTTAGGCCAGTTAGACAAAGAAAATGCAACATCACCCCGGAGTGGTGGAGGGTAGTCGATGAGGAGGTCAGGAAGCTCCTCGCCACAGACTTCGTCAGGGAGGTCCATTACCCAAATTGGGTCGCCAACCCCGTTCTTGTGAAGAAAACCAATGGCAAGTGGCGCATGTGCATCGACTACACCGACTTGAATAGAGCCTTTCCAAAGGATTGCTTCCCCTTGCACAGAGTTGACTGCCTAGTAGACGCGACCTCAGGGCATGAGTTGTTGAGTTTCATGGATGCCTACTCTGGCTACAATCAAATTAGGATGGACATGGTTGATCAAGACAAAACTACTTTTGTAAGCAAACTCGAGTTGTGTTGTTATAAAGTTATACCCTTTGGTTTGAAAAATGCTAAAGCAACTTTACAGCGACTTGTAAACAAAATTTTTGAACCTTTGATTGGCAATAAAGTGGATTGTTATGTTGATGATATGGTTGTGAAGACCCAATTTTTTAGATCTTTAATTGACGATTTAGATTATGTTTTTCAAATTTTAAGGAAATACAATATGAAGTTAAACCCAAATAAGGGTGTATTCGAGGTCACATCAGGCAAATTCCTCGGTTACATAGTGAATCGACATGGCATTGAAGCAAACCCGGACAAAATCAAGGTTGTCTTAGAAATGTGACCACCATAGAAAATCAAGGAGGTACAACGACTAACTGGTCGGGTAGCTGCCCTAAACCAATTTATGTCTAAATTGGCAGGTCGATGCCTCCCCTTTTTTAAAGCAATTAAAAAGAATGAGACTTTCAAATGGATTGAAGAGTGTCAGCTCGCATTTCATGAGCTGAAAAGGTACCTAAGTACCGCCACGATTTTAACCCGACCTGAGGAAGGAGATGTGTTGCAATTGTACCTCTCCGTGAATGATAAGGTGATCAACTCGATACTAATCAGAGTGGTAGACCGGGTTCAACGACCCGTCTACTATGCAAGTAACGTGTTGCAAGATGCAAAAATCAGATACCTTGACATCGAGAAGTTGGCATATGCGCTAGTGGTAGCAGCTCAGAAATTATGCCCATACTTTCAAGCCCATACCATCGTCGTCCTTACTAATAGACCTCTGACTCACATCCTACTTAAGCCCAAGGCGTTAAGGAGATTGATGAAGTGGTCCATCGAGATTAGCAAGTATGACATCCAGTTTGAGCCATGGCTAGTAATCAAAGCCCAAGTCTTAGTGAACTTTGTAGCAGAATGCACGTTCAACACACTAGCCCCTGAACTGATTGAGCCCGCTAACGCGTCGGAGGCATCAACCAGCACGACACCGGTCACTATCAGAGAAGTACCGACTTGGAACGAGGAGCCATGGATCCTCCAGGTAGATGACTCGTCCAACCAGTGAGGAAGCGGTATAGGACTAATACTGTACAACTTAAACGAGGTGAAGCTGGAGTACGCTCTTCGGTTCGGATTTGAGGCGTCGAACAACGAGACAGAGTATGAAGTGCTAATTGCCGGGCTAAACTTAGTGAAGGAACAATACATCCCGTCATGTGTAGCGATTATCAACTAGTGGTCAACCAAGTCAATGGTGACTACAAAGCACACGACTCGACTATGGCAGCCTACTTAACCAAAGTCAGGGAGATCCTGTCGGGCTTCAGCTCTTGTTTCATTAGGCATATTCTGAGGTCCGCGAATGCTGAGGTTGACGCCTTATCACGATTAGAAAGTACCGATGACAACACTATGTGAACTATGTAGATAGAGGACTTGCCTCAGCCCAGCATTCTTGGGGTGGCAGAAGAGGTCGCTCCTGTGCTGTAAGTGGAACTGAGCAAGATTGACCCGCTCATTGATTATTTGCTCCGCGGGACCCTACCTGTAGAATGCAATGCAGCTCGGAGGGTAGAGCATCAACCAGCCCGGTACGTCTTTATAAATGAACAGCTGTACAGAAGATCCTTCACGCTCCCCTGCCTACGTTGCTTACGACCCTCAGAAGCTGAGCTCGTACTTCGTGATATCCATGAAGGATTATGTGGATGACACTTGGGGGTTAGAGCCCTCGCCCAAAAAGCATTAAGGTAGGGCTACTATTGGCCCACAATGAAGAAAGATGCACTTGAGCTCATCAAGAAATGCGACAGATGTTAGAGGCATGCCAACATCCCCCATCAACCTGCTACTGACTTGAAGTATCTTACTATCCCATGGCCCTTCGCATAGTGAGGAATCGACATCCTCGGTCCATGGTAGAGAAATAGGTAACTCGAGCTTGGAATATTGACAACCTAAGGAGATACTACTTGTAAACCTCAACGCAAGCAAAAAATGACTAAGTCCATAGGATCACCGAGCTGACCCTATGGAAAACGAACTGGAGAGAGGACCTTAAGTCACTCACAGAAGCGTAAGGGCTATGGTGTCGAGCTGACAAGAGACCTCGGCACGATATAAGACCAGTTGCCTCTCTTGCATGGGTAGAGAAGTCCTAGTTGCCTCTTCGGCATAGGCAACTTAAGACCCGGACGCCTGTTCGGCACGGACTCATTAAATCCCAATCGCTTTGGCATGGGCAAGGCAAAGTAGCTCAGGCACAGACAGGTCAGGTCATGTACCCTACAGTGTCTGTTCACACCAGCATACAATAATGTTTAGATTATTCCTATTCGAGTCGAGCTCGCCAGTTCGGGAGTAATTTATACTTAGAAAAATTTTGCTTGTATTTGGTTTATCTCGCCAGCTCGAGAATAACCTACACTTACAAAAATTTTGCACACAAAGAGTTTTGCAAAATACTTGTATTCCATTGATAAGGCACTTCGAGTACATAGTAAAAAAAAAAGAGATTACAACTGTTTAGCCGAGCTCGGAGGATCGGGACATCAAATATTTACAAAGGGGGGGTCCAAGAAAAGAGGCATCAGTCACTTTGGGGATCATCATCCCCAGTAGAGGTGTCGGCGGGCAGATCAATCTCCATGTGGTCCTCGGTGGCATTAAATCCCTCTCCCTCTCCCGCTTGTCTCGTCGTCGCTCTCCTCCTCGTAAACCAGGTGGTGGTCGCCTACATGGGCTGAGGCTCAGAAGCTGTGGTCTCCTCGGGCATGCGAGGCGGAGTAGCCTTCCCTTGGTCCTCCTCAACCAAGTTGATCACGGGAGGCTGTTCGGTGACTAGTGGGTGCTCAGGGTCGGAGGCGTCGACGTCGAAGGTGGTGGGCTCTGTGTGGAGGCGAGCCTTCTTGGAGGCCCTCTTCTTTTTCTTCCCCTTCTGCATGCTCCCGACGAGCTCGTCGACGGGGATATCAACCATGGCAACTGCAAAAAGAGGCCGAACCAAGTTAGATGCAACATCAAAATAAAACAAACAAAGAAAAAAAGTACAACAGTTGGCGACCTACTAGGAGGACTTAGACCGGCTTGTACGAGCTTCTCCTCGGTCATGAAGTTTTTGAACTTTAGGCCGAGCTTCGCCCAAGATCGGACCTCCTCCCGTGTCTTTGGGTTCAATCTGACACTGGGGTCCTAGATGGATGCCCTCTAGTAAGTTAGGAACGGCCACCCCTCGGTGTTACGGACCACGAACTAGTGTCTCTTCCAGGCCGGGACTTTGATTGGGAGCTTGTGCAATAGCTTGTACTCGGGGCGATGAGACATAATAACTTTGCCTGTGCTCGGGTAGAACACATGTTGAGTTCTTCTTGATGGAAATGATCAAAGAGAAGATGTCGAGGTCTAAAGGTCGGTTGTAATTGTGGAAAAGGGAAATGGTACCTATAGTGTTGCGGATGGAGTTCAGATATAGCTGGTCTATGGCAATGCCAAAGAACTTAACGAATTTGACTATGAAAGGGTGGAGTGGAAGGTGCAGCCCGGCTATGAGCTACTTCTCGAAAACCCCGATCTCGCCATGACCGTGATCCCAAGGAAAGTTTCCTAAGGGAATACTATATACTAAGTTATTGAGAAGTTTGTACTGAGCTACTAAAGCCAGTAGCCTGTCTACTGTCATTGTAGATGGACCAAAGCTATCGGGTAGGCGACTTTGGTGTGAGGTGGATGCCTTCATGCCAGAGGCTTCTCGCTCTCGCTGAGGTGAGTCCGCCTTGGATGGATTAGAGTCCACATCCTGTGCCAAAGTGCCCACCTTGACTGGATGAGACTCTGCAGTCTGTGCCAAGGTACCCACCTTGGCCCCAGCAGATTCACCGCTCCCATTTAAAAGGCTATCTAAGTTAAGACTAGATATACTAATGAAAAGGACAACGGAATCAAAAGCAAAGGAAGACGAATTCACCAAAAGAAGACTGAAGAAAGCAAGACAACCTCAGACCCGGGAATAGCTAACACCGAGTTGGAATACTTGAACGTGACCTCAAAGACTTTGGATTCGCGGTTTGTGGTGAAGAAAATGGGCCCTTCGGCCTCTATTTGTAGCCAGTATACCCAGAGATCAATGGTCGAGATCTGCGCGATCCAACGGCTCCTAGGAAAATCGGTTGCATGTTACCTGAGGTTAGAATCAGTTGAGTGCGCATTTTGACGTCAGCGGAGTTTATAATCGGCTTGACGTCCGCACGTACCTGATACGCGATCTGGGTCACTTCCTGGTCGAGCCACCTCGGCATAAAGTCACCTCGGTATAGAGGCACCTCGGCACCTAAGCCAATTCGGGGCCCAGGTACCAAAGTGACACGTAATCGACTCCATAAGCTTCTTAGCGGACTCCAAACCTCCCATGATCACACCACATAATGGCAGGCCTTATCCTCTCCCCGCCTAGATCGGGCGGTAACAATAGACCTATTGGCTGATACGTTACTCCCCGTCTAAAGCGGAAACGAATATACTCAGGCCAAAGATCCCGGAACCGTTTCGTGAGACCCACAGCAGCTCAGCAATATAAGGACATCAACCCCTCCATGGCCGCGGTACGTGTGATTATTTACATTCAAGCCCTCTAGCATTCAAACTTTTAGCTCACAACTGTAGCAAGAATACTAACTTAAGCATCAGAGCGTCCTCACCGGGTCATCCACCCCGGTCTCTCTGATCCCTGTTTTGCAGTTTGATTCAGCTCGCCACGTGAGCAACGTCTAAGCAACCTTCCAGCTAGGAGCTTTCAGGTCGCGCATCATCATGTTTTCTTTCTAAAATAAAGTTTATGGATTTTTCTTCCTAAACTAATGGGGCAAAAAAGGGGGAATTGTCATGGTTAGTGGAAACTCCATGGGCTTGTAGAGGGAATTTTGCACCCCTCTATGATTGATTGGTTAGGGTAATGTGGCAAAGAGACACCATCTGATCGGGCAAGCTCTACTTTAGTATATATATAGAGATTTATGTATTCTTTATGTTAATTTTTTGTCTTCCATAACTTTTGTATTTTTTCTATGATTATTATTTTTTCATTTTCTACATTTTCTATAATTTCATTTTGTTGTATTTTTTTACTTTCTATATTTTTCTATAATTTCTGCATTTTTAATTAATGGGTTGGTCGGGATGGGTAATCCACCCAATTGCCATTTCTACACCAATAATGTTTTGTTTTCTTTTTCAAAGAAATTCTTGAATTGTGTTTTTGTTTTGAAAAGGAAAAACAAGTTAACATTCATGTTATAGAAAATGTACGTACAACATTCTCTAAAACTAAATGATGTTTGCGACAACTAAAACAACTTCTATATTATAGAAAATGTATAATTTATGGAACGTATATTAAATAGCCAGATAGAAACATTTTAAAACAAGGAATTCGACAACATGTTTTTGGGTTTTAGTTTTGAAAACAAAAAATGCGTATATAACCAATGATTTGCTTCATATGTTTTTGTTTTAACAACCATCTTGTTTCAAATCAGTTGGTTTCGTTTTGCCTTTAAAGCTTACAACAAGAAAAAAAAAAAAACAATTCACGTTGGATAAAACCCCTTAAATATTTTAAAAATGTGATATATATAATAAGTGAGCAAAAGTAATACCAAAAAAATCCATTAAGTGTGTAACAAAAGGAGGATCTCATGTTGCATGGATCTAATTTATCTCACTCAACTCTAACAAAAACATGCCATTCAATTAGATGCCCTCTATCTTAGCAATTTTCTTTATGGTCGATTTGGTTGTTGAGAAAGGATGGGATGGGAAGAGAAAATTTATTTCTCAGTCTTGTCGCCTTGTGTTTGGTTGCTAAAAACAAGGTGTCAATGGTCAAAATTTGAACCTTCACCAGAGAACAAGGTTTTAGTGGTCGAACTTCGAACCTTTGCCGAAGAATAAGGCTTCAGTAGTCGGACATGGAACATTTGTTGGAGAACAAGGTTTGAATGGTCAGACTTCGAACCTTCACTAGATAACAAGGTTTTGGTGGTTGGACTTTGAACCTTCGTTGGATAACATTGTTTCAACGGTCGGACTTCAAATCTTTGTTGGAGGACATGGTTTCAGTGGTCGGACTTCAAACCATTGCCAGAGAACAATGTTTGAATGGTCGGACTTCGAACCTTCACTGGAGAACAAGGTTTCAATGATTGGACTTTGAACCTTAGTTGGAGAACAAGGTTTTAGTGGTCGAACTCTGAACCTTCATCAAAGAACAAGGTTTCAATAGTTACATTTTGAACCTTCTTCAAAAAACAAGGTTTCAGTGGTCGGGCTTCGAACCTACGTCAGAGAACAATAAGACAATAACTTGTCTCCTTGCCATTTGGGGATCTGGACTCAAGTTGAGGAAGGGAATGAGATTTTCATCACACCTCTTTCATTTCTTAGTGGGGTCGCACCTAATTGGTGAGACCTCGTGTCCCATATTTTGAGCAAGGAATTCTTGTCACATCCCATTATGTCACTCAAAACAAACATGAGAAAATAGGAATATTAGCCGAATATTCATATTTTCTCATATCGGTCACGCGAACTAAATGGACCATTAAGGCCCCGTTTGGTTCATAGGAATAGGGGTCTGGAATCAGAATCGGAATGGACTATTCCCATTCTAACTGTTTGGTTTGGTGGAATTGAAATCCTGTTCCAATTCCTGACTTCTTGTTGAAATGGCATTCCCCCATAAGAGGGAATGGCCATTCTCTGCCCCTCCCCTGGGAATGAAATCTCGTTCTTGCTGAATTCAATTCCCATTCTCAATCGTGTCTGAACCGAACAAACTATGAGAATATCTAAGAGTCAATTGAAATAACTTTCCCCCCTAATTTGTGCAGTATAAAAGTAAAAAGATTATTACCATCGTTGACTAAGATATCAACTACATTATTCCAAAAATTGCAATGGTATTGAATGTTTAATAGAGTTAATGTTTGAATAACATCGTAAAAGATTATTTATTTTTTTACAAACTTGTTAAAAAATAAAATAAATATTTAAGTGTAATTAGAAAAGTGTTTTATACTTTTACCCTTAATTTAAATCCAAATCTTCCATAAAAGTACCTATAACAATATAATCAAAGTTCAATTTGAAAGTCAAATAATTTGTTATTTGAAATGTATAGTTTATATGAATCTGAAGTTATAGGAAATATTCCTACAACTTCTACAACATCTTTTACTTCTAATCTTGAGCCCAGTAGTAGAAGAGAAAAACTTTTTTGTTTAATAAGTAGAAGGCAGAAATCTGCTACTTCTACAACAAGTTCATTTACTGAACTTAATTTTTATTTACAAGCAAATTTTTCGAATTTAATGAGGGAACAAATAATTTTGATATTTTAGCTTGGTGGAGTGAACATTCAAAAAATTATATAGTTTTCGCCGCCATGGTACATGACCTACTAACCCCTCAAATGTATACAGTTCCAGAAAGTCTTATTTTAGTGCAGGTACTAAGATGTTGGATGACAAGAGAAGCTGCATGAACAATGAAAACATAGAGATGTGCATCTACTTCAAAGATTGGCTAAATGCAGAAGATAGATTACAAGACAAAGGAGGGCATGATATTACACCGAATATTTCACCGGAAGCAGATGATGAAAGTCATGATTCATGAAGTTGCCTAGTTGTATAGAATTTTTTATTTTTTCAAATTATTGTACATTTTTTAAATTTTATTTAATTTATTTGCTATTTTTTTAATTTTTAACAATGTAATTTTGTATTTTCAATTTGTAACTATATTGTATTTTTTATATTTTATTAATTTATTCCATTTTCATATTTCATTCATCAAACATCCAAGTATCCAATGATCTAATCATTGTATTTGTAATTTGTATCATTCAAATTTAAATGAAATGAAATTCCTATTTTTTTCCAATTTGTTATTCCATCATTCTTATTTCAATTTTGTTAAGTATTTTTTTTTAATTTATGTGTTAGATAACTTAGATTTTTCATTTCTTAATTTTTCAAATAGTTCCCAAAATTCGAAGGAAAGTTAAATATTTTAGTTTTACACTTTTACTTAGAAAATAAATCAAAAATAAAAAAAAAATCGATCTAGCCCGGTTTGGCTCAAGCCCAAGGCCCGTCCTGTGGCCTAGCCCGGCACAACCCAAGCCCACAACACGGTCTGCAGCCCGGCTCGGCCTGGCACAGGCCCGCAGACCTCCAAAATTTTCACCAGGGAGGGCGGCATGGCCCGTGACGGCCCGCGGGCTTGCACAGCACAACCCGCACTTTGCGTGGGTCACCCGCGAGTCGTGTCGTGTCGGCCTGGCATGACCCACTTTACACCTCTATCGTAGCTCATTTCAGGTCATGAGCTCATCGTAAGTTTGCACAGGTTCTAAGTTCATCGCAGATGTGCGATGAGTTATGAACTCATCACAGGCATTTGTGTGGTTGGTTTAACACCTTCTATGCTCTGATGGTTTAGGGACCATCATGTACCTAGAATTGGGTTTTACATGTTGGGCTAAAACCAAAAGGCAACATTATAACCAACAGACTGAGAGTCACGTGATTACATTTGAGAAAAGGGTGGTTAAAAAGGCAACAACTAGTCATAGGTTGCATTATAACCATGCCAGCTTTCTCTCTCTCTCTCTCTCCTGCAGCAGCAACACTATGACCACCAAACCAAGCTGGTTTTTTTTAATGTTTTTTTAGCGTCTGAATGTTTCAACTATTTTTTAATGTTTCTTAGCGTCCAAATGTTTCATCCACGTGTCATTATCTCACCAAAGCGTCTGAATGGTCAAAAGACTGAAATAGCCTTCTATCCGTGTGCAATGGTAGTGGTCAAGGTCACTATGCTCCCATGTGGTGGGCATGTGAAGGTGAACGGAAAGGAATCAAATGATTCCATTTCGTGAATTTTTAGGGTTGCTTCCATACACCATTTCCTTGTTAGTATACATATGATTAGTCTAAATAAATAAGAAAATGCTCAAAAGCACCTACATGGTGTTGACATGCCAATTTATCTTAAGAACAACCACATTGTCAAACACTTACTCAAAGCATTGTTTCTTATTATGTGCTTATTTGGGAGGATTGAAGTGGAGTGGTTTCTAGCATTTTAAGGTGGGTCCCACACAAACAACCTTTAAGTAGATTGATTTATTTGAACACAATAGTTGTTCATAGAGGTGTAAATCGGGTTGTGTTGCGTCGCGGCTCGGCATGACCTGACATGACGGAGCATGGGTTCTGCTACGCCGGGGGTTTTAGGTCCATGGACTGGCATAGCATGACCACCCGCGGCCCGTGGTAATTTCAGCCTTTCAGGGATGTTTTACAGAAATACCCCTTTAACCAATAGCTATAAGCCTATAGACAGCTATATAAAGGGGGTATTTATGTATTTTGGCTTTAGAGAATAAAAAGACAATAATACCCCTTTAACAACTATATCCTATATAACAACTAGATTGAGACTTTAGAGGCATTTGGGTAAAGTGATAAATG
Source organism: Nelumbo nucifera (assembly GCF_055504915.1). Lineage (NCBI taxonomy): Eukaryota > Viridiplantae > Streptophyta > Magnoliopsida > Proteales > Nelumbonaceae > Nelumbo > Nelumbo nucifera. Next base: position 101,896,351 of record NC_142649.1, read on the forward strand.
ACTTTATAATGACCAAAATACCCTTTTAACAACTAAAAAATGACTAGTTTTTAAGGTATTTTGGGCAATTGAATTATTTTCAATTCATATAAATAGCCCTATCCTCCACCATTATCATCACGTCAATTCAACCATTCTCATACTCTCCCAATCTTTCATATAGTCTCATACTGTCATACACTTGCAATTTAGGAAGAGGCTTTGAGGCTTCAACCGTTGAAATCAATTGAGATTCCGAACCGATAATCCAAGTGCAATTAAATCAATTTTTAATTTTTAGAATAAAAAAAGGCATGCTCCTCCTCCCAAAACCAATTCCCCAACATTAAGTTCACTAACTTTAGCTCTAGTAGCAAGAGTGGTACTGGCCACTTGGGTAGACATTTGGTCTCCCATAGCTTGTAGATGAAAAAAACTTTACAGTGGCAAAGTTGAGCCCCCTTTCAAAAGAAAAAAAATTTTGCCATAGAAGATGGTGTGGTGTCATTGTTCGTATCCTTGGCCTCCCATTCCATCTTTGGAAGGAAGAAATATTTAAGTCCATTGTTTCTTTATGTGGAGCTAAATTGGATGCTATTTTTGCAGTGGATCTCCATTCGACGGCCATTTCCTTAAGTGGGGTTAGACCTGAGGAGATTCCAAGAAGAATTCTATTAGCAGATGAGCAACTCGTTTTACTGAGTTTGGTTGACAACGACCATTGAAGTTGCATTATGGGGAGCTGCAATAAAGAAGGAAGATGAACAGTCGGAAGAAGATTTCTTACGTGGGAGAAGTCAACTGGCTAAAGTGAAAAGGGATGGAGATTACATTAAAATGGTAAAACATGACCTTGGAAGAGGAAAAGGCATGTGTTCAATGGAAATGTTTCTTAAGCCAATTACTAGAAAGGACCTTACGCATGGATGCTCCTATGCTGAGGCTCTAACAGTAGGGTCTCGACATGTGCAACAAGCTCAAATTGAACATTCTAAGCAAGGGGTGGGTCGGCCAAATGAAAGATCAGATTTGAATCGAGCTGAGAATGTGGGTTCAAGTAATTATAAACCATCACGTGGCACTTTTAATGGCCATGTGAGACCTATTAATGGGCTTGATTCCATCACTCAATCGAGCATTGATTTGGGCCTAAAGGAGCCTCAACATTTGACCTTTTAAAACAGGCACGTGAGCCCTGATTTGGGCCCAACTATTGGGCCTAAGGGAGTCTCAGCACATGACATCTTAAATAGGCATGTGATCCTGTTGAAGGATGATAAATCTTGTCCATCATCTTCTTCCTCTCACAAAACAAAGGTCGAAGAAACTTGGACTAAGTTACAAGTGTAGCAGCCAACGATGGTATGGGTATAGAGCAAGGGGAAAGCCACGACTTCTCTTGAAAAGCGCAATCCGAAGTTTAATCGGTGCATTAGTAAAGAAAAAGGAGAAAATACAAGACCTAGCTTTAGACTCACATGGCAGTTCCAATTACAGTGACTTGGATCCTTTGAAACCTCAGGTATGGGCAGCTTTGATCAAACATTGAGGATTGATATGAACGAAGAGGATACATTCAACACAGAAGTACTCTTCTTAGAAGATCATAAGAAGTTTACGCCTTTGAAGTCTAGAACAACGGTAGATAGGTAGGTAGCATCAACAGTCGAAGTTTTGTAGATTTTCACCCTGCTAGATTTTGTGAATCCCCCCTCCAAAATAAAAAATAAAAAATAACAGGGAATATAGAAAGTAAGAGAAGAAGATACCATGAAGGTACACACAAAGGCAATAGAGAAGGGTATATTGGAAAAGGACAATGATGCAACTAGAGATTTGAGTTTTTCCTAATCCCACTTTATAGAGGCATGGTTCAAGAAACAAACCTACTGGCTTGATCTATGAATTGGATTACCCTACTTTTTTAGTTCCTGCCCCATCCTCCTTAGTTCCAAGTATGTGTATGTCCATTCAATTTTGGTTATTGATGTGTTTTTTATCTGAAACAGATGCACCAGCTACCAAGCCCGAGGGATTGGGAAAGGAAGATGAAGGTGGGACAAAAATGATAGAAGGGAGGGATATTGAGGAAAGGAAAATTGTGGAAGAGGAAGTAAAGAGGATATGGGGTTTAATAAGTGAATGTTTTGAGGATCTCAAACTAAATGAAAAAAATAACTGAAACGGGAACTCAAGAACCATGTATGGAAGGAGTTGTGGAAGAGGAGATGACAAAGATAGAAGTAGAAAGGTTAATTTTTGATGTAGAGGGTAATTTTGAGTTCAGTGGGAGGGGAGGTCGAAAGAGACTATCTAAGTAGGGAAGGGAGAAAAAGGAGGGGTTAAGATAAAGGTTAAAGAATGAAAGTTATTAGTTGGAATGTGAGAGGGTTGGGGAGTGCAAGAAAAATGAGGGTAATAGAAGATCTAATAAAAAGAGAGAACCCTGAAGTTGTGATGTTGCAAGAGACTAAACTAGTATAACTGGATAGGAAGCTGATCAGAAGCTTGTGGGGATCAAGAGGCATAAGATGGATTGAGGACCCTTCCTAGGGGGCTTTAGGGGGTGTGGTGATTCTATGGAAAGAAGAGGTATTGGAATCAATGGAGGAGTTGATTGGCAAATACACCGTATCAGTGAAGTTTAAGAATGTGGATGACGGGTTTCCTTGGGTATTAACTAATGTTTACGGACCAAATAGATACAAGGAAAGAAATGAGCTTTGGAATGAATTGTATGTAATGTGGGGTTTTTGGGAAGGTGCCCAGTGTCTTGAAGGGGATTTCAATGTTATAAGGTTATCTAATAAAACTTCTAACCCTAATCAGTCAATAACCACTATTACAAGGAGATTTAATGAGTTTATAGACAGGTGTTAGCTGAAGGAGATCCCTCTTATGCATACTAGCTTTATTTGCTCTAACTTTCAAGAAAATCCACTATGTTCAAAATTGGACAGATTTTTGTTTAATGTGGGTTGGGAGAACCATTGGGAAGATTTAATGTCTAGAGCTTTACCCAGAGTCACTTCGGATCATCACCCCATTAGAATAGGATTATAAATTCTTCTAAATGGTTTCACTCCTTTCAGATTTGAAAGTATGTGGTTGACACATCTAGATTTTGTCCGCATAACTGAAGATTGATGGAAGGAGGACCTAAGGGGGTTAAGGTGGGAGAGAATCAAATTCCATAAGGAGCTACAAAGGTTGGGGGCAAAGATAAAGGAGTGGAATAGGGACCATTTTGGAAGATTGGAAGAAAGGAAGCTTACTCTCACATCTCATATTGAGGAATTAGATAAGTTGGAGAATGAGAGAGTTCTTAATGAGGATCAAAGGGAAACAAGGTGGAAATTGAAGAAAGATTTAGAGGAAATTCTATTGAGATATGAAATTTGTTGGAGACAAAAGTCAATACATAAATGGATAAGAGGGGGATGGAAATACAATTTTTTTCCATGCAATGGCCAATGGTAGAAGGTGTAAGAACTTTGTGGCTAGACTGTAAATTAATGGGGAAGTGATATCTAATCAGGATGAAATAGTCAGAACATTTGTGGACCATTTTAAATCTATTTATAGAAGACCTTTGGATGAGAGATTGATCTTAGAAGGACTATAGTGACCCTTACTGGAAGAGGAGGCAACAAGATGGCCGGAAAGGGATTTTGAGGAGGAGGAAATAAAAAAGACAATGTTTTCCATGAATAGAGCCAAAGCATCTGGTCCAGACGGATTCACAATGGCTTTCTATAGATTTTTGGGAACTTTTGAAAGATAATTTGTTTGAATTTTTTATTGAATTCTCAAATACACATATTATTTGTTGTGGAGTTCATGCAACCTTCTTGGCTCTGATTCCCAAAAAACCTGAGGCCAGTCAACCTAAGGATTTTTGACTCATTAGCTTGGTGACCAATACCTATAAAATTTTAGCCAAAGTCATGTCTTTGAGGCTTAAAGAAATCCTCCCCTCTCTCATAAGCTAGTTCCAAGGAGCATTCGTCCATGGAGACAAATTATGGATAAAATCCTAATAGGTAATGAATGTGTAGAAGAAATGACGAGATTTAGGAAGGAAGGATTCATATGCAAGTTGGGTTTAAAAAATGCTTATGACTTGATGGATTGGAACTCCCTACTACACATAATGCAACAAAGGGGATTTGGGGAGAGGTGGTGTAATGGGCTATTTGATTGTGTTTGGTCTTGTCATTTTTCCATCATTCTTAATGGAAATGATGAAAGATTTCTTTACGGCCTGTAGAGGTTTAAGGTAAAGAGATTCCCTCTCTCATTTTCTGTTTACCCTAGTGGTGGATGTTTTTAGTAGGCCACTCTTGAAAGCAGATGGGGAAGATGAAGTTAAGGGTTGGAGAGTTGGCAAAAATAGGGTCCTGGTGTCTCATCTCCAATTTTTAAACGACATCATAATTTTTGTGAATAGGGTAACCCTAGGAGCGTGAGGAAGTTAAAGAATTGGTTCAAAGGTTCAAAAAGGTGTCAAATTTGAAAATCAACTTGGACAAAAACTTTGTAGCAGGGATTAATATGGAAGAGAGTGTCCTAAGTTTGGTTGCGGAGTGCTTATGGTGTAAAATTACCCCATGGCCTTTAACATATTTAGGACTTACCCTAGGAGCTAACCCTAAGGATAGTAGATTATGGATCTTAGTTATAAAAAGATGTGGTAAGAAATTGGCCACCCGGAAAAAGAGTTACATCTCTTTGGGAGTGAGGATTGCCTTGATAAGATCTACTTTGGTTAACTTACTTGTCTACTCTTCTCCGTTTTTAGGATCCATTCAAGGGAATAAAAGAAGTTAGAAAAGATTTTTTGGGATTTCCTCTGATAACCAAGAGAGACAAGAAAGACCACTTAATCAATTGGAGTGTTGTGTGTAAAAGTAAGGAAGAGGGTGAACCAGGTCTTAGGAATTTGAGAAAGAGAAATCTAACTCTTATAGGAAAATGGTCATTTGAGTAGGAAAATTTGTGGGTTGAAGTAGTGAATAGTGTTCATGGGAGACTGGAGAGCGGCTGATATGCTAGTGTATCACATCGGGTTACTTTGACAACACTCTTGAAAGCAATCCACAACGTGCTTCCTTAGTTCCTCAATTTTATCAAGTATGGTGTTTGTTCAGGAAACCTAATTCATTTTTTGGGAAGATGTTTGACTTGATGACTGCTCCTTAAAGGATCTTTTTCATTTTTTGTACTCCATTTCTTTATACAAAAATAAGGTGATTTCGAGCTTTGTAGTCCTTTCTACTTCACCTTTGAATTTTAACTGTGATTTTGGGTTTTGAAGGGGGCTGAGGGATGAAGAGCCTCTTGTTTGACAAAACTTCTCTCACGTTTTGATATTGTTTGCCTTGAACCCTCTAAACTAGACAAGAGAGTTTGGTCACCAAATGGTGGATATGTTTAAAATGTTCTCCTTTCATGACATGTGGAGGAATTTGTCTACAGTAGCTTCTAGTTCATTCCGAAAGACTAAGATACGATTGACTTGGACACCACCCATTGAAAGATTTATGAAGCTAAATTTTGATGAGAGTAGTTGAAGCAATCCAGGACTTTTTAGAATTGAAGGAACTATTAGAGACAAGGATGGGAATTTGAGAGCACTCTATTTAGGATCAATGGGGATTGGGGACTCTATAAGGGCAGAACTGTATGCAATCCTACAAGGTATACAAATTACAAGGGAAATAAGGGTGGAGTGCTTGGTGATAAAGGGGGACTCTAAGGTGGTGGTGGGTTGACTTAATGATTTATATTCAATGATATGGTGCTGCAGGAATGAATTGAAGAAATTCAAATGGGAGACACAACATATGAATTTGATGATACAATGGGTGGGAAGGGAGGCTAACTCATTTGCTGATTGCTTACCCAACAAGGAGCAACTAGGGATCAATTTTTAAGGGCCAGGCTGTACCTTGCGCCTCCCATTGTGATGCTTGTAACAGTTTTTATTATACCGATAATTAAATTTTGTTTATGAAAAAAAAAAAAATCGAGAGCCCAATCAGCCCAAGGCAGGCTCTCCCTGCGTTACACAACACGTCAGCCAAAATTTTTCCCTAAATTTCCGGTCCGGACTCCGGAGTGGTACAACGGTGACTAACTGAATACATTGTCCAGGGGACAATGCCTACTGGTAAGTGGCCTGGAAAGGCATCTCGGGATATACCCGTCCCGTCCGTCTTACACTAATGGGACCCACCTTTAAATGGCCCCGCCACGAAAGTAAATTCGTAAACTTCTTACTTGGGAGTTGGTCGAATGGTCGGTACACCAATCAGATGGGTTGAGGTCATCAGATTCCGATCGTTCAGCTTCGCGGATAATTCCCCTCTTATGGTGGGTCCGCATTCCTTTTGGCAAGGTTGGTCTTACTGTTGACTGTGGATACCAATAGTCGAACCCGGGTCTTTGTGGAACATCCCAACATTTGCCGCCAGGCCAATGGAACGAGAATGGTGAAGGGTTAATTTGGTCATTTCACCATGAACAGGGACATATCGTGCGCGATCTCGTAAAACGAAACACGGATACGTATACGTTCTTTAATGGTACAGCGTATGTTTTCTTTATTTTTTTGGGTGTAAGCGAATAACACTGGATCCAGAGAGACACTACTGAACAGTTCCTCCTCCTCTCATGATCTCTCTTATAATATCGCTGATCGGAACTCAGTAGCTTATAAATGAATACTTTGGATCTCTGCGTCTGGAGGACAGGTTCGTCTGCAATTCATTGTCAAGGCTCTGATTTGGCAGACCAGACAAGGAAAGCTAGGGTTTTTGACATGAAGGAATGTGGGGGAATCGTACTTCATTTGATCATTATTTGAACTCGGGTGCATCAATTATAGAAGACAGATTATACGGAGTCGGGAAATTCTCAAGCGGAAATGGCGTTGTCGCCTGTCACGTTCCTTTTCGGGTTCCTGCTCATTTCAGTTATCGCATGGGTCATCTTCATGTAAAGCCCTGAATTCTAACATCTTCTGGATTTTAGCTTTTTTTTTTTTTTTGTCATCATAAATTACAGTTGGTGCTTCTAATCTGGAAAGTAAGTTCTGTGGAACTGTTTCATCTTTGAAAAGCGGACATTTTTAGAAACAAAGGCCTCTTCACTGGAATTTGTTCCAAGGAAGGTCATTGGCATGATGCTTTCTTGTATTTTTTTTTTTAATTTTGTTTTTTTATATGCAACACAAGTGGCGTCTAACTTCCATTTGAATTGCGGAAGTTTTCTTGTTTCTCAATGTATAGCATCTGACTACATGGGCTCATGGGCTGTACTTGTGTGTGGTTTTTTCTTTTTGACCACAACAATTGCTCTTTTCTTTTTGATCGATATCAAGATCAGCAAGAACTTTATTGATGTAAATCAGAAAAAAATTAGCAAGGTACATAATAAAAATAATCTACTTTAAGGATCCTTTTCTTGAAGAAATTTGCATCAATACTTATCATCTTTGGGTTATATGAATTTATCTCTTATCAAGCTTACGGCACCGGTTTAAGGATCCATTTTGCTCAAATCAGGGGGATAATTTGGAGATAGTCATACTCAGATCCTCAAAAAGAAACTCCGTGTTCTTCTACTACTTTACCTTCATAACAGTGATCTTCACCATTACTTTTTGGTCCCTTCATTGAGAACCTCCTGTCTTCCAAATAAAGAGGAAAGCAATTCCCTCTTATATAAGTATGTAACAATGGGATATCCAAGCAAATCTCTACCAGGTAGATTTTATACAACAGAACACTACTCCATTCACTTTTTATCATCATCATTGCCACAGATTTTTTTGTTTGCACTCTTCACATTAGACCTTAGCTAAAGAAAATGTTAGCATATATTTTGGTTAGTCATAAATCCTTTCCTTTCCTCTACTCCATATCTTATGTTAAAGAAAGTGTTAGCATATTCTTTCCCATTCCTTCAATCTTGATTCTTTTTGGCTTTCCTTTTGTGAGAAGAACCATTACCTTGCATGCTTGCATCACTATTCCTTCTAGAGCAGTCAACGGAGCCCAAAAGTCCAACACCTGCTCTGATTATTTCAGGTTTGGATGATCAATTTACATAATTGGGTTGGATTTGGATTTTGGAGTTTGCATCCATTTAATAATCAGATTGTGTGCATCTAATCTGATTAAACTATACAACATACCTATCATATAAGTATATGCATAAACATATACATGGATAAAATAAAATTGGTATTTCATATGTATATAAATTTATTTATATGTAAATGTTAAAAGTGAATAATTTTTATAAGTCTTCTTAATCATTTCTTTATTTTCCTTTTAAAATTATAAACAGACCTGAATTAAATCTGTATCTGATCCAAAATCTGATAGTATCCAAATCCAACCCGAGACCCCTAGATCTGATTAGATTCAGATGTAAGACTAACTAGATAATGACCACTCCATCACAAGTACTGAGCCACTATTTTGATCTACTTTGTTTGACATCCATTATCGATTTATATTAGGTTTTTTATTTGATTTTTTTGACATATAGGTTTTTTATTCGACTAGTAAGCATGCACGTGCTGCACATGGCAATTTTTTATGATGATGATAGTGAATGGGGAGAGATGTAATAGTTCAAATTACATTTTGTGCCCCTTAGGAGGGGTTATAAGGAATGAAAGAGGAAATGTGGTTGGTCTAGCAACCACAGGTAAGGGGGAGGGGGATTCAAAATTAGTAGTAGGTTGGCTGCAATCAAATAGTTTGGGAACATGGTCCCTTAGACAACTGGTAAGGGAATTATCGAGCCTCACAAGGGAGCTGGATGCAAAAGTGTATTGGTCTAGGAGGTCAGCAAATGCTTTAGTTGACAACCTAGCAAAACAAGGGGTGAATCGGGAGTTTTTATTTTGTGCAGTGTCGTAAGATTTTTGTTATTCAGGGGTCACCTTTTACTTTGGAAGGTGACAGTTGTTTCTTATGGTTTTATCTAATGAAAGTTACCATTTCCTATCAATAAAAAAAAAGAGGAAATGTGGTTATATTATACTTGGTTCCCTTAGGCGTGGGGGACTCCACTAGGGCAGAATTATTAGCTGCCCTTCAAGGGGTGCAGTTTGTAGTACAGCTAGGAGTGGAGCATCTAATAATAGATGGAGATTCCAAGGTGGTCGTGAGGTGGTTACAGAAACCAGAGTCGGTGGTGTTGTGTTTTAGGAATAAAATCAAGAAGTCTGTGTATTAGAATATGTTGGGTGGGGAGACCAGCAAATGCTATGATACCTTAGCCAAGCAAGGGGCAAACAAGGAACAATTGTATTGGGCATCTCTGTAGTAAGCTTTTGTTTTTTATGTCTTGGAGAGGTCGCAGCTCGTGCCTCTTCACGGGACACTTGTACCTGTTCTATACACTTTCTAATAAAATCTTTTTTCATTTATAAAAAATTATATTTTGTGCGGAGGGACCAAATTATAAAAAATAGGGGTTTTCTAGTCAAAAACATGATTTAATGAATGTTAATGGGACTTATTGCCTTACATATAAGACTTGATGAGAGGGATTTGAATAAGGATACAAGTGGTTGCTCAAATTACATGTCTATCCTTATAAATAGAGAAAGAGTAAATTAAAAAATTGGTGTATTTTAGTAAAAAAAAGTTCCACACTCTCACTTGCACTTTTAATAGTAGTATAAATTTAAAATATTAAATCAAGTTTTATTTGTAAATTATAACCCACTTTATTTAGATTCACTATTTATCTTGTATATCTAATTTGAGTTCCTTATTTAATTTTAAAAATTAAATCAAGTTTGTAATTGATAATCTATTTCATAAAAAAGAATGAGACCCATACCATTCTTTTATTTGAATTAGGAAATTAATTTGAAAGATTAATATAGGTCCTACATCTTTTGAAGTGAGTATTTTTTTTGATAAGTAGCTACATGTTTGCAGTTAGCATTTTTTCAGAGAGTGGAGTTAACCACTGACTTTTTTTAGAGTGGGTAGACGTGTGTTTGAGGAAGAAGACTTTTATTTGAGAGTGGAAAGAACCCCTCTCTGGATAGGATGCCACATATCTAAAGTAAAGCATTCTAGTCAAATGAAAGTAAAGAAAGACCAGGCCTCCTTTTTTATCAAGTCAAACTTTTTTTTTATTAGATGGTTTGAGGTTTGACTATATTGTTCTGAGCTGTGTTTGCCTGGTTTGAGCTTATGCTGGGTTTCAAAACATTAATGATTATATGAGTTTTGGAACTTTGTTGTTTTATAATATAACTTACTCATTTTATAATATATCTCCCTTGTGTATACTCCTATCTCTGTTGAAAGTCATATACAAGTAAGTAAAAAAATTAACCACTATGTTAAGTTGATTTGTTATGATTTCCTGAGATAATTTGGTTTGAAGAACATGCACATTTTCTTTTGAGGTTCTAAACCATCCTTAGTTATGCTTAAAGTCATTTTGATTGTATCATGGTAAAATACTTTAATATTCTTTTAATTTCTTATCTAAGAAAAATGCATCATGATTAATGTACATAACTACAGTTTATGCTTGTTTCTTAAAGATGCTAGTTCTATTTGAACTCATTTCTTGTTATCCATCTTATTTCAGGTTTGCCGCAAGGTTATTGACCTGGTTTTTGAGCCGGATAATGGGAGCATCTGTTGGATTTCGGATTGCTGGATGGAACTGCTTGAGGGATGTGATTGTGAAATTCAAGAAGGTTTCTTCTTCAATCATTGTTATTTTGTGTGCTTTGGCTAAGACATATTTGTTTTTATCTTTATTGAACAAATTGTTGCTGGATGGAATTGCTTGAGGGATGTGATTGTGAAATTGTTGTTTGACAAGTTATGTGGTTAAACAAACAATTATGCTACTAGTAATTTTTGTTTTTGTCATTCCATTTGAATCATTTTTTTCCAGATGGTAATTCATTAATGAACTTGATTTTTTCTTTTTCATTTTTTTAATAAGGTGAGTTTGTTTGTAGTTATAAATGGATAGGTGGTGGGTGTTGGTTGTTGTTGGTGATGATTGTGTTGAGAAGAAATCTTAGAGAGTCTTGAAATTTCATTAATCTCTAATTTGTTGGGTTTCTTGGATGGGGTTTACCTTGATCCTGGGAAAGAAGATAGCTGGATTTGGGCCCTTCATGCTTCTGGTCTGTTCTTGTGTGCCTCTTTTCTTGATGAGAATTTACATATATTAATAATGGTCAAGAGGAAAACCCAAGTTGCTCAAATAGGCATCAGGAACAGTACAAAGAAAACACCAATTTGTTGACCATACCAAAACAGTAATGAAATAATCTATCCTGTTACATTAAGCCCCTGGTTGTGTGCCTCTTTTTTTAAAACCTCAGTTCCCACTCTCCAGTGTCTGCACCCCTTTCCTGTAAAAGAGGTTTGGTTTAAGTCTATTCCATTTAAGTGGGAACTCTTTGTTTGAGAAGTTTTTTTTTTTTTTTTTTTTTTTTTTTCTTTTTCTTCATGAAAGCATCAAGACATGTTGCTTAATGCAAAAAAAGGAGGCCTTACTGGTATATCTCACTGCATTAGTGTACACTTCGTAAATCTAATGGTGAGTCTTGTTTACATAATTACATTTACTAATCTCTTGTCCATTTGCTCTTAGTACTTGGGGAGGGCTCTTTCCTTTTTTTTTAGGTACTAGAGGAATCTTCTCCTACTTGTGTGGCTAACTTGTTCTCACCAACAACCTTGAGAATGCCAAAAGGAAGAGGAAGAATTATGTGGAGATGTGCAGGGGCAGCAATGGTATGGACTTCATGGCAGGAGCGAAATGTTAGATTTTTCAAAGACAATGAAAGAAGCGAGGAGGAAATTTTTTAATGTGTCATCCATAGGGCAGTTTCATGGATAAAAATGATGGAGTTAGTCTTACCTTTTTCCATGGATGACACTTCAAGGAATTGGGTTGTGATAGTGGGCTCATCTTCAACAAAGAGGAGGGAGGCTTGTGCATGGATGAAACCGAGTAAAGGATTTTTATAATTGAATTTTGATGGTAGTAGTTTTGGAAATCTGGGGCCTTCTGGTATGGGGTCTGTTTAGAAATCAAGAGGGTAATGTAGTTGTGAACTAGCGATGTATTCAGGTCCAATTGGTATTGTGATGCAGTATCTTTGTGGTTTAGCACTATTTTGCAACTAAACTTAGGTCTAGATGTGTAGCACAGAACTAAAGGGCTAACAAAAGAAAGAAGAGAAGAGAAGAGAAGAGATGGGAAGAAGATGAAAAGTTGAAAACGTTAGGCAATCACACCTGTGGGTGAGTGCAATCACACCAAAATTTGTAGAGAAACTTTGCTTATTCATTAGTCAAAACTGTTCTTCAAATGAGTCTTGCAAGCTTAATAAGAAAGAAGCTTCCAAAGGAAGAAACTTGTCCCCCTAAGTTAGCTTGCCCAACAAGCTACTTATGAAAAGAAGCTAGATTAGACTAAACCTGTCCCAAACAATTACAAACATAAAACTAAACAAACGGAAATTACTAGACTAAGATCTGTCCCCAAACATAATACCTAAAAATGCAAAATTATAAAAATACCCTTGCTGTCCAAAAATGTAAGACAGTCAAATAAGTCCTGTCCAGCAGCAAACTCAACCACACAAAGGACATCTTAAGGTGGATTGAAGACTCTATGATCTTGCCAAGTTGATTCGCTGCTAACCCAGCTCCCATGTGAGCCCCACGTCATCGTATTGATGCCAAATAAACATAGGAGCAGCTTTTTTTTGGATTGTTACATAGGAGCAGCTTTGGTTCTCTTTTGATACGCCTTAAGTTGATTTCCATCATCTTGGGGATTTGATCAGAGATGAAATTATGGTGGTTGTGTTTGGAGTGCAGAAAGCTGTGGGAATGTTTCTTTCATACATAATTATAGAGGGTGACTCAAGTGATAATAAGCTGGTTGATGAATGAGGAAAAGCTATTTAGATTTATAGAAATCTGATGAGTGTTTGAGTAGGAACATGGAAACTAAGGTCCAATTATTTAGTAGGGTGGCAAATGGCATGGCTGATACGTTAGCCAAGGAAGGGGTAAATAGAAACCAGGTTTTCTGGGCTGAATTGTAATACATGTTTTGGGGGGAGATAACTGGCGTGATGCTCCATTGGGTTATCTCTTTAGTTGGGTTTTCTTCAAATTTGTATAGTCTTGTAAATTTTAATCAATGAAACACTTTTGATATTGATAAATTGTGGCGATTTTGGTTGTCTATGCTGAAGGCATAGTTGTCATTGGGAGCAACATATCCAAAATCTCAAAACTGAAGTGGTATTTGGCTATAGGTTTTGAAATTAAGGATCTAGATCATCATCTATGCCTTGTCTATGCTGAACTATATAGGGTTGACGATAATCCTGTTTCACCATTCCGTTTTGTTTAGTGCCATATAAATCAAGGATTTGGATTAACTCGGGAATTTCTCGGGGATATATAGCACGTCTGATGCGCCTCGCCCAGGTCCTAGGCGCACCCCTTTCAAAAGGCGATGCGTCTTGTGCCTCAGCCCAGGCGTGTGCTCACTGAAGCTCCGAGAACCCCCTATTTACTAATGTTGTTCATTCATTAATTCCAATAAAATATCTTCTTAAAAGACAATTAAAGTTATAAAATCATTATTTTTCATTTGAGAAATAAGAATTTCAAACCCTAACATAGACTTGTTTGGGCTTGCCTCGAGGGGCATAGTACAAAGGCAACTCATAGAATCATGAATGCAGTATGTTTTACATCACCTTAGCTACTTAAAGCAATGCAATTAAGGAAAAAAAGAGATTGTGGGTTTTACATGCTTGAAAATGCTTTATATGTTTGCTTTTTTTTTTTTTAAATTTTCATTTGAATACACTTTACATGTTATGTTTATGTATTTTAATTTTAGATAATTGGTTTTTTTAAAACATTTATTTTAAAATTTATGTTTATATTTTTTTTATTAACATTATGTTTAATATTTTTTGCATTTTTTAAAATTTTTGGGATTTTTTTTGAATTTTCTGACTTTTTTTTTTGATTTTTTAGTTTTTTTTGTAGTTTTGCGCCTTTCTTAAAAGTCGCGTGCCTCACCTTGCGCCTCAGGCGCAAATTGGCCCTTGTGCCTTGCGCTTTTAAAACACTGTATTCATTTCATAGAGGAAGTATATCTTGGATTTGTTGAAGGAGATGGGTAAACTTAGAGCTAAGCCCGCTGATACTCCTACAAATCCTAATCATAAGATTTATGGGAGTAAGGGTGATTTCATTGTGGATGAAGGGATGTATCGGTGTTAGTGTTTTGTTGACAAACTTCTATATGTGCATTTTTTAAGGTAAATAAAATATAAACTTCATTAAATGATGATCATGGAGAGCAATATTCAAGCACTGTGGTAATGAGAAATCACCCAACAAAGGAAAAACTAAAGAGAAAAGGTACAATGCATCAATCCCCCATTCCATCTCTAAAGATGACCAAAGACCATGACATCTTCTTTAGGGTGTTCAATCACCTTGTAGCCCATGAGTTGCTTAAGTTTCCCACTCTCCCTCTTGGAGCAAACCTCAAGGATAGTAGATTCTAGAATCTAATTTTAGAAAGGTTTGCAAAAAGATTGGCAGTTTGGAAGAGGAATTACATTTCCTTGGGAGGTAAGATAACTTTGATAAACTCCGTGCTTGCTACTTTAGAAAGGTTTGCAAAAAGATTGGGACTTCTGGAAGATAGGATAATTTTCGAAAAAATTATATGGGATATTCTGTGGGAGTTGGGGGAGGGGAGGGAAAGAAGGATCACCTGGTTAAGTGGGAGATATAGTATGTACGAGCAAGAGGTTTGGGAATAAGTAATGTAGGAAAAAACAATACGACCTTGATGGGGAAATGACTTTCGAGATGGGCTATTAAGAAAGGTTGTGACACAAAGTGGTGGGAGGGAGGGTGGGAGGGAGCCCGCGGGTGGGCTCATTTGCGTGTTCAAGCCCGTTCGGGGGCCGGGTAATAGGTCTAGGCATCACTATGGAAAGCTATTCATGGTCTAGCACACATCATTTATCATACCTAACAAAACTTGTACCCTTTCTCTGTTTTAAAAGGAGTCCATCTCAAGTTTTCTTACACCTCCCTTGCTTCTTGTGGTATAAATTGGGATTTTGGATTCAGAAGAGGTTTAAAAGAGGGTGAATTTGCTAAGGTTGCAGATTTTTTGCTCATCCTGGAAAAGTTTGTCTTGACTTATCCAAGCCCAATAGGCATGTTTGGACTTCCCATCCTAAAGGTCTCTTCACGTGTGCCTCTTTCTTTAATTCTCTTTACTTTTCTCCTCAAGGTCAACCTTTTCCTTCCAAAGGAGTTGGGTGTAGGTTTGTCCCCCCCTAAAATACGTGCCTTTTGTTGGGAAGTTTATTATAGGAAGATTAAGACTTTGGACAATCTACAAAAAAGAAGACTTTCTCTGCTCCCCTAATTGGTGTATTCTATGCAAGTCCAATGGTGAGAATTGTTACCACCTACTAATCTCTTGTCCAATTGTTGCAGGTAATTGGTATTGTTTTGGGTGTAGGTCAGTAGGTGAAACTTGCTGTTGGTGGTGGTGAGATTGTTTGATCCGACTGGTACATTTTCTTGGCCCAGCAGAAGGGAAAGAGTCTTGTGGAGATGTACAAGGGCAGCAGTGCTCTGGACTATTTGAGAAGAAAAGAATGCAAGAATTTTTCTCAAGGAAAGGAGTGAAGGGTGATGCATCGGGTCAGAACTTGGATATCTTTTCACATCTTTCTTTTGATAATGTTTGGAGAAACTGGGGTGAGGTGGCGAATAGTTCTTCAAAATAGAAGCCGACAGTTTGTCTTTGGTCACCTCCTACTGAACAATTTATTTACCAAACTAAATTTTGATGGAAGCAGGGGGTGTTTTTAGAGATAATGAATGCGTTCTTCTCAAGACTAGTGGGAGTGGGGGACTCAATCAGGGTTGAATTCCCTGCAGTGATTCAAGGGGTGTAGATAGCTAAAGACTTGACTTTGGACAAGTTGATTGTTGAGGGAGACTCCAAGTTAGTGGTGGGATGCCTAAAGAAGCTGGTGACCGTCATTTGGGCATTTAGGGATGAGATTAAGAAGTTTAAATGGTTAACTAGCAATATGACCTTGAAATTCAATGGGTGAGAATATCATTTAAAGCTGTCTACGGGCATTGATTCAAAGCTGGTAGATTGGGCCTTGTGTTTACCAGATTTTGAGGGGGTCAAAAAAAAAGGATTTGTACTTCAGAGTTGTAATTGGAAGTCTTTTGTTGTTTGTGTTTTTGGTTAGTGGTTTGCTTGTTGTTTCTTGTTTTTTCTGGTTGTATTGGGTGATGCCTCATCACCAGCTTCTCTTGTGAGATCTTTTTTAATAAAATTTTCCTTCTTATTTATATCTTCAAAAAAAAAAAAGGAAAGAAAGAGTGGCTAATGGGATGGCTGATACCTTACCTAAGCTAGGGCTTAATAGGGATCATTTATATTGGGCTCAATTGTGATCTGTTTTCTTATGATTTTATTGATGTTAGAGGTGCATCTCACACCTCTTCTTGGGATGCTTGTACTGCTTTATATATCTATTTTTCCTTATAAAGTTGATTTTTTATTTCCTCTCTTTTCTCAGCTCTTGGATGTCAACAGTTGATGAATTTGGAGGATTATCCTTTTATGGCATGTGGAGGAATTTGCTCAAAATCCTTAAATCTACCTAAAGAGCTCTCCCATTTTCATTATCTAATTTTGAATTTAGGTTTCAATTTGATTGCAGTGCCAAATACAATTCAAGTCTAGCTGGTAGGGGGGGGGGTCTTCTCCAAATTGGATTGGAGCATCTTTTGAGCCTATAGTGGTCCCATTGACGATGTATAGAGTGCCTGAGATACATATGGGGTGGATCAGTACTGCCTTAGGTTAGGGCTTTTTGTGGGGAGGTAGTCTCATTAGAGATCAACACTTTTAGTAACCTTCAAAATGCAAGGCCCTGTTGGTGTTTCCTCGTCTCAACTCTCACGCGTTTTCTTTGTAGAGTAAGTTGTGAAAATATATATCTAAAATTGGGGAAATCTTCTCTATTTGGATGCAGGTGGACTCTTCTGTTGGACATGGAATGCTTATTTAGGTCATCTTTTTTTGATTCACCTAAGAAGAGAGGAAATATCTTTTGGGAATGTACCATAGCTGCAATTATTTTCGGGCTCCAATACACTCCTGTTGTTTGCTGATGACATTGTATTAATTGATGAAACTAATAATAGATTTCACTTAGGGTTGGAAACAAAGAAATAAGTTGATGTAACCTTTTTTTTTGATCAACAACACAGAAATGATTCATTAAATTAAAAAGGGTGTGTACAACAAGAAGTTGTGGGTAGACGAAAAGTCCGCAGAAAATCCATTAATTACAATACAGTCCCAAGCTTAACCCAACAAAGAAATTCATTAATTACAACAAGTCCCAAAGGACCCAAAGGAAATCCCACTAACTATAACATAGCCCAGAACATAGATTGTCTTTGAACGCCTTGCTTAGCTAGACCATCAGTCATGCTATTAGCTGACCTCCTAATCCATCTTATTTGAATTTCCGTGTCTTTAGAAGCCTGCTTAAAGCGCATGAGCTCATTTCTTAGCCTCTAGATTGCTCCTTCCCCTTTTTTTCAGCCAATTTACAACTACTTTTGAGTCCCCTTCAATAATCAACCTGTTAATCCCCAACTCTTTAACTTTCTCAACACCAAATACTGCTGCTTTCGGTTCTGAGTTCACCACATCACCATGCTGAATAGGGCCTAAGAACATGGCAATGATATTTCCATTCTCTTCCCTTATTACCCCGTCAATACCCGATGGGCCAGGGTTTCCCAAACAGTTACCATCAAAGTTTAGTTTCTTCCACCCAGCATCTGGAGGGGACCAGAATTTAGTTACAATAGGTCTTGTAGAAGCAATGTTTGCAATTATTCCCCATGATCTGAAGAATTCTTTTGTCTTAAAAGAAGTGTAATTAGGGAAGTCCTTAGGAAAGAGAAACCGACTATTTTCTTAATTCAAGAGTCAAAGCTGACAGAGGTGGATAGAAGATGGGTGAGGAGTGTTTGGTCAGCTAGAGGGTTAAGTTGGGCGTTTACACAATCATGGGGAGAATCAGGAGTCATCATTACAATATGGAAGAATGAAGAGATGGATTGTATTGAAGAACTTATTGGCAATTTTACAGTAACAATCAAATTGAGAAGGAAAGAGGATGGTTTTGAGTGGGCCTTAACCAATGTCTATGGACCTAACTCGTATAGGGAGAGGGATGATTTTTGGGATGAACTTGCAGCCATTAGGGGTCTTGGAATGGACTGTGGTGTTTGGGGGGTGATTTCAATGTCATAAGATTCCTAAATGAGACTACCAATCCAAATCGTTGGGTCACCTCTAGCATGAGAAAGTTCAACCTTTTTGTGGACTCATATAAATTGAGAGAGCTTCCTATGTTGCAAGCAAACTTCACTTGGTCCAATTTCCAAGAAGAACCCCTATGTTGTAAATTAGATAGATTCTTATTCTCTTCAGATTTCGAATCTGTGTGGAGGGGACTAGCAGTAAGGGCTCTCCCTAGACCTACCTCAGACCATTGTCCAGTTAGGTTATCCCAAGAAAACTTAGGAGGGGGGCCATGTCCTTTCTGGTTTGAGAACATGTGGCTGCTCCATCCTGATTTTATAAAAAAGGTTCAACTGTGGTGGGAAGAAGACCAAGTGGAATTCAGGTGGAAAGGGTACAAGTTTTATAAGAAGCTGCATGCCCTGAAAGCTAGAATGAAAGCTTGGAATAAGGAGGAATTTGGAAGAGTGGAAGAAAGAAAAGAGTGGATTGCCAATAGGATTCAAGAAATTGATGGAGGTGAGGCAGAGAGGAGATTGATAGTAGGAGTGAGGGAAGAGCGTTGGAAGCTGAAACAGGA
The DNA here is from genome assembly GCF_055504915.1 of Nelumbo nucifera. Taxonomy (NCBI): domain Eukaryota; kingdom Viridiplantae; phylum Streptophyta; class Magnoliopsida; order Proteales; family Nelumbonaceae; genus Nelumbo; species Nelumbo nucifera. The sequence continues at coordinate 101,915,339 of NC_142649.1, forward strand.
GTTGCAGGAAATCATAAGGAAAGAGGAGATAAGTTGGAGGCAAAAATCTAGGTGTAAGTGGCTGAAGGAGGGAGATGGGAATGCCAAATTTTTTCATACCTTAGCAAACAGAAGGAAGAGGAAGAATTTTGTGGGGAGGCTGGAATGGAATGGGGAAGTTATTACAAGTGAGGAGGAGATAACAAGAGCCGTTGTGGAGCATTTCAAATCCATTTATGATAGCCCAAGGAGAGAGAGAGAAGAAATTCCTGACCTTGATTGGCTCCCAGTGAATAGGTTTTTGATGGATCAGCTAGAAAAGAATTTTGAAGTCCAAGAAGTAAAAGATGCTGTTTTTTCAATGGAACTATCTAAAGCCCCAGGCCCAGATGGTTTCACGATGGCCTTTTACCAAGATTGCTGGAACATTATAGGTGGTGATTTAATGGAGGTCTTCTTGGAATTCTTTGAGAGAGGCAAGATAAATTTGGGTGCCAATGCTACTTTCATAGCTCTGATTCCTAAAAAGGTAAATTCAAACCACCCAAAGGATTTTAGGCCCATAAGCCTAATTGGTAGTATGTATAAGGTAATCTCAAAGGTCTTGGCAGAAAGAATAAAAAAGGTATCACCATCCTTGATTTCTTTGGACCAAGGGGCATTTGTGTCAGGAAGACAAATTATTGTTCAGATCCTTATTGCCAATGAATGTGTGGATTACAGAAAAAGAGGAGAAAAGGGCTTGATTTGCAAATTGGACTTGGAGAAGGCCTATGATTTGGTGGACTGGGGTTTTTTACTGGAAGTATTGAGAATCAGAGGATTTTGAGAAAGGTGGTGCATGTAGGTTAAAGGTTGTATCTCTTCATGCCACTACTCCATTCTAGTGAATGGCGTAGCCAAGGATTTCTTCCCAGCAAAGAGAGGTTTAAGACAAGGGGACCCTCTTTCTCCTTTTCTTTTCACCCTGATAATTGATGTGTTGAGTGTCCAGATCACTAGAGCCGATGCTAGAAATTTGCTTATAGGGTGGAGAGTAGGGAGGGAGGAAATAGTTGTAACCCACCTTTAATTTGCTGATGACTTGATTCTTTTTTGTGAAGGAGATCTGGAGGAGTTGGAAAATTTAAAGATCTTGGTAGAGAATTTTGAAAAGGTCTCCAACTTGAGAGTAAATTGAATTAAAAGTTGTGTAGCTGGAGTTAATAGGCAAAAGTAGAGGTGGCATCTTTGGCTAGATCTCTAGGTTGTGAGGTAAGTGATTGGCCTCTCAAGTATTTAGGCTTACCTTTGGGAGGAAACTCGAGGTCAATTAGCTTTTGGTACCCAGTTTTGGAAAGATTCTCAAAAAGGCTAGTGGGTTGGAAGAGGAACTACATCTCTTTAGGGTGTAGAATCACTCTAATTAAGTCAACATTAGCAAATTTGCTAGTGTATTTTTTGTTTACCTTCAAATTGCCTATTAAGATTGCAAACCAGGTTGAAAAAATAATGAGAGATTTTCTGTGGGAACCTGGAGATACTAAAAAGGATCATAGGGTAAAATGGGAAGTGGTGTCTAGAAAGAAAGACAAAGGGGGCTTAAGGATTGGAAATATTAGAATAAGAAACACAACTTTGTTAGGTAAGTGGCTATGGAGGTTTCCTAAGGAGCAAGAGAGTCTATGGCACAAGGTGATAAGAAGTATTCATGGAATGGCAGCAAATGGTTAGGACGCTGGACTCGACCCAAGGGCTTCATGCTTTTCCCTGTGGAATGATATTGTTGGTATCTTGCCTATCTTTTCTCCTTTCATCAAGTATGATGCTTGTGTGGGTAATATGATTCTTTTTTGGGAGGACTTGTGGATTGGAGAATTTCCTCTTAAGGATAGATTCCTGAACCTATATTCCTAATCTCCCTTAAGGAGAGGTTTGAGGGATTCAGAAGTGGACTCGGCAATTGATATTTTTTCTCTTCTAAGTTCAGTTTTTCTAGATCACTCTTCTCCTGACAATAGAATTTGGACTGAAACTTCTACAAGTAGTTTTTCTTGTTCTTCGTTTTTCAATGCTTTGGTCCTTCCTTCTAACCCGGTATCCTCGTTTCCTGTTAAAGAAGTATGGAGCTCCGGTCCCCCCAAAAGTAAGGGCTTTTTGTTGGGAAGTGGTTCTCCAAAAAATCAATACCTTGGAAGTGCTTCAAAGAAAGAGACCAAATTGGTGCTTGTCACCTCATATTTGTAGCCTTTGCTTGAGGAATGGTGAGACGGTGAATCATCTATTAATTTCTTGTCCTTTTAGTGCTCTAATTTGGGATTGGTTCTCCTCTCTCTTTTTTTGTAGGTGGACTCCTCCCACAAGCATAGCGGATTTATTTGACCCTAGCTTTTTCCGACAACCAAAGAAGAAAGGAAGGGTGATGTGGAGAACAACGAGGGCAGCTATCTTGTGGGCAGTATGGGAAGAGAGAAATAATAGGATTTTCCAAGGGAAAGAAAAATCAGCTCTTGAAGTTATTGAAAGGATCACCATCAAGGCAATACATCAGCTGAAAACTCTTGAACTGTTCAAGGATGTCTCTATAGATGATATTTTTAGAGGCTGGAGTATTTTAGCAAGGTCTTCTACTTCATCAGCTACCATACAAGCAGTTTGGTCCCCTCCTATGCAGTGTAATGTCAAACTGAACTTTGATGGCAGCTCTATTGGGAACCCCAAACCTTCTGGAATAGGGGGTGTGTTTAGAGATGCGGAAGGAAAAATCCTACCTCTGTATTCTGGTTCAATAGGTTTGGGGGACTCGCTTAGAGCTGAAGTATTGGCTCTCCTCCAGGGGCTCAGATGGGCCAAGCAATTGGGTTTTCAACAGTTAGAAGTGGAGGGGGATTCCAAATTAGTAGTAGGTTGGCTGCAATCAAATAGTTTGGGAACGTGGTCCCTTAGACAACATGTAAGGGAATTATTGAGCCTCACAAGGGAACTGGGTCCCCAAGTGTATTGGTCTAGGAGGTCAGCAAATGCTTTAGTTGACAACCTAGAAAAACAAGGGGTGAATCAGGAGGTTTTGTTTTGTGCAGTGTTGTAAGTTATTTGTTATACAGGGGTCACCTTTTACTTTAGAAGGTGACAGTTGTTCCTCTGGTTTTATCTAATGAAAGTTACCGTTTCCTATCAAAAAAAAAAAAAACAATTTCAAAGTTTTCACCCAATGTGCCGACCTTATAGTTATCACTTCAATCATAACATCTCTACTTCTTTTCTTATCATCAAATATCCTCAGATTTCTTTCCTCCCAAATTGTCCAAGCCACTGCTGCTCTAGTGTATCTTCCCATCACTTTACCTCTCCTTTACCAAGTTTTACTGCTATGCAAGAAATCAAGGAGGAGTTAGCTCACGTTAACCCAGAACTGAACAGGGATACATCATAGAGAGGTAAACATTCGGGTAAGAGAAGCGGTCTTTGTATGAACCAAATGGCGGGGAATATTTCCTTCCAAAATGAGGAGACAAAAAACTCCAAATATTCCTTATAGGGTTTGACAACCAACTGTCCTCCTTTGCCCCTTGCCCTAAATTCTCAATCGAGCTTAGGTAACTCCGACAACTCTATACATTCAGTTTTTGCTACTGATGTGGTTTCTGTGTCCTTTGTTCTAGATTCCCTTCCCAGTTCAGAGTCAGAAGCCCATGTCAGAAGGCCACAAGGAGACATCAGGGGGAGATGGAAGGGAAGGAGAGGGTGGAGGAAACATGCAGGGATAAAAGAATTTGGGGAATCATTTAGAGTATAATTGGTGAAGTTGAAATAAATGAACTAAAGAGGAAGGTTACAAATGGGATAGAAATGGTATGCAGTGGGGAGTATGAGGGCAGAGTTGAGGAGATGGCTACGAGTGGAGAGCACAAAAATACTAAAAGAGGGGAGACTAGTAAGGAGGATTCAGTAGCAGAATTTGTGGGAAAGCTACGGTGTAAACTGAAGAATCCAAATGATCTAAAAGCTTTTCTACAAAAAAGGAGGAGAGTAAGATTAGAAAAGAAAATTGAGTGAAGTTGAGAGGTTAAAAAGAGATATTGAGGGGGATAAGAAGTTTGGGGTGAGAGGGGATAGAAGGAAAGGGACTAAATCAATCTTTGGTGGTATTAGGGTTGAGTCTTAAAGTTGAAATGAGAATCCTAAGCTGGAATGTGAGGGGGTTGGGTAGTGCGAGGAAGAGAGCAACTATCAAAGAGGTGATTAAGAAGTTCGACCCGGATGTGGTGTTAATTCAGGAATCCAAGAGATCTGATTTTGATAGCAAATGGGCAAGAGGTGCCTGGAGGTCTAGGGGATAAAATGGGCAGCTGCTCCATCATGGGGAGCCTTAGGTGGAAGTTGTAACATTGTGGAAAGAAGATGTGATGATAGGATTGGAGGAATTAAGTGGAGATCATTCAGTCTCTTTGAAGTTCAGGCAGATGGAAGATGGTTTTGAATGGGTTTTAACAAATGTATATGGCCCCAATGACTATAGGCAGAGGAAGAAATTGTGGGAAGAGTTGAGTGATATTAGGGGCCTCTGGGAAGGACCTTGCTGTGCGGGAGGTAGGGGTGTAAATAGATCGAATTCGAATCGGATCAAGCAATATCCGAATCCGAATAGAAAACCCGATATCCGAATTCGATACGATATCCGACGGATATTGAAAATTAATATCCGAATTCGAATCCGATTAAATATTCAAATATTCGAGTATTTGATTCGAATACGATTAATTAATTATTTTAGATAATTAATAAATATAAAAGTAAATATTTTATTGATATAAAGTATATAAATATATAGATTATATAAAATATCTTATATATTATATATAAGAATTAAATAACCGGTCGAATTCGGATATTTATCGAATCGAATCAAGTGGTATCTGAATTCGAGTCCGATTAACTATTCTGTAAGAATAGGATATCCGAATTCGATTGATTATATATTCGAATTATCCGAATTCGTTTCGATTATGTCGAATATCGAATTCGAAATCGGATTTTCAAATACCGTTGACACCCCTAGTGGGAGGGGACTTTAATGTAGTGAGGTTCAAAGAGGAAACCAACAATCCGAGACAGAGAGTGACAACTAGAATGAGAAATTTCAACCAGTTTGTGGACACTTTTGAGCTTAAAGAAATTCCACTCCGAAGTAATAATTTCACATGGTCCAACCTACGATCAAGCCCGATATGCTCTAAGCTAGATAGGTTTTTGTTCTCAACAGATTGGGAAGAGCATTGGGGGAATTTGACTTCTAGGGCACTCCCCAGACTCACTTCAGACCACTAGACCATAATGATGTGTAAGGAGGAAATGAGAGGATATGGACCTACCCCATTTAGGTTTGAGAATATGTGGCTGGTCCATTTGGGCTTCATTGAGAAAATCAGAGAATGGTGGGAGCAATGTAATCCATTAGTAAAATGGGAGGGTATGAAATTCCACAAAGAAGCTTCAATTCCTAAAATCCCAAATAAAGGAGTGGAACCGTCTAGAGTTTGGAAGATTGGAGGAGAGAAAGTAGATTTTGATGGAGCAGATAGAGGAATTGGATTTGAAGGAAGAAAGGGGATCTTTTGGAGAGGAAGACAGGAAGCTGAGATGGAGTGTGAGGAGGCAGATGGAAGATCTCTTGTTTCAGGAGGAAATAAGCTGGAGACAAAAATCCAGATGTAAATGGTTAAAGGAGGGAAATAGAAACATGAGGTTGTTCCATTATGTGGCAAATGGTAGGAGAAGGAAGAATTTCATTTCAAAATTTGAAGTTGAAGGTGTAGCAGAGGCTTTTGTAAATCATTTTAAAGTTATTTTTAGAAGGCCTGTAAATGCGAGGGTTTGGCAGGAGGGGCTGGATTGGCCAACTCTAAGTGTAGTGGATAAGGAGGGGTTAGAAAAGAATTTTGATCTAGAGTAGATAAAGGAAGCAGTGTTCTCGATGGATAGGACAAAAGCTTTAGGCCCAGATAGATTCACAATGGCATTTTATCAGGATTGTTGGGGTATTGTGAAGTAGGATATAGTGCTGGTTTTTGAGGAGTTTCACACAAGGGGAATATTTAATCGGGGCCTAAACTCCACTTTCATTGCTTTGGTCCCAAAGAAGAAAGAGGCTTTACAACCAAGGGATTTTAGACTTATCAGCTTGGTGAATAGTCTGTACAAGATAATTGCAAAGTGTTGTTTCTAAGGATAAATAAAGTTCTTCCAACCATTATTGCACCCAACCAAGGAGCTTTTGTGAAGGGAAGGCAGATCACTAATCAAATTTTGATTGCAAATGATAGTTTGGAAAGTTTTAGGAAATCCAAGAAGAAGGGTTTGGTATGCAAATTAGACTTAGAGAAGGCTTATGACCTAGTTGATTGGTCCTTCTTGGTGGAGGTGATGACAAGTTTCGGCTTTGGAGACAAATGGTGTAAATGGATTTGGAGTTGTGTTAGGAGCTGTCACTATTCTATCTTGGTGAACGTGACTGTGAGGGATTTCTTTCCTGCCTTGAGAGGAATAAGACAAGGAGATCCACTTTCCCCCTTCCCATTCACTTTGATTGCAAATGTTCTAGGGAGACTGATTCATAGAGCTGATTTGAGGAACTTAATAAAATGATGGAGTGTAGGAAGGGAGCAAGTGCCACTTAACACACTTACAATTTGCAGATGACACAATACTGTTCTGTGAAGGTGGGGACATAAATTGGATAGGGAACTTAAAATCGGTAATACAACTATTTGAGCAGATGCCTAACCTCAAAGTGAGATTTGATAAGAGTTGCTTGGTGGGAGTGAATTTGGAAGAGAGGGAAGTAAGTGAATATGCAGGTTTGTTAGGGTGTGTTACTTTGGATTGGTCTTTGATTTACTTGGGCCTCCCCTTAGGAGATAATCCCATGAAGGACAACTTTTGGAACCTGGTATTGGAAAGATTTGAGAAAAGGCTTGTTTCTTGGAGGAAAAGTTATCTCTCTCTACGGGGGAGAATCACTTTGATTAGGTCTACCCTAGCTAACCTTCCTGTTTACTTTCTGTCAGTGTTTAAGATTCCCACAAAGGTCTCTAATAGGGTGGAAAAGTTAATGAGGGATTTTTTGTGGGAGTCAGGAGAGGAGAAGAAAGATCACAGGGTGAGTTGGGAGGTGGTAACTAGAAGTAAGAAGCTAGGAGGGCTTGGGATTGGGAATATTAGGAAAAAAATATGGCATTGTTGGGGAAATGGTTGTGGAGGTTTCCAATGGAAAGGGACAAATTATGGACGAAGATAGTGGCTAGCATACATGGGCTGGAAGACAATGACTGGGATCCAGGAATTATGGCAAAGACTACAGCTGCTTCCCCTTGGAAAGCCATTCATGATTTGCTTTTGATTTTCTCCCCTTGGATTAGGTATGATTTGAACTCTGGTAATCGAATTAAATTTTGGGAGCAACATTGGGTTGGGGATTCATCCCTGATGGATCAATTCCCCTCTTTGTATTCTCTGTCAGATTTGAAAAATGAACCCACTTCTTCTTTCTTAGTTCCTTCAAAATCTACTTCTGGTTTTGGGTGGAATCTAGGGTTGAGAAGGACAATCTGGGGTACAGACTTGGGCTGTATTTCGTCTTTGCTAGCCATCCTTGAAAATGTTTTCCTGGACCCGAGTAAGGATGGCTCTAGATTTTGGACCCCTCCCCCTTTGGCTCCTTTTCTTGTGCGTTGTTTTTTGAGACTTTGATCCTTTTGGATTGTCCTTCCTTGTTAAAGAGATTTGGAGCAAACCCATTCCTCCTTGGGTTGGTAGTTTTTGTTGGGAAATTTTCTTGGAAAGAATAAACACAAATGACTTGCTTCAAAGAAAGAGACCCAATTTCTGTTTACTTCCCAAGCGGTGTTATCTCTACAAAGCTGATGGGGAAATGGGTTACTACCTTATGGTTACTTGTCTGGTTACTAAAACTGTTTGTGAGTGGGTTTTTTCCCTTGTTGGATGTACTTGGAATCCCCCTGTGAGTGTGCAAAGCTTGTTCTCTCCATCGTTCTCAAGATGGCCTAAGAAAAGAGGGAAGGTTATGTGGAGAAATATTAGGGAGCTGTGTGCTGGTCCATATGGGAAGAGAGAAACTCACGTATTTTTTCAGACAAGGAAAGATCCATAGAAAACTTAACTGAACTGATACACTTAAGGGTAGCTCACTAGCTGAAACCTATGGAGCTATTCTCAGAATTTTCCATGGCTGACATATTGAGGAAGTGGAAAGAAATAGCTACCTCTGCCCAATGTAAGAGAACCTCTAGACCATCTTGGTCCCCCCCTCCTTCTGGATTCGTAAAACTGAACTTTGATGGTAGTAGTTTGAGGAATCCTGGGCCTTCCAGGATTGGGGGAGTGTTCAGGAATGAGGCTGGGATTATTACTGCTATCTTCTCAGGCCTGATTGGAGGGGGTGACTCTCTTATGGCTGAGATTCTAGTAGTTCTGGAAGGAATCCAAAGAGCAAGAGTATTAAAAATCCGATGCTTGGTCATTGAAAGGGACTCGGAGGTGGTGATTGGGTGGCTGAAGGAAGACAACAATGGTTTGTGGAGCTACAGCCTTGAAAAGAAGAAATTTAAATGGCTAAGTAGGGACATTGAGGTGAAGTACAGTTGGGTGAAGAGAAGCGCTAACTCAATGGCTGACGGGTTAGCCAATCAAGGGGTGCTTAAGGAATCTATATTTTGGGCTAATTTTTAGCTTTCTTCTTTGTTCCTTTGTTGTGGGGGAGTTAAGATAGTTTACCTCCCCTCTCTTATACTTAAAGTTTCACAATTCTTATTATTTAATAAAGCATTTTGTTACTGATAAAAAAAAGACTAGAAGATTCGCCAAGGTGGATTTGATCAATGTGATTCTCCCTCCTAAAGAAATATAATTCCTCTTCCAACTTGCCAATCTTTTTTCAATCCTTTCTACTACTGGGTTCCAAAAATTGACCGATATGGGGTTTCCACCCAAGGGAAATCCCAAATAACACAAAGGCCAATCTCCAATCTCACAACAATGCAGCCAAATCTCTCTAAATCACTCTCTTCCAAATTGATGCCATTCACTAGGCTCTTAGACCAGTTGATTGTCAAGTTGGAGGTCCTTTCAAACAAGTTCACAACTAATTTAAGGTTTTTCACATCTTCTCTACTCTCCCCATCACAGAAAATCAGGGTATCATTTGCAAACTGCAAGTGTGAGACCAAAACTCTATCTCTCCCTATTGACCAGCCTTTGATCAATTGCATAGAGTTAGCCTTTGAAATCAGTTTACTCAAGACCTCAACTACCAAAGTAAATGGAAAGGGAGAGAGTGGATCTCCTTGTCTAAGGCCTCTAGTCCCTTCAATGAAATCAATTGCAGTGCCATTCACTAGAACAGAATAGTGACTTGTTTGCAGACAACCTTTGATCCATTTACACCATAAGTCCCCAAAACCACACCTTCTCATTATAATAATAAATAAGTCCTAGTCCACAAGATTATAGGCTTTCCGCAGGTCCAATTTAATTGACACTCCCTTCCTCTTCAGCCTTTTTTGAGCCTCCACACACTAACTTGCAATTAGAATATGATCAATGATTTGTCTATCTTGGACGAATGCCCCTTGGTATTGGGAGATGAGAGAGGGGAGCACCTTTTTAAGCTTTAGAGAGAGAACCTTGGCAATTACCTTATAAATACTGGTCACTAAGCTTATAGGTCTGAAGTCTCCTGGCTGGTTGGCACCTTGCTTATTTGGGATCACAGCTAAGAAAGTTGAGTTAATCCTTGGACTGATTTCTCCCCTTCTTTGGAGTTCTCTGAACACTTTAATCAAATTATTCTTAATTATCTCACAGCAATCTTGATAAAAGGCCACAGTGAAACCATCAGGCCTAGGAGCCTTAGATCTATCCATAGAGAAGATGGCTTCGTTAACTTCATTTTCCTCAAAACTCTTCCTCAAGGCTTCCAGCCTTCCACTTGAATCTCTTCCAAGTTCCCCCATTCCAGTCCTCCCAAATCCCATCTCTCAGTAATTGGCCTACCAAATATTGATCTGAAGTGATCAATAAAGGTTTTAGCAATTTCTTTTTGATCTGTAATTTCAATCCCCCCCACTACTAGAGAAGAAATTGAAATCTTCCTTTTCCTACCTTGGTTTCGTAACAATGGATAGATTGAGTAGGATGTTGCCCATAAAATTAGAGCAGGTAGGCAATATGGAGGGGGGGTGCATTCAGAGTTATGTGCTAGGCAAATACCACTTAGGTTAAAAGGAAAATCAATAGGGGTCATGCAACACGCTTCAAAATTTGATGTTTCAGATTCTATCTGGGAGCTAGGATAAATTCTGGATATTTTTGAGTTTGTTTAAGTATAAGAAATAGGAGTTCATTGGTAAGGAGTGTTTTGCAGCAAAGTTATTTTGGTTATAGTTATTAGAAGTCATTGTCTCAAGTTTAAATTAGTACTCCTAAACAAAGTAGGAGTACAGCAATTTTATTTTGGTTATATATCTATTTTTTCAGCATAGATTGAAAATAATCCAGTAATTTTGTTTCTTTATGTGGATATGTGATGCTCCCATGGTATGGGTGTGAGGCTTAAACTACCTAGGAGTGATTCCTAGTTTTATTTTCTCCTTCAAAGTGCTTGCTGTCCTTCAAAGTGTAAGGCTAGCAATGCTTTATGGAGCAGAGTGTTGGGCAGTCAAGAAACAATGTCCAAAAAAATGAGTGTGGCAGAAATGTGTATGCTGAGATGGATGTGGAAAAACTAGAGAGGATAGGGTTAAAATGAAGTCATGAATGAACCTAGGAGTTGCTCCACTAGGTGATTAAATGAGAGAAAGTGGGCTAAGATGGCTTAGTTGTCACATGCATAGAAGACCATCTGCAGCACCCATAGGAAGAAGTGATCTGTTGCAAGTTGAAGTGGCTATAAGGGCTAGGGGTAGACCAAAGACCAAAAAGGAGATGGATTGAAGTAGTAACAAATGATTTAAGTGCTCATGATTAACAATGGATATGGCTAAACAGGATTCATGTAGCTGAACCAACATAGTTGGGACAAAGCTTAGATGGTGTTCAATAGTCCATGACTCCAATAGAGGTTTTGATAGTTACTAATAGTCTAAATATAAAACCAGTCGCATGTGCTTGTTTGTTATGGAAGAGTGTTCAGTAATGCCATATCATATGATGGGTTGGGGTCAAATGGTTGTTATTGGCTTTTGGTGGTTGGTTTATTATCTAAATGAAATCAGAGGGATGGTAGCCAATCTAAATGGCACATTATATATTTCCCAAGAACATGACTATAATAGCAGATGATCTGGCTTGATCAGGAGAGGGCTTTTCTATATGGTGACTGGTCTCTGCCACATTAATTTTTGTAAGGAGAGGGAGAGGACTATCTTTCTTTTTGTAAGGAGAGGGCTTTTCTATTACTACTGCAGTTATCTTTTCCTAAAAAAGAAGAAAAAAATTGCTAACCTTCATAAGATGTGTTTGCAAACCCTTGCCTTTTAGGTTGAAACATGAGTTTTCTTGAGCTATTTTACTAAATCTTTTTTTTTGATAAGTCTATTTTACTAAATTCTGAATAATATGAAAATAAATGCTTAGCAGCGTGATGTTTTTGGTCAAGGCCTTATGACTTCACAGTAGTAACCAATCATATATTTGGGTTGCTTCTGATATTGTTTCAGGGTTCTGTTGAATATATATCTGTTGGTGAAATCAAACTCAGCTTACGCCAGTCCCTTGTAAAGCTCGGGGTTGGTTTTATTTCAAGGGACCCAAAGCTGCAATTGTTAATATGTGACTTGGAAGTTGTAATAAGTCCCTCAAGAAAAGGTGCAAAGAAGGCTAGGTCTGGAAGATCACGTTCTGCTGGTAGAGGAAAGTGGGTGATTGTGGCTAACATGGCAAGATTCTTGTCAGTTTCTGTTACAGAATTAATTGTGAAAGTAAGCAGTCTCTTGTCAAGCAATATCAATGTTAATTACTCCTTGTTTTTTGATCTGTTCATTTGTACATAAATGTTGATACTACGATTGACTTCTTTTCCTTTGTTTTGATTTGATCTTACCTTTTTTTTTGTCAATAACTTGAATTTTTTAAGCAAAAGGAAAGGGGAATATAAGCCAAAGATCTTAGGAAAATAGGTGCACACAAAGACAGGGATGACTATTGTTTTTGTTTTTATTATTTTCCTATAGACTCAGTCTGGGAAGAGTGCAAATACAAATAAGTTCAGTGCAAAACCTTGTATGTGGTATTTCACAAACCTTTGATGACATTATTATTATTGTTGTTGTTATTATTATTATTATTATTATTATAACACTTTGTTCTGGGTTGCGGGTTGCACATTGGGTAAAAACCTTGGATCTGTTCAAGGATTATTCCATTGATGATATCATTAGAAACTGGAATGCAGTAGTGACTTCTTTAAGCTCAAGGGCTGTTATTCAGGGCCATTAGGAGAGGGAGACTCCCTAAGAGCAGAAGTTATAGCTCTCCTCCAATGGCTGAGATTGGGGAAACGGTTGGGCTATTAACAAATTGAAGTGGAGGGGGATTCAAAACTGGTGATAGAGTGGTTGCAATCAGGCAGCTTTGGAATTGGGATCCATAGGCAAGCTTTGAGGGAGATTAGAAGTTTATTAAGGGAGTTGGATGCATCTGTTAAGGGTCCGTTTGGTTTGCAGACAGGACAGGTATCAGAATCAGAACCAGAATTGGAATCACCTATTCCTGATGCTTGTTAATCCGGTTCCGATTGCCGCTGTTTGGTTCATTGGGAGTTGGAATTGGAATCAACTGAAAATTTTCAATTTTGCATTAGTCTATTTATTATTTTCTTATTACTTTATTAATATTTATAAATATATAATCATTATTTTGTTAGTATTTAACAATTAATATCTTGGTATTTGTAGTTTATGAATATTTTATTAATTTATTATTATTTTAGGATTACATTAATAATATTTTTATTACTATATTTTATTAATATTTTTTTATTAAATAATTAATATGTTAGTGTTTTATTATTATTTTAATTATATTATATTAACATTTTATTTGTACTCAATTATTTTTATTTAAATAATATTTTGGATTTTTATTATTACTTTGTTATTATTATTTTATTAGTATTTATCAAAATATCATTATATTTTATTAACAATTTTTTATTTTATTATTATTTTCTTATCAGTTTATTAATATTCTATTGTTGTTTTTTATTATTTAATAAGTAATATATTTTCTTTTGATTATTAATTCATTAAAATTTTATTATAGTATGGCTATTTTATAAATGTTTTACTAGTATTTTATTATTAGTTTAATTATGAATGTACTCTTATTTTATTATTGCTTTCATAATATTTTATTATTGAATTATTAATGTTTTATAATAATATTATTTTGTTATTACTTTAATTGTATTATATTAATATTTTATTATAGTACTATTATTTTATTACTATTTTACTAATATTCTGTTAATATTTTATTATTTTATTATTAATATATTATTATTTTTTATTACTATTAACTTATTATTAATTTAATAATATTTTATATTTTTATTTGGGGGACTTTTTGTCATGAGTTCTGTACTTCTTGACAAACTCTGGAATGGGAATCCCTTTCGGGGGGGTGGGGGCTGTAATGGCCATTCCCCCAAGAATGGAGCCATTCCGATTCCAGGCACCTATTCCTGGAAACCAAACGGACCCTTAGATGGGTCAGAAGATCAGCAAATGGTTTGGCTGATACACTAGCTAAACAAGGGACAAATAGGGGAGAATTGTTTTGGGCTGAATTTTAAATTGGATTTATGGGCGGCTAGTCTCCATTTTTTGGGGACTGGACCTGTGTTTTCTTTTAGTCTTTATTAATGAAAGTTACCATTTCCTATCAAAAAGAAAAACTATTTCTATTCATTGCAATGAAAAGGGGTTCCAAACCACCCAGAATTTTTGATAGCAATATATAGAGAGACACAGTATTATACCGAGGACATCTCGTTCAAAATGATTGTACTTATTTACAATTCAAACCCCAGAACATATATTCCTGATAGATTCTCCCCAGTATCTCCTGTTCTGGCTAGCTAATCTGTTAGATTATTAGTGGATGTGGGTTTCCATCTGATTGAGGCATTCAAACATTCAATCAAGTCTCTTGCTTCTCTAATCATTAACCTGAAATATCCAGGGCTCCTCTTTCCCTGATCTTTACCAGTTCAAGACCACTTGATAACCCTGTTCAACAAATCAATTTGTCAAGCCAACTTTAAGGCAAGTTTTAAGCCTTGAATTTGAGCTAAAAATTCTGCTTTCAAAGAATTTCCAAAACCAATTGAGGTGAAGGGGGACCCTAAGCTCTTAATAGGATGGTTGTAAGCAAATAGTCTGGGGATTTGGACCCATAGACAGCTTGTGAGGGAAATCAAATGCATAGGAAGGGAGATTGGGGTGTTCTTTAGGTGGGCTAGAAGGTCAGCAAATGGACTAGCTGACACTCTAGCAAAACAAGGGCTTCTAGAGAGGATTTGTTCTCTGTCATTTTACAATATTGAAATAATTTGTGGGCTCAGCATCCTCCTTTTGGGTGGTTGACAGTTGTACTTTGATTATTTTCTTGTTTAATGAAACTCACCATTTCCAATAAAAAAATTTCAACCACCAATTGAAACTCACCTTTTGGGTTTTCTTTAGGTGGACTAGAAGGTCAGCAAATGGACTAGCTGACACTTTAGCAAAACAAGGGGCTTCTAGAGAGGATTTGTTCTCTGCCATTTTGCAGTATTCAAATAATTTGTGGGCTCAGCATCCTTGTTTTGGGTGGCTGATAGTCGTACTTTGATTATTTTCTTGTTTAACAACTCATCATTTCCAATAAAAAAATCCTACACCAATTGAACCCAATAATTTTAGAAGAATATTTCCCCTTTTATCTACAGCTGTTCCAATGACAGTCATACTCTATTTTCTTCAAGTCTAACCATCCAGGACTGAACATGGTATGCTACTCTGTTGTTTTGAAGCTTCTTTTTTTGATTATTAATGCATTTTTTCTCACTAACGATAAAAAATGAGGTTCACGAAGAATGGGGGCAAGAATTATAGAAAAACAAAGAAAAAACTCTGCAATTTTTTTTTTGTTGAAAAAGCAAGGTATTGTATTTCATTTCTGTATGAAAAGCATGAAGCCCATTTACAAGGCAATGTGCAAGGTTATGTCAGATTTGTGCTCCTGTTTACAAAGAGAGATTCATCATAAAAAAATGAAGAATATGGGATCCCTTGGAATGGTTTGAGAACTACTAGCCAAGAGCACAAAGTGTCTTTCAACCTATTTAACATCTCCTTTTCCGAGCTTTGCTTGTTGTCGAAAAATGCGGCTGTTCCTTTCACACCATATTCCTCATATTATATCAGCAAGACACATGTTCCATAGAAGCTTTCCTATTCTGCTGAGGCCTCCAATATACCGGCAGCTGAGGAGAGTTACTCTCTAGGGCAAGCATCCTGGGACTCTGAAACATTGTATACCAGTTGCAAACTCCTTTACAACTTGTCTCTCCAATGCAAACACACCAATGCTAACAACCTAAACATAAAGCTGCTATACGCCATTCATTTGGTCCCACAGATCTCCTAACAGTTTGGTGGATACATTGGCCAAACAAGGGGCAAAAAGAAATCAGTTTTATTTGGGGGGGGCGGTCATTTCCAGTAAACCTGAATCCTCATTGTAAACAATGATAAAAGATATAAAAAGTTGATGGGCTAGTTAGCAAGGGCTAGCCTGGTGCACTAGGGGTTCTTGGCACAATTACTGTATTTCTTCCATTCTGTATTACTAATTAATTAAATGCGACTAACTAATGATAAAAAGCATAAAGCCGATTCATAGAAAATCCTAATAAATTAATAACAAAAGTTCCCAGGGCAAAACACCTAAAGAATTGTGAACTATGCCAAGAGCATAAAAAACAGCCATCTGCACCTCTTCAACAATTCCACAAATGTGTCACACATCACTGCCTAAACTCCCTGTTACCGAGAACAAGATCTCAATTGGATGAGGAATCAATCCCCATCTTCGTCCATCTCTTCCTATTCATATACTTGTCTTACATTCAACTTTCATGGTTTTTGAGCCTCTGCAGTATTACCAATTTACTCCATTCATCCACTCCACCATCCTGCCTATCCTGATCCCTTTTCCCTGCTCTTTCCATCCTTAATTCCAGATAATCCTTCTGGCCTTCTTCTTCTGCCATCACAAATTGTTCAGCTTCATCTTTGGTATTTTCTTATTTATTTGTTCTATTGTTTGAGCTTCTTTAGGACATCATTTTTTTGGTAGCTGGCTGGGTTTACTTGTTATTGGTATAGATAATCTATAGAGGGTGCTTTTTCGTTTGTGCATAGTTGAGGTTGGTTTCCTTTCTTTGGGTTATTAAAAACACCTAATCAAAATAAGATAAAAAGTGACAAACATATATTTAGGAAAAGCAAAGACAAATACCAACAATAAGGTCAAGTAATATAAGAATACCCAAAATATCAGCATCCAATACAAAGCAACCATCATCACCCCTTTCCTGGCTAGCGCATCTGCTGATCTACCTAGATGTGCTGTTCACTTTGAAAGCTGACATCCTTGCCTTCTTGATCAGATGTCTTATGTACTTAACATGGTTAGTAGAACTTGAGAATGAACACAATGTAGCCATAGTTGTCAAGGCGACTAAACGGTTTCCCATAGTCGCCTTGCCTAAACGCCATTGGTTTTATATACTAGGCGCTAGCCCAGAAACTTAGTTGGGCGCCTTATACATAAAAGAAACTGCTTTTTATATTTATTGTTTTGATATTTTTATTGGTTGTTTTATTCTTTTAAGATAGGATTATGTAACTTTAACAATCAACCTATGTAATCATTGCATAGAGGGGGAGGGGGACATAACATGGTTCCTCATATTTTGACTTTCTGAGTATTTTGCTGTAGTCTCTGCTTATTGCTCAGTTTTTTTTGAAAAAAAGGTAAGGTAGATTTATTAATTGAAATAGAACCATACAAATAAGCCCCAAAAAAGGAGCAAAAACTGAGAACAAACTCCCAACTTGCAGTACAATTCAAATACACTTCTGGACCTCAACTGAGTTCCAAATACCCTAGGCTAGAAGTCTTTCACACCTGCATTCCATGGCACTACTTTTCCCATGGCACAGGAGATAAGACAGTCTACATCCTTAGCTTATTGCTCAATATTCTATTGCTTAGTATTCTATTGGGATGATGAACAAATATGAAATCTATTTTTCTGTAGAGGTTAAGATTTTGATTAACTAGGTTTATGCCTTTGGGGGGTTACCCAAGAATAGGGAGTTTTTGGAAACCTGTTTGTCAGCACCCAATTTTTGCTTGGTCCCTTCAACCTACCTCTTCGTACCCTCCTTTTAGACTCCAAAACTTGGAATCACAACTAGATCAAATTGAGAATTTACAAAGCCAAAACTTCCTCTTTTGACACAATCCATAGGACAAATGAAAACCTCGAGATCAACATTGACGTCCAATCAAATATGGTCTACAGACTTAGGAAACTATAAATTAGTCACACTTCCACAGTTCATCACGCCAATTTTCTTTCTAATGGCCCTGATCCAACACATCCATTGCCTCAAGATCACTAGAATACAATCCCATTGAAAGTCTATAACGACCAACCTCAAAAGTGCCAATATTTTGTTCTAACGGCCCTACACAACTAGAATTAGAAAACCTAGATCAGAACCATACACTTGACTCCTCACCTTAATCTGCGCCTACCCACCAATTTTCATTACCAAATTCTTCCGTTTGACCCGCCATTAAGCCGATATCCTATTTAAGCAAATCTCATTGATTAGAGATTATCATCCACCACCCCAACTTCATTTGACCGATTATACCTCAACACTATGTCCAAAAACTCAAAAAACCCTAGTACGTCAACTTTCACTACCAAACTCCTCCATTCGACCATTAAAAAAAGTGAGGTTCCATTCTGGGCCGTCTCGTTAACTGATAAACCATTGACCCAAACTAAATATGTCAATCTACACCTTTGATCAAAGATCCATCACTTCCATTAGACTCAAGACGTTCAAAAGTGCCTACCCATCAAATTTCATCCCAAACTTCCCCCTTTTGACCCTTCATCAAACAAAGATTCTATTTCAGCAAATTTCGTTGATCTGGACTTGCCTGCCATAGATCGTTGTCATCTTGACCCTACTAGACCAATGAAACCTCACCACTATGTTTAGAGACCCAAAAAACCCCATCACGTCAAATTTCATGACTTGATTCGCTCGTTTGGCT
The DNA here is from genome assembly GCF_055504915.1 of Nelumbo nucifera. Lineage (NCBI taxonomy): Eukaryota > Viridiplantae > Streptophyta > Magnoliopsida > Proteales > Nelumbonaceae > Nelumbo > Nelumbo nucifera. The sequence continues at coordinate 101,933,720 of NC_142649.1, forward strand.
GTTAAACTAGGAAGATGCCATTTTGATGCACTAACTGCCAGATTGAATCACCACCTCATCTGTCCTAACCTGAAACCTCAAAGGGGTGATGGCTGATGTTAGACCCATTCTTGACCTGTTCAAACACCTGGACCAATGAAATTAATTCTAATAGACTCAAAAGCCCCAAAACCCAAAGATACTCCCACTTAAAACTGAGAAAAGACAAAACCACATTTAGAAGTTCATCAAATTTACATTTTCTACCACTGATAGCCCCAAATACGAGACTGCCATGACAGACCCACCCTAAGCTCCCATTGGATGCACAAAACCCGTGAAAACTACCCCCAAATCGTAGCAAATCTTTCACCAAAGAGGAAAGTTTCACTCAACACTGTTTTCTTTGAAAAATCCGTGCCTATTCTCTTGTAAAAGCTTTCTTGAAGCCCAAGTCCTCTAGCTGGACGAATTTCAGAACTGTCCCCCTTTTCTTTCTCTATAAATAATGATCCAACTTGAGATTGAAAGGGGGGAGAAATCTAGGGAGAGGAGGGGAGAAATCTAGAAAGGGAGGAGAAAAAGAGCATTTCCCAAAGTCCTTGAAGATCAAGCCTCAAATCTGCTTTGTTTTTGAGATTGAAGATTTAAAACTTGAATCAGTCACCCCCAACTCAACAGCTCGTCCAAGTTTCATTTGAACCTTTTCTAGCTGTTGGAAAACTCTTCTCAAGGTTGCACACGAGAGGTAAGCCTCTCATTCCACCGTTTTTCTAAGTTTGATTTTGTAATCTCTGTTTTTAGTTTAGTTATGGGTTGCCTGAAGTCCCAAACCCAAGGGAAACCTTCATTCCTAGTTTCCTCCAGATTGAGAAAAAGAGGTAGAGAGGTGAGGGTCTTAGGGAAATCAATACCTAAGACCCGATAACATAGTCTCAAATCAATTCTCGGTGAAATTGGGAGCGTTTTTTCTTGGTTTTGGGAGCTCTAAGCAATCATTTTCATTTATGTTTTGTAAGAAGTTGAGATTGAACAATTCCCGTATTGGGCTGCTATAGTAGCTTGGAGAGAGGGGTGCCTAACACCTTCCTCTCCCAATCCTTGGGATCCAAAATCTCTTGATTAGGTGCTTTTCTTGGCGAAGAACGAAGTCACTATCAATGCAAGTGAATCGATTTTCGAATATGAAAACGAGGGCCCATTTCCTTTGAAAAATGGGTGGTGACTCCATTTCTTTGAGCCGGCCCATGAGCTTCCCGGAGTTCACACCGTTGTAGAAAGATTTGCTGAAAAGATAGCAATGTGGAAAAGGAGCAACATTTTATGGGAGGAGGAATCAGTTTGGTCAAATGCTCCCTGGCCAATCTGCCTACTTATTTCTTGTCTACCTTTAGAATTCTGGTTAAAATAGCAAGGCAGTTAGAAATAATAACGAGAGATTTCTTGTGGGGACCAGTAGATGAAAAGAAAGATCACTTGGTATTGTGCTAGTCTAAGGAACAAGATGGACCAGACATTGGGATTTTTATTAAGGGCAATGCAACTCTTCTATGAAAATGGCTTCAGGGGTTTCCTCTAGAAGGAGAAAGGATGTGGCACAGGGTCATTGGAAGCATTCATGGTATGGCGAAAAATGGCTAGGATGCAAAATTGGTGCTTCATGCTTCATAAAGCTCTGCTTGGATAGCAATAATTGAGGTAATACCAACTTTTCAATTTCGTTTGTTTTGATGTGGGGTGTGGGAATAGAGTCTTATTTTGGGAATATCTTTGGATTGGGGACGTGCCCCTTAAATTGGAATTTCTGGTACTCTACTCATTGTCAAACTACAAGGCTGAACCTGTTTCTAGGTTTGGTATGCCCTTAGAACATGGTTTGAACTGGGGTCTTGGATTCAAAAGGGGTCTGAGGGATAATGAGTGTGATTCCCTTATCCTACTGTCTAAATTGGAAAAGGTATTTTTGGATCAAAACTCTTAGAATTTGGTCTCCCTCCCTTGACGGCTTTTCTCTTGTGCTTCCTTTTTCAACCTTTTGTTCTTTCAAAAACTTTGGGGGTGAATTTCCTGGTGAAAGAAATTTGATGCATACCTATTCCTCCTAGAGGACAAGATTTGTGTTGTGAAGTATTTCTTGGTCCCATCTGTCATGTTCAGCACTACCAATCTTTGGTTGCTTGATTTTACCATTAATATACCCAATTTTTCCTCTAGCAGTAATATAAAGTTTAATTCCCCTAGACCACTCAAGATAGTTCAGTCCATCAAAGGGGATTACAGCCATGGGGAAACTCATATCCATCCCCCCACTCATTCCATTTTGACCTCCTTAAATTCCTGAAGTTGCAGAATTCTCAGAGGACATGATTTAAACACCCTTCAGACCTTACACACACTTTATGATCCCTCATATCACGAAACAAACAGTCCTAGAAACACCAAGGATGAAGCCCACATGCACACACTGCAATCTGGACACAATCTGACCACAAACCAGCCTAGATTGTCCAAAAAAGGCAAGATTTTATGGTGATCTCAGAGCTGATCTGACCTAGCAGTCACACTCCACGAACTTCCAGACACCCCAAACACATCGACTGCTTGGAGGGGTCATAAACCAGTATGGTTACGCCACAAGGGTTAAAAGATCAGGTCATCCACGACCTACAGATCTGAATTCTCAGACATGGGATCACACGATCCATAAAAAAAAGATTTTTGAACCTCACAGCTTCTCAGAAAACATTCAGCAGTCTGGAGTCATATAGTTTCTTCTTGGTACACGACCAAGGAAAAGGAAAAAAACACACACAAAAAAATCTGTACCAGTCGTAGGTCTGCACTTTTTTGATATCAGTTGAAGAAGACAGCAGGTTGAAGCTTGTTCGATCTGCTCACAGGCCTAGCAGAACCGCTCTGATACCATATTAACAGCCGAACAGAGGAGAAGAGAGGTAGGAGAAAAGAGGAAGAGAGGAGAGAAGAGAGAAGAGAGAGATTTGGAGTCTGCTACAGTGTTGGCGGCGCCAGCTTATATTAATATATATATAGGGCAACCATAATTAGAAGGGAAAGGACCCTTGTGCCCTTACTTAAGTTATTGCATAAAAAACAAAAGAAAAAACTGCTTTAATTTGTCCAAACGGACCCTAACTCAGTAGAATACAAACATAATAAATAAAGTTAATATTCCAACAGTCATTTCATGGACCAAGCAAAGAGGTTTAATTCTAAATTCAGTTGGGTAAGAAGATCTGCAAATGGGATGGTGGGTGTTTTAGCAAAACAAGGAGCTGATAGACCTCTTTTATTTTTGGGCAAAACCTGATGTATTATGGGCTGGTGAATTGCTATAACAATTGTACTAAGCTTCTGATTTAATAAGGAATGAAATTCTTTTGCTGATACAAAAAAGATTTTGATTAACTATATGAAACTTGAGTTTTTGTTGTCACTTTCTTACAAATACTTACTAAGTTTAGTTTAGTTTAGTTGCATGCCTATATCTCATTTGTATCATTTACCCACTCTAAGAGACTTGTAATAGCCATTTTTTTTTATAATAATGTATTTGAATATTACAGACACCAAAAACTGCTATTGAAGTTAAAGATCTGAGAGTGGACATATCTAAAGATGGTGGATCCAAGCCAACTCTGTTTGTCAAGCTGCACTTTCTACCGGTTCTTGTGCACATTGGAGAACCACGGCTTAGCTATGATCAATCATTTGTTTTTAACCAAGGGGGATGTTTTTCTGCTGGTCAAATATCCCTTACTACTACAGAAAGGGCCTCTGTACCTTTTATCTGCGAGGAATTATCACTTTCTTGTGAATTTGGTCATTATAGGTGAGTTTAGTTTAAAGAAAACTTGGTTATTCTTTGTATCATTTTCAGTTGTGATTTGAATATAACCTTAGCTGTTTTACTGAGTAGGACTGGGGATGTATCTCATCCTTGGATGTTGTTGAGCAGTAACTCTCTGGAGTTCCAATTTACCAAACAAAAAAATATATATCTTTTTATTCATAAAAAAAAACTCTCTGGAGTTCCAACATTTTCATGTAGTAATGGATAATTTCAATAAAATGAAAAAGAAATTACAATAGTCTGGTTATAAGATATCACCAAAGACAGAAAAAATACACACCACTTCGTACCCCGACATAAGCAAAGTCCTACACAATCATCTCCAATAATCCTGAAAGTACATGGAAAGAAGACTATGACCAGGAGTTGACACCACAAAGAAAGGAACACACACATACCCATTTCAGCCACTAATAAATCTTCCACCCCATTCTCAACAACAATTCACTTCTATCTCTGAGAGTGCCTATAACTACTTGAACCAACTTTTCTTTCAGAATCTTGTCCTCTCTCCATTTAATAATCTCCTACGTCTCTAACAAGTAATAACCAACCAAATCTTAGTATCTTACTGAACCTCCAAATTCCCTATGCCCCATAGTAAAACTTCATTCGTACTGTTTCCAGCATTTTATATTGATTCAGCTCTACCTGTTTCTTTTTCTATCCATAAATGCTTTTCTTGTATATTCTTCTCCTGCTAGAAAAAAGTAAGCCCAAATTTTTATCATTTTGAACCTCTTTTTCTATGACTACATTTATGTCTGTCCTTTTGTTTCATGCATGGTTGTGCCACATTCAGGATCTTCTTGAGTCGATGTTGACTCCTCTCAAATCCATTGCATACCTTTCTACTTTTGTCACCCCCAAATTGACACCTACTATGTAATTCCTATAGACTTGGCAATTTCTCAAAGCATTTTACTAAAAGTTGCATGTTCTTCACCCTCTCTTCCCTTTATCTTCTCAAAACACATTTTTGTCATTTGCGAATCACAGACAAGAAGTATCTAAGGGGTGAGTGACTAGGGATCATTTGTAAATCACCTTTTCTTTTTATGAAGAGAGGTCGCATCTCACACCTAGGTGTGACAATTGGACAGGTTTGGTTGGGTTGAGCTTCAACCTAACCTGTCGGACCCGCTAATCCATTAATGACCCATTTAGGAAAATTTAAATGGGTTGGGTTCAACCCAAAACTGCCTTAACCAAATCCAACCTGCCCAAACTATTAATCCTACATGCATAAATTACATAAAAATATAACATGAATTACATAAAATTATACATAAATTACAGAAAACTATAAAAAGCATAGAAAACAAAAAAAAAAACAAAAATTACAAGAAAATATGACAAAAGTTATAAATAAACATAGAAAATAAAAACAAAAATTATAGGAAACAAGGAAATATTACAAAAAGTACAAATAAACATACAAAATGAAAAAAAATCGTAAAATGACGAAGTTGAAGAAGAGCACGAGCAAGAAATGAATCTATCATTCATGAGTGGCAATGATATCCTCAATCCATTCCCATGAGAATCCTTGGACGCCCCCTCATTTTCTGGTAAGATTAAAATCCATTCCATAATTCTTTTCCCATTGGATAATATAAGTTGATCCCTGCACTTTGACTGGTCTCAAAAAAATTCTTCTCTCTTCCAGATTTCGCAACAAATAGCAAAGGGAACACAGCTCCATGCAATTTTTGCCTTCCTATTCCCTTAAGTTTTAACCAACTGAAAACATCCATAGCAAGGGAAAAGAGGAAGGGGGGATAGTAGACTCTGTGCCTCAACCCCCTTGTTGGGAAAAAATCTTATACTACCCCATTAACTAAAACTGAATAGTGAACAGTTTGAAGACATCATCTAATCCAAAGCCTCCATCTAGCCCAAAACCTGCACCTTTCTAAAACTTTCCACACAAAAGGACTAGCCCATATGATTGTAAGCCTTTTCCAAGTATAACTTACACAGCCAACATTTGTGACAAGACTTTGTCAGTTCTTCAAGATATTAATTTGCAATTAGTCTTTTGGTGTATAATCTGCCTATCTTGGACAAATACCCCTTGATTTTGCATGATTGAAGAAGGGAAAGCCTCTTTCTACATCAATAATAAAACTTTTGCAATGGTTCGGTGTCGATGGCTATGGCGAGGGGGAAGTAGAATGATAGGAACCTTTTCCCGTTGCCAAGAGGTTGGTTGTATCATTCCTTGAGCTATAGGGTCAGAGCACCACTCATAGAGGGATTTTAGCAATCACAAGGATGCCAAAGAAGAGAAGATGGTTTTATCATCGATGATCTTTATTGATATATCATATGTATTTATAGGCTCATGGCCATCACAACTAATCATGAAGGATGATCGGCAATGATTACATAGGTGATCAAAATGGCATGATTTCTAATGATTGCCCTGTCAACGGACTGTTAGCAGCTCTTGTCCGAGAAATGACTCAGGTTGTTGATGTGAGGGTAGCCATGTCATTGGCTGGAGTGGATGCTGCATCTCTGTGCTGGCTTCAGGAAATTTAGCATGTAACATCCCTTCTCCCTTTGAAGCAGCCTTGTTCTCATGGCTAGCATTTGTGATCTGCTTGCAGAGCTTGCAGGTCAACTCATTCCACCTTTTATGAATAGCATTGGTTGTTGAGGTGTCCAAACACATTATGTAGAGGGATATGGTAGCATTTTGGAATTTTGTTGACACCCTTAGTTACTGGCTTTCTTGCTGGATAGCATTGTCCAGAAGCATATATGGCAACTAGCTTAACAACAAGCTTGGTGGAATCCACAGCATGAGATGCACCCTCATCCCTGGTCATATTATTATAAAATAAGTGACCCTAAGCTTCTCTGTGGAGGAAACCGATTCACTTACTAGTGTTTTAAAAGTGCAAGGTGCAAGGCGAGGTGCACACCTTTTTGAAGCAAGGAACAAAAATGCAAAAAAATGCCAAAACATTCAAAAAAATAAATTTTAAAAATTTTAAATATTAAACTTAATATTAATTAAAGATATAAACTTAAAATTTAAAATAAATGTTTTAAAAATGTATTATCTCAAATTAAAATACATAAATATAACATGTAAAACATATTCAAAATGAAAATTTAAAAATTGTAGAGAAGATGGGCCGAGTGGCTCATAACCCACAGCTTATGTTTATGTTTTCTGTTATGTTTAATTTTATGTTTATGTCTTATTCTGTTAACAGGCCCATGTAGAGAAGATGGGCCGAATGGTCCATAACCCACAGCTTATGTTTATGTTTTCTGTTATGTTTAATTTTATGTTTATGTCTTATTCTGTCAATGGGCCTGTTAACATTAGTTTATGTTTATGTAATTAGCTGCCGCCCAACTAAGGGCTAACTTGTAAATTACTTAAAGTTAGTGATTAAGTTAATGAAATAGATTAGGGAAAGGAGAGAGCTGTATGAACAACTCATCTCTCTAAACCCTTCTCACATCCAACTTCTTCTTTTTCTTCTTCTACTTCTTGCTGTTTTCTCTCTCTCTCTCTCTCTCTCTCTCTCTCTCTCTCTCTTTTTCGAATTTCACAATTCTTTAATCAGTCCTCTCATTCTTTTAGGACTGTTTTTCTTCTCGGTATCAGAGCAGGTTCCTTTTTCTTCCTTTCTCCTTTTTTCCTTTTTTTTCCCATACAGTGTGTATGGAGAGCTGAATCGAATGAGTGATTGAAGAAATTATTCGGCCCAGTTGGTGGTGGTTTTTTGGAGAAAAGGAAGATGTCTAGTTCATTATTCTGACAGTCTTTGGAGTTTTTTGCCCAAAACTTTAATCAACTGGAGAGTTCTGATTGCGGGCCCCACAGGGAGCTTCACCTTGGCACCCAGTGACTGAAGGGGGCCCCTTTCATTTTCTTGAAGGTCGATCCATACCTAGTACAGTTCAGTGAATCCTACAGGGAGCGGCTGCAGTTTTCCTATTTCTCCTGGGTTTCGGATGAGACGTAGCTGGCGGCTAGGGTTTCGTAAAGGTTGGTACTTGGTGTCTATTTTTTTTCTGTCTTCATTATTTGCCATTTGAAGTTGTTTTTGATGAAAATGGATGTCTTTCGAATGGAGAACAAGTTGGGCTAAGAGTCCAGATTCCAGACATGTTCTGGGAGCACCTGGCGATTCTTTATTGGCTATGACCACAGTCAAGCTTGATGGGACTAACTATCTAGCATGGTCACAATCAGTAAAGATACATGTTTATAGTAGAGGCATCTGGGGATACATTTCCAGGAGTAAGAAAGCACCTTAGGAAGATGAGCTATCGTATGAGAAATGGTTGCAAGAGAATTACACTGTTATTGGGTGGTTAGTGAATTCGATGCAACCACAAATTAGTCAGCACTTTTTGTGGATGAATTCAGCTAAGGAAATTTGGGATAGTGTTGCTGAACCCTATTCACAAAAACTTAATGTGGCTAGGGCATATAAGCTAAGAAGTGATGTGAATAATCTAAGGCAGGGGGAGAGACCTTTTGCAGTATACTTCTCAATGCTGAAATCCTTGTGGCAAGAGATTGATCTCATGGAAACAATTGTCTGGGAAAGTACAGATGATGCTGAGACATACAGGAAATTAGTTGAGAGGAATAGGGTTTTTGAATTCCTGATGGGGTTGACTCCAAAGTTCGATATTACTAGACAGAATATCCTAGCTAAGGATAATGTATCCTTGTCTTAGGCTTATGCCATGCTGAGCAGTAAAGAGAAGGCCCATTAACAGAACAAGACATAAACATAAAATTAAACATAACAGAAAACATAAACATAAGCTGTGGGTTATGGGCCATTCGACCCATCTTCTCTACAAAAATAAAATAAAATGTAACATATAATACATATTCAAGCACACAGAACTCTCAATCTCTTTATTTATTTATTTTCCAATTGCATTACTTCAAATAATTAATGTGATGTTAAATATTTTGCTTTCCTGATTCTACGAGCTGCCTTTGTACCAAGTCCATATTAGGGTCTTAACTTCTTACCCTAAAAAATAATTTTATAATTTTAATTGTCTTTTAAAAATGTCTTTTATTAGGATGAATGAATGAACAACATTAGCAAATAGGGGTGCAAGTTGAGTACCTGTTGAAGAATTTACACAACATTGGTTTTGGCCGCTCAGGCATATTTTAACAGCTGCTCAGCCCTAGCCTGCCCACGTTGCAGCCGTATTATATGTATACTGTTTCTTTACATACTTCAATAAAAGTTTTTAATCATTACCGATAAAAATGGTATGTTAAATAAATGGTTCTTTTGTGGTGAACGTTTTATATTTTGTATTCTACAAAAATGGTAAACATAACAGAATGGTGAAACAGGATTCATGTAGCTGATCCCATATAGTTGGGATAAGGCTTGATGATGATGGTGAAGATATTTTTTTGATACTAATAATTAACAAACAACATTTTATTAAAAATTGGATATTGGTGTGGACTAACAGTACTCTATTTACTTTTTGACCACAGGGATGTTGGTGTCATTGTAAAAAATGTGGATATCATTAGTGGAGAAGTCCTTGTGAACCTAAATGAGGAGTTGCTTTTTAAAAACAAGACTCCGCCAGAAACCTTTCTTCAGGAAGACATGGCTGGAGAATCCACTTTGGACTCTGTGCCAGCTAAGAATTCACAGAAAAAACAAAATGCTCTTCTATCACTTAAAAAGTACACTCCTGTGTTTCCTGAAAAGGTTAGTAGGCTTTAATGTTGAACTTTGGAGGCATGGTACGGACTTCTTGTCTTTCCTGTCATGTTTTTCTTATGTCTCAGATCTTTGAATCTTGCTTTTTGGTTAGTTTTATAATTATTATTTTGATTTAGTTGTTTATAGCATTTATATACACCCTTAAGCTTTCTTAAATAATAATCCTTTCTGTTTAGTTTTTCTAAATTGATCAGAAGTTCCATCCTTGCAGTTTTGAGAGCATGTGGCTGAGGAACTCTGACCTGAATTGTTCAACAGATAATTGGTAGAAGTGTTCTCTTTTTTATAATAAATACAAAAATTATTGTTATGTGGAAATCAGCAAAGGCAGCGCGATGGTGTGGACAATATGGGAGGAAAGGAATGCAAGAATCTTCAATGAGAAGCATAGGCCAGAAGAGGCTATTGTGGAGGCCATAAAGATAAAAGTTGCTCATTGGGTAAAATCACTCCAGCTCTTTCAAAATATCTCAATTACTGATATTGTAAGAGCCTAGAATGAAGTGGCACACATTGCTGAGAAGAAGGAAAGAAAAGTGATGGAATGGAAGCCCCCGGGCCCCAACAAGTTAAAGCTGAACTTTGATGGGAGCTCTATAGGAAACCTGGCTATGGGAGGAAAGGAATGCAAGAATCTTCAATGAGAAGCATAGGCCAAAAGAGGCTTTTGTGGAGGCCATAAAGATAAAAGTTGCTCATTGGGTAAAATCACTCCAGCTCTTTCAAAATATCTCAATTACTGATATTGTAAGAGCCTAGAATGAAGTGGCACACATTGCTGAGAAGAAGGAAAGAAAAGTGATGGAATGGAAGCCCCCGGGACCCCACAAGTTAAAGCTGAACTTTGATGGGAGCTCTATAGGAAACCTGGCTATGGCAGGCATTGGTGGTGTAATCAGAGATTCCTCAAGCAAAGTGTTGGCTTTGTACTCAGGACCTTTAGGGGAAGAGACTCCTTAAAAGCTGAATTGTTAGCCCTGCTGCAAGGGCTAATGATTGCCAAGCAAGCTGATCTTAAGAACTTGGAGATGGAAGGGGACTCAAAACAGTGATATCTTGGACCAATTCAAGCAGTAATGTTCCTTGAAACTAAAGACATCCATTAAGGGAGATAGTAAGCATAGCAAGGGAATTTAGTGCTTCATTCACATGGGTGAGGAGACCTGCAAATGGAATGGCTGACTCTCTAGCTAAACAGGGAGTTCAAAGGCAACAGCTTTTTTGGGCTTTATTGTAACATTTTCTGTTGAATTGTCTGCACTCTTTTTGATGTAACTCTATTGAAAATAAACTATAAAAAATTATTAAAAGAATAAAATTGCAAATAAACTATCCAAACGAAAAAGGAAATTGCAAATACAACATTAGGTAACCAAATATCGCTAAAGCAGTGAGATCCAAGAGCACCTAACAGAACTCCCCTCCACGAACACTTCACTCCTATTAAATCAACTATGATTCCATTTATCTAAAAAACAACTAAAATACCAAAATCACCACCCCAACGAAATCCTTTTCCTCACCCAGTTAACATGCCAAGAATTTACTACTTGTTTTCTATACACCTTGCAATTTTATAAAGCAAAAGACTCCATCTTTAATGCATAATTCAGAATAAAAACTTATACAGCCTTGGATGCACACATCCTTCAACATCAACGACCACCCTTATATATCATTCTGATCTCTACACCACTTCTTATGAATCCACAACCTCCTCAATCTCATTAAAATCTGAACTTGTAAATTTATGATTTCCCCTTCTTTTCTAACTTGAAGAAAGCTTTCCTTGCAAACTCTCCACCACCTAAAAAGAAAAGCCCCAATCTCCTATTTAGCTTTAGTTGTTTTTCACTTACCCTATTGAGATCTGATTTCATATCAATCTTGATTGTCCATAATTGATGACATGATCAGAAAATGAAAGGAAGTGGTTGGGACTTCCTACTCAAAAAAGACTTTGATGTGCCAAAGTTGGACTCCCCTAGAAAAAGGGGTTCATAGAACTTAATTTTGATGGAAGTAGCATGGGAAATCTAGTGCCATCAGGAATGGGAGGTACTTTCAGGAACGAAGATGATTATATAGCAGCTTTATTTTCAGGACTGATTGGTTTAAAGACTCTCTAAGGGATTTGCACTTCTTTTGACCCAATTCACAAAGGAATTTGCTTAGCTAACCCATCCACGAAGGAATTTGCACTTCTTTTGACCCAATTCAGCTTGACTTCAATATCCCTAGTTAACCATTTAAATTTCATCTTTTCATTGCTGTAATGCCAAACACGAGATTTCCCTTCCTTCAACCAGCCCACCACTAACTCAGAGTCTCCCTCTATGACAAGTTTCTTAATGCTCAAATCCTTGGCCTTTTGTACACCTTCCACAACTGCCATAATCTCAGCTTGAATAGTCACCCTGATCTATCGGACTAGAGAAATGAGCGATCACATTCCCATCTCCATTCCTTAAGACTCCCCCAATACCCAAGGGCGCTGGGTTCCCCACACTACTCCCATCAAAGTTCAATTTAATAAACCCACTAGGAGGGACCCAAACATGTATAGAAGAAACAATAGGTGGAGTAGACTTTGCAACTTCCTTCCATTTCCTTAGCAAATCATCAATTGAGAAGTCATTAAACAACTCAAAAGACTTAAGCCAATTCTCTACTCTGATGTGAATCACCTCCAAGGTGGACTGTACCCTTCTTTCCTTACCAGCAAAAATTCTCAAATTTCTTTCTTCCTAGATCGTCCAACATGCTGCAGCCCTTATACTTCTCCACATAATTCTCCCCATTTTCACTGGCTACCTGAAAAAAGAAGAAGTAAACAGACTTTGCACATTCGACGGGGGAATCCAACTACAACCAAAAAAAGGAATCGATCCAATCCCAAATACATTTACCAAAATGACAAGAAATTAATAAGTGATAGCCATTCTCACCATTAGCTTTGCACATAACACGCCAATGAGGAGACATGAAACTTTTAGGTCTTCTTTTTAAGCAAGTCACAAGTATTGATTCATTCCAGAAAAGCTTACCAACAAAAACACCCAACGCTAGGAGGAATAGGATTACACCATACTTCCTTAACAATGAAAGACAACCCAAGGGGAGAGTTTTGTTGAGTTAAGGCTTTAAAAAAGGAAGCATAAGAAAACTACCCAGAGGGTGAAAGAGACCAAATCCTGCAATCAGGATTTGTAGGATCCAAGTAAACCCCTTCATGGATACCCAAAAGTGACAAACTGCTATTTAAATCTGAATCCCTTAAATTAGAGGCGTTTAGATGAGAAAGAAGCCTAGGTGACTCTAATTGCGGAGGAAAGAATGTTAAGATGTAGGGTTAAGAAAGAGTTGGAAGAAGTTCTTTTAAGGGAAGAGATTTATTGGAGACAAAAGTCCAGATACAAGTGAACAAAAGAAGGCTATGGTAATAAAAAATGCTTTCATGCCTTGGCAAATGGGAGGAGAAAAAATTGTGTCTAGCTTGGAGATAGAAGGCAGGAGATAACCAATTAGGATGAAACTGCTAAGTTTTTTGTGGACCATTTCTAATCAATTTGTAGGTGGTCCTTGAATGAGAGAATGAGTGTGGAGGGATTTGAGTGGCCTTGTGTGGAGAATGAGTTAGCAAATTGGTTGGCAAGGGATTTTGATGAAGAGGAAATTCGGAAGGCAGTATTTTTAGTGGTTAGATCCAAAGCCCCTGGACCAGGCGGTTTTACAATGTTTCTTTTACCAGGATTGTTGGGAAATTGTGAAAGATGAATTGTTTGAGGTCTTCATTGAATTTGCAGAGAAGCATAGAGTTAGCCCAGGGGTGAATGCAACCTTTCTAGCTCTTATTCCGAAGAAGAATGATGCTAGTCATCGAAAGGACTTTAGACCAATCAATTTTGTAACTAGCATTTACAAGATCTTAACCAAGGTTCTCTCGTTGAGATTAAAATTAGTTCTCCCATCTTTAATCAGTCAAAATCATGGGGCTTTCATTTAGGGGAGGCAGATAGCTGATCAAATTCTAGTTGCTAATGAATTTGTGGAGGATTTGAAAAGATTGAGGAGGAAAGGCTTTGTGTGTAAGTTGGACATGGAGGAAGTTTATGATCTAGTGGACTGGACCTTCCTTATTGGGGTGATAAAAAATCATGGGTTTGGGGAGAGATGGTGCAAAACTTAGGTGGAACCCTCCATCAGACCTGCAGAGCCTTTTTTCCCTTTCCTTCTTTAGGTGGCACATGAAAAGGGGAAGGACTATGTGGAGAGGTCTGAGGGCTGCAGTATGCTGGACATTATGAGAAGAAAGAAATACTAGGATCTTCTCAGAAAATGGGAGAGGAGCTGAAGATGTGAAGGCTGTGATCCACATAAGGGCAGTACAGTGGCTGAAATCACTAGAGCTATTTACAGACTACACAGTAGAAGACATGCTGAGAAAGTGGGGTGAGATTGCAAATTGCACTCAGATCAAATCAGTAATAAGGGTGTCTTGGACTCCCCCACCTGCTGGCTTCTTAAAGTTAAATTTTGATGGGAGTTGTAGGGGGAACCCAGGACAATCAGGGATTGGAGGTGTTTTTAGGGATGAGAATGTGGTCATTTCTGCCCTGTTCTCAGGCCCAATTGGTGAGGGGGATTCCCTTAGAGCTGAGATCTTGGCAGTTATGGAAGGAGTTCAGAAAGCCAAGGAGTTGAATGTCAGGAAACTCAAAAGTGAAGGGGACTCAGAGGTGGTGATAGGGTGGCTGATTAAAGACAACTGCGGTTTATGGAATTACAGAAATGAAAAGAGGAAATTCAGGTGGCTGGTGTGGGAGATGGAAATCAGGATGTGTTGGGTTAAGAGGTCAGCTAACTCTTTGGCGGATGGATTAGCTAAACAAGGGATAGAAAGGGAAGCAATGTTTTGGGCTAAGCTGTAACTTAATTGTTTCTTTTGTTTCCTTGTTTCTCTCTTTGGAGGGTTTAAGTTGTACTCAAAAGATATGAGTTTTTGTCTTCCTTGCTGTAAATAGTTTGATACTTCAATGAATTGAATGAATCTGTTATTGATCAAAATAAAAAAAAAGAGATGGTGCAAAACCGCAAATGGATCTTTGGTTGTATTAAGTCTTGCCACTATTCTATTTTAGTCAACGGGATTGTTAGAGACTTCTTTCAAACTTGTCGGGGATTAAGGGCTTAAGGCAAGGTGATTCTCTCTCACCCTTTCTCTTCACCCTAGTAGCGGATATGTTTAGTAGATGATCTTAAAGGCTGATAGGGAGAATGTAATAAAAGGATGGAAGATCGGAAGGAATAGGGTCCCAATTACTCATCTACAATTTGCTGATTATATATATATATATATATATATATATATAATTTTTTGTGAGGGTGGAGAGCAAAAATTGGTAAGGAATTTGAAGGAGTTTGGTGAAGAAGTTTGAGCTTATCTCTAATCTAAAAATCAATCTTGATAAGAGCTATATAGTAGGAATCAACTTGGAGAAAGAGGAATTGAACTGTGCTGCAAATATTTTAGAGTGTCCTATTGGTAAAGAGAGCGGATTCTGGAACCCAATAGTGGAGAGATGTGCAAGGAAATTGGCAGCTTGGAAGAGAAATTATGTATCTTTGGTAGGAAGGATTATCCTGATTAAATCAACACTTGCTAATTTGCCAATTTATTTCCTGTCAGTTTTTAGAATCCCTCAAAAGGTAGCCAAGAAAACTAAGAAGGTTTTGAGGGATTTTTTGTGGGTTATTGGAAATTTGGAATTTCCAAGAGGGAGGTTTGGGTATTGGAAATTTGGAAGTGTGGATTGAAAGGACAAGGCTTTGCTAGGGAAATGGCTTTGGAGGTGGCTGATGGAAAGGGATAGATTGTGGCATGAAGCAATAGCCAACAAACATGGAAGGTTGGGAAATGGTTGGTATATAGGTGTATCTACCAGAGCTACTCCGGCCTCGCCGTGGAAAGCTATTCATTGTGTTCTGCCTCACTTTCTTCATTTCATTAGCTATTTGGCTTTGGTTTTTTTCTTTGTTTGGGTGCAAGTGGACTCTACCAACGGAGGTTAATATGCTATTTGATCCTTCTTTGTTTACTTGGCCAAAGAAGAGGAGAAGGATAATATGGAGAGGTGTCAGAGCAGCTTTGATTTGGACCATTTGGGAAGCAATTGCTAAAAGTTCTAATAGAGAGGACAGAGTGGAGGTTGTTTGGGTACCACCAATTGAAGGTTTTGTTAAACTGAACTTTGGTGGAAGTAGCTGAGGTAATCCAGGCCCTTCTGGAATCGAAGGAGTTTTGAGAGATGGAGAAGGTAAACTTATAGCACTCTTTTCTGCCGTTGCGGGTACGGGTGACTCCTTAAAAGCGGAACTGCTTGCTGCGATACAAGGGGTGCAGATCGCCAGTGAGCTAAACTTGGCAATGTGGTGATTGAAGGGGATTCAAAAGTGGTGGTGGAGTGGTTAAAGACCAGAATCCATAATTTGGTGCTACAGGAGTGAAATGGAAAAATTTAAATGTTTTACTAGGAATATGAATTTGAGGATACAATGGGTGAGGAGAGCAAATGGGGTGGGTTGTTTTATTCTGGGCAATTGTAATTTGTTTTATTGTTTGAGAGGTAGCATCTTGTGCCTCTCTAAGGGGTGCTTATAAAGATGTTACATTAAGTTTGTTAATAAAATTTAAGTTATTTATCAAAAAAAAAAATCTTGTAGACTGTTGTGGATTCAATGACGGAGAAATATTTTTTAGATCAATAACTGGTAAATTCATTAAGATTATAAAACAGATACAATAAGGTACATAGGGTGAGGTAAACACTCTTAACTCACCCTTAGACAGAAATCAGTTACAACAAAGGCCAATATAAATTTCCCCTTCCCACCCCTTGTTTTGCAAGTGTATCTGCAAAGGAATTAGCAGTCCTCTTTACCCATCGGAGCCTTACTTCCATGTCCCTGGTCAGCCATCTGTACACCATTTTTTCATTAGCAAATTTCCATATCTCATTTTCCTCCTTTAGTAGCCAGCCTATAAGAAGTTTAGAATCTCCCTCAACAATTAGCTTTTTAATATTCAACTCCTTTGATCTTTTAATGCCTTCCATTTATTTTCAGAGGATTCATCATAGGAAGATAGGGGAAGGTAGTCTCTCATTCATAATTTATTGATGATACAGTTATTTTGGGAGAGTATCATAGAGAAGACATATGGTCAGCAATGTTGTATGAAGCAGAGTGTTGGCCAGTCAAGAAAGATGTCCAAAAAATGAGTATGTTTATGGTCAAGAAGCATGGAGTATGGTAGTGTATTACAGGAACATGGTAAATTGGTGCTTCACATTTATTTTATAAAAAAAATGTTGGGCATCAAATGAGATGCATGCACCCTGTATAATGTGTATAAAAATTAAAAAGTGTATGCATCATCATGCAAAGCGTACACTTTTGGCTGTCAATATGCCTTAGGGCATTTTGTTAAGGCCTTGGGTGGAGATGTACGTCCCTTACTTCTAAAAACTCTGTTTGGAAACGAGGAATAAAAGAGTGTAGAAAGGCACCTTGAGGCCACTTTTTTTTAACTATTTAGAGATACTTGTTCATAGATCATGAATTTGGTATTGGTGTTAAAAGAATTTAAGGGCACAAGGCAGTAGATTCGACAGAGACTTTGTCAAGATGTGAAGCATTGATATTTTATATTTTGCACCTATTGTCTCGCTCTTACTTTGGTTTTGTATGTACATGAAATTTAATCCTCTTTACTTGTAAATATTTTTTTTCATATATTAATAAATTTATTTCTTCCTGATAAAAAAGGTAGTTGCAGTGGTATTTCTCTGTTTTAATTATTTTACTTCCAAATGTGCAAAGGACAAAGGTAGATCTGGATGGAGGTGACAGTAATTTTCATATATTGTCAGCAATTTACATTCTTTTCCTTGTTTTACCTGGTTTGGTCCGTCATTGAAGTTGTTATTGATTGTGAAGTTAAACATTATACAAGTATGAGAAGTTTTTTCACCTTTTTTAAGCAATTAATTGACAAAAAATATTTTTCTCTGGAAGGTTAGCTTCAACTTGCCAAAACTGGATATGAGATTTGTGCACCGTGGGCATGATCTTGTTATAGAGAATAACATCATGGGCATTCACCTTAGAAGCAGCAAGTCACAGTCCAATGAAGACATGGGGGAGAGCACACACTTCGATGTTCAAATGGATTTCAGTGAAATTCATGTACCTAATTTTTTGTTATTATAGTTTCTCTGGCTACTAGTTATGTATCATTTCAATAAATCTTGTTTATTTGTTGATTTTAGTTATCTATCTATTGGATTTTCAGCTTCTCAGGGAAGGTGGCACTTCTGTTTTGGAGATACTGAAAGTTGCCGTTTTTTCTTCTGTTTATGTTCCTGTACAGGTAATCATTTGATCTTGCAAAGGTTGTTCACTTTTTAAATGGATTCACTTGTGTATACGTATATCTTTGGCAAAGATCTTTGATAGAATTTGACAGATCCATGCTGACAATGACAAACATATATACACTAGAGATACCAGAATACCAGCCCAAGAATGACTCTACATGTTCTTTTCTGAACCTGCTAAATTTGGGTCAAGTTCCAATTAGATAGCCCCTGTCAATGCTCAAACTAAGTAACTGTTCTGAGATTATTTTTAATTTAAAAAATTTGAAGCATCCAATATCCAAAATATCTTTGAAAAGCTGTAAATGGTGGCTAAAGAGGTGATGTGTCCTGGGGAACATAGTTGTCTAGGCGTCACCTAGGTGACTAGGCACCCTTGGCTGTGTGCCTTGCCCAAACGCCTTGACTTTTAGCAACTAGGCACCCGCCTAGGCGACAAAAATGACAAGGCGGCCGCCTTTTATAATATCATTTATATTGCTGTGTCTTATTAATGTATGTGTTAATACATTTTATTATATGCTATATATATCAATTATTCTTTGTTTTAATGTTTTACTATTGAAATTTAAAAGATCAAAGGATTTTGAGAAGAGAAAAAGAAAGAAACAAAGAAAGAAAGAAAGAAAAGAAAGAGGAAAGAAAGAATAGAATAATAAAGTGCATTTTTTCTATTCTCTCTCTCTAATTAAATAAAAAGAAACTCCATCCTTGTTTTTTTTTTTCTATTTTACTTTCCATCTTGAATATTTATCATATAAAGTTCATAACCTTCTTTAGCTGCTAATTAATATGAATTTGCTCTCTTAAATACTTATTATAGTATTATTTTTGAAAATAATGAAATTAATATATGTAAGATTTTTATTTTTTTGATGTGATGATTTGCCACATTCTTAGAGGAAATTTTAATGTTATTAATAAGGAGAATTGCTATTTTTTTCAATTAACATACAACATAGCTGGCCTTATAAGTATTTTATAGAATTTTCCTTTTAACTTAGGTGGCATTCACCTCTCACATGGTAAATTGAGAGAAAAATTATTAGAGCGGGAAAAATATTGTAAAGTGTAACACTCGTACAAAAAATTAAAAGCGTCTCCCAAAGCAAAGCAAAGATACAATAAAGAGATTACAAATCACCCTAAATAATATCCAGGGCATTGCAAAGCCCGCTACCAAAAGATGTTCTAACAACATCTTCAGCATCAGGTAGAACCAATACCCTGTTTAAAATGAGAGATCCAATGTCTGCACAAAATCTCCTGGAAGGTAAATCTTTCCCATGAAAAATTCTTCAACTCCTTTCCCTCCAAAACCCTAAACAAACATCAAAAGGAGTTGCACTTAAAAAGACTTAGGATTCCCATCAAAGGACAACCATTGTATGGAAAAAAACATCTCATGAAGAAAAGTGGGTCTGAACACTTAGCAGCTCAAATGTAAAAAAGGTGGGTGGGTGGGGTGAGATTGTAGTGTCTATGCTCTTTATTTTGTTATCGTAATTTCTTGTTGTAACTCTTTTAATTTTTTAATGAATGAATTCCTTTCTTTGTTGCTGATAAAAAAATAACAATGAATATGGCATTAAACAGAATGGACTGGTGAAACAGGATTCATGCAACTGACCCCATATAGTTGGGAACTTGGGATAAGGCTTGGATGATGATGAATAATTTGTCTTTCATTTTTTTTACAAGAAAAAGTCTTAACAACCAGGTTCTTTTACTCTCCTTCGTCCACCTCTTGTGGTCTAGGTCCTTCCCCCTCCCTATCAAATCCAAGAGTGTTCATCTTTGCATATTTTAAAGTTTGCTAATCATATGATGATAATATGCCTCTTCAACTGCTTTAACCAATGCTTGTCCCATCTATCTGTGTCTTGGGAGGGGTGGATTGTATGGACCTCACTTTGGCATTTTAGCATGAAGTGGCTGTTTCCAGTCTCAAAACCTGGCTTCTCATGTTTGTTAGACTGAGATTTTACCATAGCACCAAGCATTGTTCCTAAATATGTAAGGTTCTACCAACTGTGGACATTTTAACACAGTTCTTGACTACTTTAAATGTGTAAATAGTTATCTCTGTTGCTTGTTTTGTAGTCTATGTTAATTATACAATCATCTCTTGGTATACATGCCTATTTATTGATTTTATTTTCTATCCCCACCCATGCCAAACAAGAAAAAAAATGCTTTTGGAGTTTGTTAAAGATTGATTTTTCCACTATTGTGAATTGATGGTGCATTTTTTTTTTCAGTCGACAGCATCTATTAGAGCTGAAATTGATATCAAGCTTGGCGGTACCCAGTGCAGTATCATCATGAGCAGATTAAAGCCATGGATGCAGATTCACTTGTCAAAAAAGAAAAAGTTGGTACTTCATGATGAAAGCTCTAACCTTGAGAAGCCACAGTCAACCGAAACCAAGGCTATCTTGTGGACTTGTACCATTTCAGCCCCAGAAATGACTGTTGTGCTTCATAGTGTCAGTGGTTCACCACTGTACCATGTAAGTTCTGTACTTGAGTGTGTTTGTATGTAATTATGTATGTGTGTGTGCGCATGTGTATTGTAGGAAATACAGTTGTTCATGCTTTTACTTCCTGTAGGCATTATTGCAACTTATGATGTGTACAGAGAAGAGGTTTTTGATTTTCTGCCTGTTCATTTGGTTCCTTTATATCCTTTTCTCATGTGTGTTCCTCTTGGTTTCTTATTCAGGCATGCATTAATGATGTGTAATGTTTTCCTAATCCTTCTGTAGCTATGAATCAACTAATCATTAATACAACAGAACTCATTTTGTTGCTAAAAGTTTTTAATCATCAACCTAAAAGATGTAGGGGACAATCAATGTAATGGTTTGCCTTCTAGGTGTCTGCAGTTTGGTATGTACTGTATTCCATTGCTAGATTTTGTTCTCAAGTTCATTTTAGTATGGAGCAATTAATGATTGGAAAATAGTAATATTTTAGTTTTTCCTTTGTAGGTTCTTACATTTTTGAATTACTCTTATAGAGAAATGAAATTGCACATATGGGTCTTTTTAAGGAAATTATAATTATATTACTGGTGGTCCTCCAGATGCCTCGTGCCAAAAAAAAGATCCTCTATGGTAAGTTACTGTGCAAAATCATATTAACTTTTGAATTTCTAATGCAGGGATGTTCACAATCTTCACATCTGTTTGCAAATAATATAGCAACAACAGGTGTTGCATTACATATGGAATTTGGTGAACTGCATTTGCACTTGGCAGATGAATATCAAGAATGCTTGAAGGAAAGCCTCTTTGGTATGGAAACAAATTCAGGTTCCTTGGTGCACATAGCAAAGGTGAGCCTGGATTGGGGAAAAAAGGACACAGAATCACCTGAAGAACATGGTTCCACTAAATCTAAATTGGTTCTTTCTGTTGATGTGACTGGAATGGGTGTATACTTTAGTTTCCAACGTGTTGAATCACTTATATCAACAGTCATGTCCTTTCAAGCACTATTTAGAAGTTTGTCAGCTTCAGGGAAAAGATTGACACAGAACAGGACTGGGCGTTCTGCCAAACCATCAGGGAGAGGGACCCGACTTGTGAAACTAAATCTTGAACGATGTTCTGTAAATTTCTGTGGTGATGTGGGTGTTGAAAATATGGTTGTTTCAGATCCCAAGCGTGTAAATTATGGATCACAGGGTGGCCAAGTTTTAATCAGTGTCTCAGCTGATGGTACACCACGAATAGCAAATATAACATCCACGATACCTGATGAACGCAAGTACCTGAACTATTCAATATCTCTTGACATCTTCCATTTCCGTTTGTGTGTGAACAAGGAGAAACAGTCAACACAGATGGAACTTGAAAGAGCCAGATCTATTTACCACGAATATTTGGAAGAACATAAATGCAGTACAAATGTGACCCTGTTTGATATGCAGAATGCAAAGTTTGTACGCCGTTCTGGTGGACTAAGTGAGATTGCTGTTTGCTCTCTTTTCAGTGCAACTGATATTTCTGCCAGGTGGGAGCCTGATGTTCATTTGTCACTATTTGAGCTTATGCTGCGATTAAAGCTATTGGTTCATAATCAGAAGCTTGGGGGGTTTAATAGTAGTGATATAAAGGAAGAGATATCAAGTAGGAAAACCTTGGAATTGGAGAAAGAAACTTTTGTAGATCCTAGACTATCCAATAGAGAACATAAAAGAAGAGAATCTGTTGTTGCTATTGATGTAGAAATGTTGAATATATCTGCTGCTATTGGAGATGGTGTAGAGGCAATAGTTCAGGTGCAGTCAATTTTTTCTGAGAATGCCCAAATAGGTGTACTACTGGAAGGACTTACACTTAGTTTTAATGAAGCCAGAATATTCAAAAGCAGCCGAATGCAAATCTCCCGTATTCCTAATGCATCTAATTGCTCATCTGATTCAAATGATCAAGTGAGCACGACATTGGATTGGGTTATTCAAGGTCTTGATGTTCATATTTGCATGCCTTATCGATTACAGTTACGTGCTATTGATGATGCAGTTGAGGATATGTTGCGAGGTTTGAAGCTTATTAGCACTGCTAAAGTTAATCGTATATTTCCCAAGAAGAAAGAAGATTCGAAATCAAAAAGGCCTAATTCAGCAAAATTTGGATGTATGAAGTTCTACATACGTAAGCTGAAGGCAGACATTGAAGAAGAGCCAATTCAGGGTTGGCTTGATGAACATTATCAGCTAATGAAGAATGATACCTGTGAATTAGCTGTTAGACTGAAGTTTCTTGATGACCTAATTTCTGAAAGTAGTCAGTCTTCAGGTATTTCTGAATCAAATGAATCTTGTCCTGAGAGAACGGTCTACCATAATGGAATTGAGATTGATGTGCAGGATGCTTTAGCTATAGAGAGATTGCGGGAAGAAATTCAGAAACAGGCGTTCCGGTCTTATTTCAATGCATGCCAGAATCTAGTGTTATCTGAAGGATCAGGTGCCTGTAGGAAGGGCTTCCAGGCTGGTTTTAAGCCCAGTACTTCTAGAACTTCTCTTCTTTCCATCTGCGCTACAGAATTGGATGTAACCTTGACAAAAATTGAAGGCGGTGATGCTGGGATGATAGAGATTATAAAGAAGCTTGACTCTATTTGTCTAGAAAATGATATACCATTTTCCCGATTGTATGGGAGAAATATTGCTTTGCAAACAGGATCTCTTGTTATTCAGTTGAGAAATTACACATTTCCACTTTTTTGTGCTTCTTCTGGTAAATGTGATGGTCGTGTTGTGCTTGCACAGCAGGTCAGTTTGAAAGCTTGATTTTCTTTTCTTTTAATTTTCCCTTCCTGTTTAGTATCTTATTTAAGTATTCGTATTTTCCCTGTTAACTACCTCCTTTTCTAGTTTTTGGATGATGCCTTTTGTTTTGATATGTAGCTTATGTTTTCAGAACTCTTGTGCTCATTATACAATCCATGATCCTGTTCTGATCTGAGTGACTTCTCTAAAGATGCCATTATTTGTTTCCTTTTGCCTTTTTTTTTTCCTTGGTTCTGAATTTAGTAAATGAGAATGCACATGCAACTATAAGTGCTAGCACTTATAACTTGGTGCAGATACCTGTACCCAAATGCACTCAATGAAGAAAAATTCTTATTTGTAATTTTCCAACACCGGATCATGTCAAGGGCACTTTGGAGCTCAGAAAAGTAAAGTATCTTTGCATATGAAACTTTATAGCATCATCATTGTCATCCAAGCATAGACTAATGTTTGTTATTGTGTCTGACTTTGTTTGTTCATGATAAGTGGAGGTTTTGAGCATAAACTGTTAAATTTACCAATGATTTTTGAAAAATTCTTGCTATATCAGCAATTTATTTCCAGTGGTTGGAAAAAGGATTCTAGGACTCTGTATTCTCTTTTTGTTAAAAGGGCTAGATTACTGAAAAATTTCATTAAAATAGCTAGCTATGCTGATGGTCTTGTGGAGGGCGACCACTATTGATGTAATAAAGTTCCTTATTGATGAAGATGAAACATGGTACTGATTTCTCACTATATCATTGGTGCTGAAATCTCTGAACTGCTCTTTGGTATGAAGCTACTTTGCTAATTAGATTGTTGCATGATCAATCAAAGCACCTAAGTACTACTTTTTTCTTGGGCAATAATCTAGAATTTCTACCGTCTCATATGGGCCATAGGCCCAATTCTCTTGGACACCTCTTTATCATTAATGTCTGTAGCCAAATGAAGAGAAGTACTCCAAATAGGGATGGCGATTTTCCCCATTTCCTTGATCCCTGTGGGGATCCATCCCGAATGGGGGATGATTTTTTCCTTGTGGGGACAAGGATGGGAATGTTTCATCCTTGTTGGTGGGGATGGGGTGGGGGCAGGGAGAGCACTCCCCACTCCACGGGGTCCCCGATCCCCGCACCGTGGGGATCCCTGCTATATATATAATTTCAAACCATAGATATTTAAGTTTTTAATAAATTGGTTTAAGGCCTTGAGGTCCAAATACTGGGATTTATGTTGAGTATTTGTGTTTTTCTTATGAATCAGTTTATGAATTTGTGTTAGTATTTTTAAAATATGGTTGGATATGTCTTTTTTTTTTTCTTTGATAAATGAGAGTAGTTTTATTAATTCAAATAATGAAAATACAATCAGCTTAGGAGGAGGCACGAGATGTTACCCCCCCTAGGACTGAACCAGATACACTAAACATGCCCAAGCCTGAGACACAATTACAAGGTAGCCCAAAACAGATCTCTCCTTGACACCCCTTGCTTGGCCAGAGAATCAGCCATTGCATTTTCTGATCTTCTAACCCACTGAAAGCTGACAATCATGTTCCTTGTCATCCATTTAACTTTCTTTAACAGATCTCTGTAGCCCCAACAAGCTGCTTCTGGGCTAATCAGCCAGCCTACTACTACCTTGGAATTCCCTTCTACTAACAAATTGTTCACTCCAATTTGACTAGCCATCTGTATACCTTTTACTGCTGCTAGTAGCTCTGCCCTTACTGAATCACCTTCACCCACTGGTCCTGAAAATAGAGACAACATATTGCTGTCTTTGTCTCTCAGAACCCCACCAATTCCGGATGGCCCTGGGTTACCTTGGCAGCTCCCATCAAAACTCAATTTTACCACACCATCCGGTGGGGGATTCCATTCAACATGTGAATTGATCTTGGTGGAGACTGTAGCAGCCACTGCAGCCCATTTTCTCCTTAAGACATCAAAGGAGTAATTTGCCAACAAGTGTGAAGATTTTAACCATGAGATAGTCCTTGTCAATATGCATTCCTTGATTTCAGCAAAACTTCTTTCTTATTCTTGAAATATTCTAGCATTTCTCTCCTCCCATATAGTCCACAACGTAGCAGCTCTGATACATTTCCACATTAGCTTCCCTCTTTTTGTCAATCTCCCAAAAGCGGTCGGAGTGAACAGCAGCTTTACTTCAGAGGGCAAATTCCACATGCACCCAAATAATGAAACAACCCAGTTCCAAATATTGGTAGCAAAGGAGCATGATATCAACAAATGGTTACAGTCCTCACCCTTCACTTTACATAGAAAGCACCAATTAGTGGACATACACATAAAAGGTTTCTTCTTTTGCAAGTTTTCCACAATATTGATCTTACCATAATAGGCTTCCCAACAGAACACTGCTATTTTGGGGGAATTGGTCTTGACCAAACCTCTTTAACAGGGAAGACCTGAGAGGAGGGGTTGGAGCAAAGGGCTTTAAAGAAAGAAGCACAAGTGAATGAGCCAACCAGGGTTAGGGAGCAAACTCTTTTATCCGGGTTAGGGGGGTCCAAACACACCGAATCTAGAAGCAACAACAGCTTTGAAACGCAAAGAAATTCTTCATCCCTTAACCCTCTTCGAAACCCAAAATCCCAATTTAAAGCCAAAGGGCGAACCGGGGGGGGGGGAAGGAACCATGAAATGGGTTTCTTTTTAAAGAGGGAAATGGAATAGAGAGAAGGGAAACAGTCTTTTAGGGGTTGAGTGCTCATGTATCTTCCCAAAAAAGAATGGAGTTTCCAGAGCAAGCATCGTACCTTACAAAGTTGAGGAATTTAGGGAGAATGCCAGAGATAGCCTTCTAAGGTGTTGAGCAAAGCCCTTCGGGATATGTTTGAATGCATTTGAATATACTTGGATTCATTTTGATAGGATTGTAAATTGTAACTATTTTATGGAAATAAAAATAAAGTGAATATGACATCATATAAAATGGTGGGGAGTGGGGATTCTCATGGAGATGGGGATGGGGGAATCCTTGTCCTTGTTGGAGAAAGGTGGTGTAAGTGGATTCGTGGCATTGTTAACTCTAGTCACTTCTCTATTTTGGTTAATGGTGTGGTAAGGGATTTCTTCCCAGCTTGTAGGGGTATAAGGCAAGGGGATCCTTTATCGCCCTTCCTCTTCACATTATTGAATGATTTCAAAGGCTGATAGGGAGAATATAGTAAATGGGTGGAAAATAGGCAGGGTTGAGTTTCAGTTACCCATCTTCAATTTGTAGTCATAGATGACCAACTAATTTTCTATGAAGGGGGAGACCTTGAGAAGGCGAGAAATCTAAAGACTTTGGTTGAAAGGTTTGAAAGAATTTCCAATCAGAGAGTCAACCTTGAAGAGTAGTGTGGCAGGGATAAATTTGGATACTAGAGTGGTGGAGGCGATTGCAGGGTGTTTAGGAGATCCTCTATGGAAGCCAAGAAACTGGAGAAGTTGATGAGGGACTTCTTGTGGGAACCAGGGGAAAGTTGGATCATATGGTGAAGTGGAGGTGGTGTGTAGGAGGGAGGTTTGGGGATAGGGAACTTTCTGCAAAAGAATACGACATTGTTGGGGAAATGTTGTGGAGATAACCAATAGAGAGAGATCATGGCATGAGGTGATAGGAAGTATTCATGGTCACTTAGTGAATAGATGGGATGTTGGGGTTTCTCGGCGGCAGGAAACTTTGGCAACACCTTGGAAGGCAATTCATAATGTTCTCCCTCAACTTTACATATTTCTAAGGTATGCCGTGTGTAATGGTAATTTGGTCCTCTTTTGGGAGGATATTTGGGTTGGAGAGGCTCCCTTGTAGAATTATATTGCATCCGACATTTGAAGTGAAAAATTATATTGCATCTAGCATCTTTGTTTTTCTTTCACCTGTGTTATGTCAGATTCTGTGCATATCATTGATTTCTTTCACTTGATTCATGTGAAGAGGGGTTTCTAATGTGGCAATGGATCTGGTTGCCCCGTATTCCGACCAAAACGTTTGTCTTTCATGTTATTTTTAAAATCAATCAATTCATATCAGGGGACAGAATTTAAGGAATGAATGTACTCTTTGCAGTGGGTTACTAAAATTAGTCTAAAATCTTTTGATACATGTAGCTTCTCCGTAAAAGTACAGTCCTACTTCATTAATCATATGGAAGGCAATGTGCATACTAAGGAACTTAATTTTCTTGATTGATTTTGGGCCAATTAGAGGCTTTAGTAATCAAGGTAACATTGTATGGAGTTTGTCACCATTTATATATGTTAGTGTATATGGAGGGAGAGGAAAAACAGAAACTCTGAACGAATGACAGCTTTTCTCTCTCACATACATGGAAAAAAAGAAGAAGAAGAAGAAAAGAGATATGGGATGTTGTCACTTATTGGAACAACCTTCTTTTGGGTATCAGTTCTAGCAGACTCTTAAAGATAGGACTTTTCTCATTTTGTGTAGCAATTTTGAGAGTATTATTTTTTGATTATAGTTGTGAATCCCACCTGTATAATCTAAAAATAAGTAGAAAAAGAAAGAAGAAGATGGAAGAGAAAGGGAAGAAGGAAGAGAGTCAATTGAACATCTCTCTCCAGTTCCCCAAATCATCTTTTATTCTTTGATTGTAATGTGAAATACAATTATAGGAATACCCTTAGTAGGGCAGCCAACACTAAAAGCAATTAGAAAAGAAAGGAAACATGCCCATAACTAAGGTCCACTAATCACAAACATAAATCATATACAAAACTAAATAAAAAGAAAGAAACTATGCGCATTCAGCCCATCATCTCTACACTCTCCTCAAGTTGAGCATAGATTTCAATCATGCCCAACTTACTTACATAGTGCTGCAACTTTGCCTTAGGGACACCCTTGGCCAAAACCCGTGCTAACTGTTGTTGAGGCAATAAAAGGAAGACAAACTTTTCTTGATGCCACTCTTTGTCTTCTGAAATGTTTGTCTACTTCAATGTGTTTTGTTCTATCATGCTGAACTGGGTTGTGAGTTCTGTTAATTGCAGCTTGGTTATCACAATACAACATCAAGGGCTTATCATATGCAAGGTCTATCTCCTCTAGAAGTGACCTAAGCCATAACAACTTTGAAATTCCATGGGCCATGGCCCTATGTTCTGCCTTAGCTGAAGATCTTAGCTATACCATAGACTGCTTCTTGCTTCTTCAAGAGACAATATTCCCTGCTACTAGAGCATAGTAGCTAGATGTAGATCTTCTATTATCTATACTACTGGCCCAATTGACATCTGTATAAGCCTCTAGCTTCATGTGTCCATGCCTAGAGAAGAGAATACCCTTTCTTGGAGAGTTGGGGTTTCCTTTGAGTAACATAAAATCCGTTCTACAACAACCACATGTGTCTCTAGGGGCATGCTTAAACTGACTAATCACACACACAACATATGAAATGTGGGCGTGTCCTACAAAGATATAGTAACTTCCCCAAAGGTCTTTGGAACACTCCCTTGTCTACCAAGAGCTCACCATCACTGGCTGAAAGCTTATGGTTGGCTTTAATAGGTGAAGAGGTAGGTTTGGCACCATGTTTCCTAGTCTTAGTAAGAAGATCTAACACATACTTCCACTGGGAGATGAAGACACCATCCTTAGACCTGGCAACTTCAATTCCCAAGAAATATCTCAACACCCCTAAATCCTTAATTTCAAATTCTGAATTAAGGAAGTTCTTGAGTGCCTAAACTTCCTTTGTATCATTGTTTGTAACCATAATATCATCAATATAAACAATAAGGAAGGTAACGTGTGTACCTCTCCTCTTAACAAATAGGGTATGGTTAGATTGTGTCTGAGTGTAGCCAAACTCAACAAGAACAGCATGAAATCTGTCAAACCAAGCTTGAGGGGGTTTCTTGCGGCCATAAGGGTATTTCTTCAATTTGCACACCTTGCCCTGCATTTCCTTACCATACATGCCTAGGGGAGGGGCATATAAACCTCTTTAGTTAAGTCCCCATTTAAGAAGGCACTTTTAACATCAAACTGATTCTCATATTCTGCTCTGGTGGCTGCAAGCTGTTCCCCCACTAATTTTTCGTCACTGGGACTCTTTCTCAACCTTAGAAAAGGTTGCTACATTGGTGTTACCACCTCTCCCACTCCCATTCTTCTTACCATTATTGTTCGTGAATTTAGGAGGTATGATCTCTAGATGTAGCTTCCAATAGGTATCCTTTGTGTGGTTAGGTTTCTTGCAATACTCATACTACATCTTTCTTCTTAGTGGTAGTCCTTGGCTTCATACTAGCATTTGGCAAAGTGATCAATTGGGACTTTTGCAACCTGCACTTGTCTCCTACTCTCCTCACTACTAACCATAGCATAAGCTTGAGATAAGGTCACTTCATCCTTTGCTAGAATGTTTTGTTTGACAATATCATATTCGAGGTTGAATCTAGTAAGAAACTCAAAGACCTAATTCCTCTCCACTAACATTCTATGAGTCTCAACATCCTTAGTACACCCCTACTTAATAGTCTCCATCAGGTCAATCTCCTGCCAAAGAGATTTTAGCATAGAAAAGTAAATAGCTAAAGGCTTCTCCCCTTGTCTTAGATTATTCACATCATTCTTCAGTTTGTAAGCCGTAGCAACACTCATCTTTTGGAAATAAGTCTTTGTGACACTATCCCACCCCTCTTTTGCAGTATCAATCCACAAGTAATGCTGGCTGATATGAGGTTGCATGGAATTTACTAACCAATCTACAATTGTATAGTTTTCCTGCATCTACCTTTCATAGGTAGGGTCATCCTCCTTAGGTTGCTTCTTACTCCCAATGGTATGCCTCCATTTCTCTCTATTGCAAACATGGATCTTAATTGATTGAGATCATGTTAGATAATTAGTCC
Source organism: Nelumbo nucifera (assembly GCF_055504915.1). Lineage (NCBI taxonomy): Eukaryota > Viridiplantae > Streptophyta > Magnoliopsida > Proteales > Nelumbonaceae > Nelumbo > Nelumbo nucifera. The sequence goes on from NC_142649.1 coordinate 101,963,944, forward strand.
ATTCTAACTTTTGTTGGGGTTTTTGCCCCAATAGAGTCTCCATAGACTCTCTTGGGCCAAACCCAAAATTTGTAGGTTTTTTCATCTCACCTCTAGTTTGCTCCATTGGCCAAATGGAAACAAATGAAAATAAAATTAGGGTGTTACTAGTCAAGACTCACAACCCGGGAGAAAAAGAGAAAGTCTAGTCGCTCCTAATAGAGGCTTTAGAAACCTCTCCAACTAGGATTGATCTTAAAGGTAATAAAAAACCTTCTATTATGGACTCAGGTACCGGTTCCTTATGCTAAAACTCTCTAGTTAGCTAGGGTTTTGGGAAACTTTCCAAGAACCTGCCTTGGGCCTCAAATGAACACTGCAATCTTCTCTAAAAACCTCCTCTAATTTGGCTGAATAATTGTTAATCAATCAACCAATCAACTCTCCATACGACCTATGTATGGGACTAAAAGAGAGAAAAAGGAATAAGGGTAGGAACCTTGCTTTAATACCAAGTTGTGAATCTCCCGTGTAAATCTAAAATTAAGCAGAAAAAGAAAGAGGAAGATGGAAGAGGGAAAGTATAGAAGAAAAAAACGGAAGAAAAGGAAGAAAGGGAAGAAGGATGGAAGTCAATCGAACATCTCTCTTTGGTCCCCTCGAATCATCTTTTGTACTTTGATTATAATGTGAATACAATTACATGAATACCCTTAGTAGGGTGGCCAACATTAAAAGCAATAAGAAAAGAAAGAATACAGGCCCATAACTAAGGTCCACTAATCAAAACATAAATCATATACAGAACTAAATAAAAAGAAAATAACTATGGCCCATTCGGCCCATCATCTGTACAATTATTGGTTTGGGGGTTAGATGTATATGATGTAAAGTTGCATCTTAATTGTATTGGGGGATTGTCTCTTTGCATTTTTGGTCATTGATACTATATGAATATACTGCTTGTATAGGGGGCTGCTGTCTTTATACAAATGCAATTACTTGAGGGCCTTCTCCTATGAAAAGCCTTAGAAGTGTTTATTTTCAGAGCAGAAGTCTGATCTTTGGGGGTGTGGGGCCAACCTAAATAGTCTTTGTTAGAAACACTGCTCAGTATTAATTAACTATTAAGGTGTCAGCAGCATTTTGGAAAAAAGAAACAGAGCAGCCTTGTAATTCAAGTGACCACCCCTACCGTGGAATTGGGCCTATAAACACCCCTTGTAGAAAAATAATTCAGGATATAGCAATTGTATTTTCATGAACCTTGGAACGTCCCTTAAAACGAAAATTCCAAGAGTGTCCAACAGAGGACCAGGATATGGATTGAATAGTGGGAATTATATTAAAACTGAAATTAGAGTGGAGGATATTTCAACATTGGCACAGAGTCCTCGCACCAGTGATCTTTGCAGAACTTTGCTCTATCTCTAAGTAGGTCATACCTGATTTTTAGCAGTCAATAGAATTCGCAAATTATTCACTATTTTGATTCATGGATATTTTTCTAGTTTGACAAATAAAGAATATAAGAGCCTTCTTTAGTTATTGTTTTTGAGATCTGAGATAAATAATTCTTCTCTGAAGATGAGTCTGCATTTGAAGTTTTGAACTTAATAAAGCTTAGTGAAAGTTGAAAGGATAGAAGATCCTACCCTACAGTGATTTAAAAGGCGTGCCTCAGGCGCGTCTAGGTGCATAGGCAAGGTGCATTTCAGGGTAAGTGCCTCGCCCAGGTCCTAGGCGCAGCTCTTTCAAAAGCCGCACGCCTGGTGTGCCTCAGCCTAGGTGTGCGCCTTTTGAAACTTTGACGCTTAAAAGGTGCGCCTCAAGCGTGTCTAGGTGCATAGGCAAGGCACATTTCAGGGTAAGTGCCTCGCCCAGGTCCTAGGCGCAGCCCTTTCAAAAGGCGAACACCTGGTGTGCCTCATCCCATGTGTGCGCCTTTTGAAACTTTGACACTCTTTTGTTTTTTTTTTTTTGTCTAGCGGCTGGGCCAGGGTCTCTGCCCCTGGACCCCCATGCCAAACCCCCCGAGACAAGCCCAAACAAGTCCACGTTCGAGAACCCCCCTATAGGTAATGTTGTTCATTCATTCATCCTAATAAAATGTCTTCTTAAAAAGCAATAAAAACTATAAAGTCATTGTTTTTTTGTGTTAGAACTAAGAATTTGAGACCTAACATGGACTTGTTTGGGCTTTCCTCGAGGGGTGTGGTACAAAGGCGGCTCGTAGAATCAAGAATGTAATATGTTTTACATCACATTAGCTACTTAAAGTAATGCAATTTAGAAAAAAAGAGATTGTGGGTTTTATATGCTTTAAAATGTTTTATATATTTGATTTTATTTTTAAATTCTCATTTGAATATGCTTTACATGTTATATTTATGTATTTTAGTATTAGATAATAGGTTTATTTAAAACATTTATTTTAAAATTAATGTTTATATTTTTATTAATATTATGTTTAATAATTTTTTGATTTTTTGCATTTTTTTTAGCCTTTCTTTTTATTTATTTATTTTTATTTTTGCACCTTGCTTAAAAAGGCACACGCCTCGCCTTGCGCCTTGCGCCCTAGGTGCAAATTGACCCCTGTGCTGTTTTTGCACCTTGCGCTTTTAAAATGCTGCTACCCTACCCAGAACAGTTTTTTACGTTACAACTTTGCCCGGTATAATTGGCCCCTATTTACCCCTTGCTTTGCTAGTGCATCTGCCATTCCATTAGCTGATCTTTGTACCCATTGAATACCCCTAGCCAGCCACCTAAGCTTCTTAAGTTCATTTCTATAGACCTACACTGCTTTTTTCACCATTCAACCACACAACTACAACCTGTGAGTCCCTTCAATAATTATCTTGTTCAGGTTTAAGTCCCTTTCCAACTGCGTTCGTTGACAAACAGCCAATAGTTCTGCCATTGTAGAGTCCCTCCACTTCCACAGGACCTGAGAACATTGCCTTTATTCTACCATCTTTATCTTTAAAGAGTCTTCCCACAGCAGAAGGTCCCGGGATTCCAAAACTGCACTCATCAAAATTAAACTTGATGTAGTCTTTATCTGGTGGTATCCATAAACTTTGAGTCACCTTTGGATGAAGATGCGGCCACTTGTCCCCACTTTCTCATTACATTATCAACTTCTCTAGAGACAAGCCGCGTGAATATTGTTTTTTGTTAGTATGTGGAGTGACTTTACATTATGTTCTCTGACTTTTATAACTAATGTTGGTTTAGGTTAATCGTTTGGGTTCATTTGTTGTTCTCTTCTATTCTTACAATCCCACTTTGTTGCAGGCAACATGTTTTCAACCACAAATTCAACAAGATGTGTTCATTGGTAGATGGAGGAAGGTGTGCATGCTGCGATCAGCAAGTGGGACAACACCACCTTTAAAAACATATTCAGATCTGCCAATATATTTTCAGAAAGGAGAACTTTCATTCGGTGTGGGTTTTGAACCTGCTTTTGCTGATGTAAGCTATGCTTTTACGGTGGCTCTCCGCAGGGCTAATCTAAGTGTTAGGAGTGTTGATTCTGATTTTAAGAATGCTAATGCTTCAGATACTTCACAAACTGCTACCACCAATCTTTCTGAAAGTCAGCCACATAAAAAGGAGCGTAGCTTACCATGGTGGGACGATGTAAGATACTATATGCATGGAAAAATCAGCTTATGCTTTTCTGAGACTAGATGGAATATTCTTGGGACAACAGACCCTTATGAAAAGCTTGACCGACTGCAAATTGTTTCCAATTATATGGAAATTCAACAGACAGATGGTCGTGTTAATGTTTCTGCTAAGGAGTTCAAAATTTTCTTGAGCAGTTTGGAGAGTTTAGTAAAGAATTGCAGTTTGAAACTTCCTACTGGTATATCTGGTGCTTTCCTTGAAGCCCCTTCTTTTAGTCTTGAAGTTACCATGGATTGGGAATGTGAGTCTGGCACACCACTTAATCATTATTTACATGCACTTCCTAATGAAGGGGAACCTCGTAAGAAAGTTTATGACCCATTTAGATCGACTTCTCTCTCTCTCCGGTGGAACTTCTCTCTTAGACCCTCTATTCCATCATATCAGAAGCAACCTTCATCCATTGCTAGAGCAGTTGGTTTGGTCCTAGACGGTGCTGTTTATGATTCTCTGTGCAAACCTGATGATGTCTCAATTGATGCACCAACTCTGAACATTGGTCCTCATGATCTATCCTGGGTTCTCAGATTCTGGAACATGAACTATATTCCTCCTCACAAGTTGCGTTCTTTTTCAAGATGGCCACGTTTTGGGATCCCAAGAGCTGCTAGATCAGGCAACTTGTCTCTAGACAAAGTGATGACAGAATTTATGCTCCGCGTAGATGCAATGCCAGCATGCATAAAACATGTTGCTTTAGAAGATGATGATCCTGCCAGTGGATTGACATTTAGAATGACAAAACTAAAATATGAACTTTGTTACAGTCGTGGTAGGCAAAAGTATACTTTTTATTGCAAAAGAGATCCTCTTGATCTTGTTTACCAGGGTCTTGACCTTCACATGCCCAAGGCATGCTTAAATAAAGAAGGTAGCATGTGTGCTGCAAAGGAAGTTCAAATGGCAAGGAGAAGTTCACAACCTGCACCAACTGATAGAGTTAGCAATGAAAAATGTAACTATTTGGGTGGTTGTACAGAGAAGCATCGTGATGATGGATTTCTATTATCTTCTGATTATTTTACAATCAGAAGGCAAGCGCCAAAAGCTGACCCTGCAAGGTTATTAGCGTGGCAGGAAGCTGGAAGGAAAAATCTTGAGATGACATATGTCAGGTCAGAGTTTGAAAATGGAAGTGACAGTGATGACCATACACGATCTGATCCTAGTGATGATGATGGATTTAATGTCGTAATAGCAGACAATTGTCAACGTGTGTTTGTTTATGGCCTTAAGCTTTTGTGGACTATTGAGAATAGAAATGCCGTTTGGTCATGGGTTGGTGGAATATCAAAGGCATTTGAGCCTCCAAAACCTTCTCCTTCTCGGCAGTATACACAAAGGAAATTGCTTGAGAAGCAGGTACCTGATGGAACTCAGATGCATCAAGATGATATCTCTAAGCCTTCAACGTCTATCAGCCAAACTGCAAATTCTCCTGCTCGACAGCATCTTGAGACTTTAGGGTCAGTCTCATCACCATCACATTCAATTAAAGTGGAAAGTTCAGTCTCTGTCCCAGTTGGTAAGTTGTATTCATAATTGGAATTTGGTTTTAGTTAGTTTAGGAATATGTTGATTTCTGCTACTTGTCATGTTCTACAGTTTTTTCATTTAATGATATCTTTACAATTACCATATAGTTTAACAGCACATTTAATAGCAGTGTCTCTAGTTGCTTTATGTCATGGTAGAATTTTTATTCAAAATAAAAGGGCAGATCTCTAGAAAACTTTTGTCATGGGCTATCTTTGTGACTTTTCAGCAGCCAAGAATGGAAACATTGATGACTCAGAGGAAGAGGGGACACGACATTTCATGGTGAATGTTATTCAACCTCAATTCAATCTTCACTCAGAAGAAGCTAATGTAAGTGCATTTATTTCCTGGAACATTGTGTTTTGAGACATTTTACAAACTATTTGTTTTCATTTAGTGAATAGGTGGGTATTAAGATTGGCTCTTTGGTGTGAATGCATTTATGACTCATGACTCTATAACATTTTGTTTTGCATCTTTTTATTTTTTTTAGCTGCATTTCCAAAACTGTTTCTGGTAAGTGAACTTTTCAGTACTTATGGTTTGTCTTCCATTAAAATTGGAAGTTGGCTTTCTTCTTTGATGAATGAAAGTAATGCTGCATTAATTAACAAAGGAAAAAAAACTGATACAAAGGAAGAAAAGAAACAGAAAAAGACGAAGGTGTTGAGGAAACATCTTATATGTGAAAAGGAAGCCACTAGGATCGAAAGACAAGTCTCTGTATTGCATCATCCAGAAGAACTAAAGCAATCCACATACCGCTCTAAAATGAAATTCTGTCCACATCTTAGAGGTACTGAAACACCAAACTAGGATAACAAATCCCATTTCAGCCTTAGTGTTTTAGAAGGTATGTGAGGCTTCCCTCAAGGTGAGGCCTTAGGAAAATACCGAGTCTCAACCTTGAGGCCCATACCCCAAAGTGAAAGGGATATGCTAAAATAAGGAGATCTCTTATGTTAAGAAAAAAAATATTTTATATATTAACTTTCGCATTAACTGTTTAAAGTATTTTGTATTTTTGTTTATATGTAAATAATCTGTTTAAGTATTTAGCATTTGTAACACTCTTTCATTTTCTTTAAAGATTTTAAACAGTCTTGAAGGATTTGTTAAATGCAATTAATTTTTCTTAAGATCTTAATATTTTATAGTTCTTACTATGATGATTAATTCAATTTTTTTTTTCAAAAGGAATAGCTTATAAAGTTGGTGATAGGCAGAGCTTGTCCTTTTGGAAGGACTCTTGGTGTGTGGACAGATGAGCTCTTCCCACATTTTTATTTACTGAGAACAGGAAGGCAACTGTTATTGATTATTGCTTTACTCGTTGGAGCCATACTGGAAAGTGTGATGGAGCTGCTGCAGATGTCGAAGTTGAGTCCATAAGGCCAAAGTGATGAGTGGTGCTGGAGAGGGAGTAGCAATGGGGATTTCACAGTTAAATTGTTGGCTGAAAATTTGAGACAAGCTGGTTAGACTTCCCCTACAAGTTGATTTGGAAATCCAATGCACCTTCAAAGGTGGGGTTCCTTCTTTGGGATACTGTGTTAGGGAAATGTCTCACTAAGGAAGCTTTGCCAAGGAGGGGGCTGCAGAGTCAATTGATCACCTTTGTATTCATTGCCCAGTGGCTGCTGAAATTTGGCCCCACTTCATTGGGGCTGCAGGTCTGACTTCTGAGTTGGGTGATGCCTGGTCTGTTGTATGCTTGGGTTCTCCCTGGGCTGAGCAGAATAGGGAAATATATATGAAAATCCATTTCAGCAGCTATTATGGAGAATTTGGGCAGAAAGAATAGAAGGCTGTTTAATGGCAAGTACAGAGACACAGATGATCTAATCAGAATACCTGTGGGAAAAATTGGTTCCTCAATTTCAGTTGTAAGGAGTTCAGCAATTGGAGCCTGTCCTGTTGATGATGAATTCAAGGAATTTGTGGGGTATCTGAATTGTATTTTTTTTTTTTTTGGGGGGGGGGAGGGATCTGTTATACTATATAGTTCATTTACATTCTTCTCACATAAAAGTATTTTTGTTCTCTGCATACTTAACTTTTTTTATGAGTATCCTTCTCTGCATGTTTCTACAAATAATCTCATTTTAGATATTTTTTTTTTCCTTTATAAGAGAGATCTCTTGAGGCATAGGCCTCACACATCTGAAGATCCTAGTTTTCCTTTCACCTCCGTCTTTTTAAAATGTTGGTTGGCATATATCTGTATGAGAGCCTTCCCTTGTCATCAAAGATTTCCTCATTCCTTTTCTCTCTAAATTTCCTGATACCAGGCAAGATGGATGCTATTTATTTTGCATGATGATGTATCCTACTATACTGCAGTGAGTGACTTTGTTCCTTAATCTTATCTACTGCAGTTTTTAATTCTCTGTTATGTGTCCATTAAATTAAATGGTTTCTTTGTCACTCCAAGTTTTCCTGTGAAATTTCACAAAAATTTCTCATTTCTAAGGATGAAAATTTTCTTGAATTGAAATCGCAAACCTTGATGCATTGTGGAGGCCTGGAGGGGAATCCCCTATTATGCCACCGAGCCTCTCTCTTTCTCTCTCTCTCTCTCTCAATCCATTACCATGCCTCATCTCTTGGTAGTTATCCTATTTCTTCATAATGTTCTTGTAGCCTTTCTTGGAATATTGGGTTTTGGAGAAGTTATCATGAGTTTGAAAGTGAGAAGGCCATAAAACTCCTATATTGCTTTTAGGTGGCTGTTGCCTGTAATAAATTGTTAATGTCCTATATTGCTTTTAGTTAGCATCATTCCTGCTATAAGGTGTTGTGGATGGTTCCTTTTCCACACTATTCATCATCATCATCGTCATCTAAGCCTTGTCCCAACCATATGGGGTTGGCTACATGAATTCTGTTCCATTCTTCCATTCTATTCGGTGCCACATCCATTGTTAAGCTACAGTCCCTTAAATCATTTCTCACTGCTTCAACCCATGTCTTTTTTGATCTGCCCCTAGCTCTTCTAGTCTGTTGTATAGATCACTTCTTACTGGTGCTGTAGATGGTCTTTTCTGCATGTGTCCAATAAATCTTAGTCTGCTTTTCATCATTGTAGGACCTATTGCAGCATTTCACGGTTCAAATAAGTTCATTTTTGATCCTGTCCTTTGTAGTTTTCTCACTCATCTGTCTCAACATCTGCATTTCTTTCACACTCATTTCTGGACATGTTTTTGACTGCCCAACACTCTGCTCCATACAACATTCCTGCTCCACACAGTAAAATCTGGCCCAGATGCTGAACTATGTTTTTTCCTTGATAAGTAGGCTGAACTGCTTTTTGCTCTGGGTCAATGGGTGAGCTGACTCCTTAACTAGAGGAGGTATTATAACTTGGGAGTTGTTTTATGGCTTGATCTTTCTGGAGTGGCTTTTTGAGTGTATGGGGAAAAGAGGGGGGGGGGGGGGTTGAGTTTTCAGCCCATGAAATTCAGTTTTTTTTTTTTTTTTTTGATCAATAACACTTTCATTAATTCATCAGTAGAAAATTTACAAGTGGAAGACAAACACACTTATCTTCCAAGAGTCACAAAGAACTTCAAGAAAGGAAAGAAGAAAATACAAAGATACAAGGACACTAACATTACAACTTAGCCCAAAACAAGGAATCCCTTTCTGCCCCTTGTTTTGCTAAACCGTCAGCTAGGGAATTAGCTGATCTCTTAATCCAACATGTCTTAACTTCCATCTCCCGCACCAGCCATTTGAATTTCCTCTTCTCATTGTTATACTTCCAAAGATCATTTTGTTCTTTGGTCAGCCATCCTATCACCACCTCTGAATCCCCTTCAATTATAAGTTTCTTGATGTTCAATTCCTTAGCTTTCCGGGCTCCTTCCATAACTGCACATATCTCAGCTCTAAGGGAGTCACCCACTCCAATTGGGCCTGAGAACAAAGCAGAGATGACCCCATTTTCATCTCTAAAAACACCCCCGATCCTTGATTGTCCCGGGTTACCCCTACTGCATCCATCAAAGTTTAATTTCAAGAATCCACTAGGTGGGGGGGTCCAAGCCACACTCATTACTGACTTGGTCTGCGTGCAACTTGCAATTTCACCCCACTTCTTCAACATGTCATCCACAGTGTAATCTGTGAATATTTCCGGAGATTTCAGCCACTGTACCGCCCTAAACTGTATGATAGTCCTCAAATCTGCTGTCCCTCTTTGAGTTTCTGAGAATATCCTGGAGTTCCTTTCTTCCCACAGTGTCCAACATACTGCAGCCCTTAGTCCTCTCCACATTGTCCTTCCCCTTTTTAACCGCCACCTGAAGAAGGAGGGGGCAAAAAGGCCCTGCATGTCTGATGGGGGATTCCAGCTGCATCCAAACAAGGAGAAAGCCCAAACTCACAACGACCTCGCGTAGTGGCACAACACCATTAGGTGAAAACCGGTCTCCCCGTCTGCTTTGCACAGAACACACCACTGAGGTGACAAGCAAGTATTGGGTCTCTTCTTTTGGAGTAGATCACCAGTGTTGATTCTTTCTAGATAGGCTTCCCAACAAAAACTACCAACCCTAGGAGGTATAGCTCTGCACCAAACCTCACCAACAAGAAAAGGGGACAGGGTAGGACTGGTGGACTGACTTAAGACTTTGAAGAAAGAAGCACAAGAGAAAATGCCATTGGGGTTAGGTGTCCAAATTCTAGAATCCGCCCTAGTGGGGTCTAAGACAATGTTATCAAGAATTGCAAGAAGGCTCAAAATATAGTCGAAGTCTGAATCCCTCAAATCCCTTCTTAGACCCAAGTTCCACCCAATCCCAGAAGTGGAAGAGGATGGGGTGGTGAAAGACGAGATCGGCTCATTTTTCAAATTTGAAAGAGCGTACAAAGACGGAAACTGATCCTTTAGAGGGCCGCTCCCCACCCAGGTTTGTTCCCAAAATTTTATGGAATTACTGGAATTCAATTCATACCTGATATTAGGAATGAAAAAAGGTAGCAGGTCATGAATGGCTTTCCAAGGAGAATTGCTTATCTGATATGGAATTACCGGAATTCAGTTTTTGATGCTTCCTTATTTGCATAAGTCTTTGTGCCATAATAATGGAGCAGATAATAGTGTGCCCTGGGTTTGAAGATCTGAAGAGAGTGGCACTTGGATTAGATTTTTGGTCTACTTTGGATATTGTTACTAATGATGTACAAGTGTTTGTCTTCTCATTTTTCTCTTGATATAGGTTTTTTATTGGTTGATTTAGTTGTTTCTCATATTTGTTGGTCAAACCTCTTTGTTGTTTCTAGTAATCCTTTTTTCTCTTTAAAAATCTTTAAATGAAGGTTCTCCTTATCTGTTTCAGTTAAGAATGTCCAACAATATCACGGTTATGCTTCAAATTTTATGATTGACAACAGATTGCTATTAAATTGAGCTTATTTTCTAGTTTCACTTTTCTGTCTACCAGGGAAGATTTCTGCTTGCTGCGGCTAGTGGTCGAGTTTTGGCCCGTTCATTTCATTCAGTTGTTCATGTTGGTTATGAGATGATTAAACAAGCACTTGGTACTGGAAGCATGCGGATTCCTGAGTCTGAGCCTGAGATGACATGGAAACGTGCAGAGTTCTCAGTGATGTTGGAGCAAGTGCAAGCTCATGTAGCACCAACTGATGTTGATCCAGGGGCAGGGCTTCAATGGCTACCAAAAATCCTTAGGAGCTCTCCAAAAGTAAAGCGTACTGGTGCTTTACTTGAAAGAGTGTTTATGCCTTGCACGATGTACTTCAGGTACACAAGGCACAAAGGTGGAACTGCAGATTTGAAGGTTCTGTACAGCTTTCTTTCATTTATCTTTTCAAGTTTTATTGGGACCTTTTTTTTTTCAAAAACTAGTGGTCATTATGTACCATATGCTATATATTACATTCATAATGCTCATATGATTCACCGACTTACTTTTCCTGCACTTGCACTTATCTACTGCAGATGAAACCATTAAAAGAGCTCACCTTCAATTCTCCTAATATAACAGCCACAATGACATCTCGTCAGTTTCAGGTTATGTTGGATGTACTGAGCAATCTTCTCTTTGCACGTCTTCCCAAGTGAGTATATGCTTTTATTTCCCATACCATTTTGCTTGTATGATTTGTAGTCTTTTTGACAAGATTTTTCTTAAAACTTAAAATTAATGAACAAAATAGTCCAAAATTCCAAATTGGAATATATAAATAGTCATTGTAATTGAAATTGGAAGCAAGGTTCAAAGTATTGAGACACCCGATATGCACAAACTTGCATATCTGGTGTTTCAAAGGTACACTTTTTTTTAGTTTTTATTTTCAAAATATTACAGGGGGTTGGGTCTTAGGCCTGGATACCCCCTGAAAGTGGGTTTAACCCAAAGTACCTGTTATTTAACATATCGGGGTGCTACCAGAATGATATGATACGCCCTGATATTTGTGATATTTTGAACCTTGATTGGAAGAGTTTATTTTATGACTAAAAGTTTGGTTAGAATTCTGGTTACAGCTATGTCTCCCCACTCTCACTTATTTCCTTTTCTAAATAACCTATCACCAATCTCTTTCTTGTATACTCTAAAACACATGAGCTTTGTGTTTTTTATCAGCAAAGTAACTTTATTTATTAAACAGAAGAGCTCTTTAGTGGATAGCAGCTGTATACTCTTCTCCATCCCTGTTCTATGTCATTAATCACCCAAATGCAATGTTTTAAAAGGCAGAGGCGTGACGCGAGGCATTCCACTACCTAGAGACGTGAGGCGTAGTTCAGAACGTAAGAGGCGTAAGCCTCCTTAAGAGGGGGGGGGGGAGAAGGAGGAATAAGGAGGAGGAAGAAGATGAAGGGGGGATCTTATTTTTTCTTTATTTTTAATAAAAATCTTTTATATTAAGAAGAATAAAGGTGCATAGCCTCGGAGCGGAGCAAGACCCCCCCAACACATACAAAAAAAAAGGGCTGCATTGAAAAGGCGGGTGGGGGCAGATCACTTTCTTTCCCCTTATCCTTTCTTCCCTTTCCTTTTCTTTTCTTTCCTTCTCTCTTTTTTTTCTTCTCTTTCTTTCTTTTTCTTTCCCTTCCCTTTCTTTTCTTTTCCTTTCCTTTCTTTTCTTTTTTTTTTTCTGTCTTTTTATATGAGGTGTGCATGAGGCATACGCCTCTAGCACGCCTCATGAAAAAAGTGTATGAGGCGTATGCCTCAGAGGTGTCAGCGCCTCTGACATACACCTCAGGGCATTTTGGGAGTGCTTCGCCTGGAGGCACGTTTCCAGGCGCACGCTTCCCACGCCTTTTAAAACACTGCCCAAATGGTCTTCCTTCACCCATCATGGCCCACCACCAGATATATTCTGGACAAGTGAGTTGGGGTGATTACATTGGAGCAAAGTTGGTCACTTCTGATGGGATTACAGCTTATGTATCCTCTAAGTTATTCTAGAGTGGAGGTAGGTAGCATATGTAGTGGTCTAGAATTGGGAGGTAAGATCCATGATGTTATTGTTGATATAGGTAGCTAGATGATTTGCATAAGGAACATCTTATTACAGTTCATTGAACATCTACAATTGGGGAGGCAATGAGCTAGCTGAGCTTTTATCCACAAGTGGAGAGGGGGATAGGAAGAAGTCAATTGTCTTGGATCTCAGAACTGCCTGAGTACAGTGTGTTTTGTCTATTTGATGCATGGAGAGCTGTCTTGGGTCAACCTGGTGAGCTTCCATTCATGTTTTTCATGTTTCTTAGTGTAGTGTGTTTGTTGCCTTTTTTTTTTGAAAGCTGAGATTTTATTAAGCAGACAAGAGGAGTACAGCAGGGGGGGAGGGGGGAGAAGTTCCACCCCAAACAAGATCCTAGTTGACAGCTTACAAAATTACTGCTAAATCAGCTGGGAATGAAGTTTTCATTCCAAACAATGCCCCCCCTACAGGGATTTAACAACATTAGACCCCGTAAAGGCATTGATGACTAGTGGCCAATTATCATCCTTTTAATTTTGCCACAATCCTCACAACTGGAACTGATGAGTCTTCAAAAGTCCTTTCATTTCTCTCCCTCCAAATGGACCAACACACTGCCAGAGAATTTTGCCTCATTTTCTAAGTGCAGGAGACATCCAAGATTCAACCAGAGAACAGATGTTTGCAGGCTCAGCCCACTGGAATCTGAACAGCTGCAGCATATATCTCCAAACGGTATGGGAGAAATTACACTGAGTTAACAGGTGTGAATATTCTCCTCCACTTTACATATGCAACAAGGGTTTATGGTCACCATACCTGTGGATGTTAAGACATCCACTGTTGGAATCTTTCTGCCCCCAAATCCAGCTCGAAGAGACTTCTTCACTTCTGTCATTGCTCATTGGACAAGCTTCCAAAGATTGAGCTCACTGAAAACTTGCCTGATAAATCAGCTGTTCACCAGGGCTGATCCTGCTCCAGAGGCTGAGGTTTTACTCTCTCTAAGATCTGCATCAGGTCAGCAAGAGACCCCAGCAGGGTTCAAAAAATCGTTGCGTATCGACCCGTATTGTCCAATATGTATCGTATCGGGTGCACCCTGATACGCCCCTACAGAGGGTGTATCAGGGTTTTCACTGGTTCAGGGGGTGGAGGAACCTTAAACCAGCCCCCTCTACCGGATTTGAAAAAAAAGTAAAAAAAAAAAAAACAGTACCGATACTGTTTTTCTTGGGCGTATCGGGCGTAACGATATGTAGAACCATGGGCCCCAGGTCCCAACCATTGACTGGCCTTCTCAGTCGCAAATTCATGCAAGTTTGTCTTGGGCAATGGCAAAAATACTTGGGTAAGCTTGACTTAGTGAGATATCTCCACACCATATGTCCTTCCAGAAGTAGATGTATTCTCAATTTCCAAGCTTAAAAGAGATGGATTTGAAGCAGTCCCTGTTCAGCATGATACCCTTCCAAAGACTTGGTGCTTTAAGAGTTAAGAGTCAGTTACCAGGTTTGTTTCCCAGACAGGGTCAGCTTTTCCCATGCTTACAGCTTATCATTCTCTTCCACAATTCATTTTTCTCTATACTGAACCACAATAGTCATTTTGACAGAAGGGCCTTATTCATTTGTTTTAGTGGCTGAATACCCACTTCACCTTGTTGCTTTTGTTTGCAAACTTCCAAGCAACTAGGTGAAGATTTTTCTCATTCTCCTTGCCATCCCAAAGGAAATCATATTTCAAAGCTTCCAGACTTCTAATGACCAAAGCAGGGGCTTTGAACAGAGACATGCAGTAGGTTGGGAGGTTTGACAAAGCAATTTGAATCAGATTGACGTGGACAGAAAAACAAATTACATGCAGCCCTTCAAGTGTACAGCAATAAGCACTAGAAATACCAAGCTGAAAACAACAAAACAAGTTGGATTTTTAGGGATTTTAGACTTGAACCTGAAGTAGAACACCTCCTGGAACAGTTCTGCTACAGTAGCAATGATATCAAGTTGGCCTCCTGCGTGGATACACAGTGATAGAGGGATTGGAAGGTGCCAAAATGGGTTGACTCCTCAGAACCCAAGCTCCCAATACTTGAAAATCCTAGATGAGGCTGAGCTACAGCTCAAACAAGAGAGAAAGAACCAAAAATACCTCTACAGAAACAACCCCCTTCTCTTTTGTAAGACTCAATGGCTTGCTGGTGAAGCCAATTAAAATATTTACAAATGAACCCCTAGAATGTTTCTCTCTAACAAAGAACTCCTTAAGAACAAAACCAACTTCAAACAAACCCCAAAAGATGTGCAACCAACTGCCCCTGACCAGAATCTGAACTAAAATGACAAAAATACCCCTGGACCCAAACTGTCAACAAAGCTACCCAAAAACAACAATTTGGGATCCTACTACAAAAACATGCAAAACAGAATACATTCACATTTTTTTGGCCTCATCACAGAGTGATCTTCCTGCCTTGGGAGGCTTAGACAGATATCATCCTTTCCATCCTGCCAGCTTTAACCTCACTCTTTCAATGCCTGGGTCCCTTATCTCCTTAGCCCTATATTTTTTGTGCCGCAAATACTTGGTTGGAAGAGCAATTCTTCAACCCAACACTGCGGCTAGTTCTTCAATATCCGGCACCTCCCCCCACTGAAATTAATTCACTTTCTGCAGATTTATTTTTAATCCCAAAGTAGCTTGAAAACAGATCAGTAGGAATCTCAAAATCCTCAAGTCTTGAGAAAACGAGAGAGTCGTCAATGAATTGAACTAGAGTGACCTGCCGGCTACCTGGGGCCACTTTAAAACCCTCCAGCAGGCTTCCTTCAGTTTGATTAATCTGCTGAGAACTTCACTAACTATGCTAAACAAGAAATTCTTGTTATTGATAAACAAGAATTTCTGAGAGCTTCACCAACATGCTTCCTTTTCAAGTAATGGAGTTCTTTTTGATCTTGTTATTGACAAGCATCAGTTGGCAAATCTATTTATGTTATGAAGTAATGCAGATGGTTTTCATCAATATTTGACTAAAACTCAAATGAAGGCAGCTAAGTGAAAGATGGAGAAAGTCACTCCAATGGATTAACTTGAAATTTGGATATGTTGAAGCTTAGGAATTATATAAGACACTCCAAATCTCAAGCTAATCAGACTATATGAAGGCTTCCATCAATGGTTAAAATAATTTAGTTGTTGATGTTAGGGTCTGTTTGGCTAGTCAAAGTGTTTCTTTTATTTCGTTTTTTTCTTTCTGTTATGTCTGTTATTGTACTCAGGGGCACAAGGGTCTTTTCCCTTGTTATTTCTGCCACCCTATATATATTAAAATAAAGGCTGGTGCCGCCAGCACTGTTACATTGCAAAACCCTTCTCTCTTCTCTCTTCTCTTCTTCTCCTCTTCTCTTCTCTTCTCTTCTCTTCTCTTCCTCTTATTTCTGGCCGGCCATACTGTCAAGATGGTATCAGAGCGGGAATACTGATTAAAGAGAGCAGATCGAACAACCTTTACTGAGAGAACAGATCGAACAGACTTGCTGAGCCTGGGCGGAACAGAAATCTGAATCTGGACTGAAAAAACAGCTCTACAACTGGTACAATTCTCCCATTTTCTCTTCTTTACCCTCCTTGGTCATGTACCGAGTGAAAACCATATGAATCTGGGTGGCTGAATGCTGTCGAATCTGTATACACCTGTTTTTCTTGGATCGTGTGATCCTGTTCATATGCTAAGACAACTGTAGGTCAAGGATGACCTGTCATCTCAATGATTCGATTTGATTATAAGTGATAAGGATCTCTCCTGCCGATTAATGGCTGTTAGACATTCTGGAATTCTGGTAGGTTGGGACTGTTAAAACTGTACAGGTCTGAAATCTGCCGAATACTACCTCTGTTTTGTCCTGGATTTAGTACTGTTTGTGCTCAACCTGGTTTTTAAACCCAAGTGTGTGGGTGTGGACCGAGTGGAGCATTGTTGTGTGGAGTAAGGAGGGGTCCTAAGTCCGGTGTTTGGGACTGATTATCTGTTTGACCATGTCGTCTGAGAATTCTGCTACTTCACAGATTTCAGGGAGCCACAATGGAGTGAGTGGGGGAATGGATATGAGCTTTCCCATGGCTGTTATTCCCTTTGATGGTCTGAACTACCTTGAGTGGTCTAGGGGAATAAAACTCTACATCACTGCTAGGGGGAAAACAGGATACATCAATGGGAGAGTGAAGGAACCGAAGTATGGAAGTGCTGAGTATGATAGGTGGAACCAAGAGAATAGTATGGTGATGTCTTAGCTCTTGGTTTCATTGCTGCCACAAGTAAGGAAGACTTTTATGTGGGCTGAAACTTCTTGTGAGATATGGGAACAAGCGAAGTCCACCTATTCAGAGCAGAGACACTATGCCAAGATATATCAACTGCAAGCTGAATCCTCTACTTGCAAGCAGGGGGAGAGGAGTTTCTCGATGTACTATTCTGATTTGACATCAATATGGAAAGAACTTGATCACTATCAAAATGTGAATTGGAAGTGTGATGAAGATACCAAGGCCTATAAGTCACTTGTATCTCAGCAACGAGTTTTTGCTTTCCTTGTAGGGATGAATCCTTCGTATGAGTCCATCAGGGTGCAAATTTTGGGTAGTAAAGACTTGCCATCAGTTCAAGAGGTGTATGCCTTGGTGCAGTAAGAAGAAAGCAGAAGAAGTGTGATGAATGGTGTAGAAGGGGAGTCAGTTGCCCTAGCTGTCCGGGGAAATTCAGATACAAATGTCGGAGGTGGTTTTAAAAAAGGTGACACTCAGAAAAAAATAGATGATAAGAGCAAACTTTGGTGCACTCACTGCCAGAAGACACAACACATGAAAGGTACATGTTGGGATCTCCATGGAAAACCTAAATGGCCACAGGATTTGGGTAAGAAGTCAACACCTGATCAGGGCAAGAAACCAGGCCAGCAGAATAAAAAAAGGTATAACTCAGCTAATATGGCATCGACAGAGACTAGTCCTTTGGTAACTCAGGAGAGGCGTCCCAGTTCTGACCCTAAGGAAGATATTATCAACTCCTTTCGTGAACATTTGGAATTGTATGGTAGGACTCTCCGCCAGATGGATTATGGTCCTGCTCCCTCTACCTCGTTTGCATCTACATCAGGTAATGCCACAACCTTCCATGTGCCATCTCATACTACTGATTCTCCTTGGATTATTGACTCCGAAGCTTCAAACCACATGTCCGGTAAGTCAAATTTGTTTCAGACATATAACCTTCTCTCTGGGAGAGATAAAGTAAGACTGGCTGATGGTTCTTTTTCTACCATAGCTGGCCGAGGTACCATACCTCTCTCACTTGGCCTTATCCTTCCTAATGTACTGCATGTTCCGAAATTACCTATTAATTTGCTATCCATTAGTAGTCTAACTCACTCCTTGAACTGCTCAGTCACTTTTTTTCCGTCTTCATGTGTGTTTCAGGATTTGGCCTCGGGGAAGACGATTGGTAGAGGAAGCATGGTGGATGGTCTCTACGTGTTGGAGAATAATGCTGGTCTTGTGGCGACAGGGTCCATGAGTTCGTCAAGTGAAATTCAAGCCTTATTATGGCATAATCGTCTAGGTCATCTTTCTTTTGAGTTGTTAAAAGTTATGTTTCCAAAGTTGTTTGAGTCCTTGTCAGTGAGTCAGTTACAATGTCAAACTTGTCAATTGAGTAAGCATTGTAGAAGTTCTTTACCTTTGCGAAATGAAAGATATGAATTTCCATTTCATATTGTTTATTCTGATGTTTGGGGCCCTGTTACTCTACCTACTGAGGTTGGCTATAAGTACTTCATTACCTTGATTGATGATTATTCTAGATACACTTGGGTTTACCCTATGCGATCTCGAGATGAAGTGCCACAAATTGTGAAACATTTTCAACACATGGTGTTCACTCAGTTCCAAACGAAAATCCATATCTTCCAGTCGGACAATGTGAAGGAATATTTCCATATTGATCTCACGGAGTTTTTTGCTTCGAGTGGGTCACTTCAGCGAAGCTCTTGTGCCAGGACACCCCAACAAAATGGTGTGGCTGAACGGAAGAACCGCCACCTTCTCGAAGTCGCTCGTGGCTTATTGATTCATATGAATGTGCCAAAACGGTTTTGGATGGATGCAGTCTTGTGTGCTACGTATATCATCAATCGCATGCCCTCTCGGCTACTAGAGTATAAGGCCCCACATCAGCTTTTGTTCCCTACAGCCCCGTTGTCCACCATTCCGATGCGTGTTTTTGAGTGTCGTTGCTTTGTCCATAACCTGTCCCCTACTCGTGGTAAGCTTGATCCTCGGGCTATTCCGTGTGTTTTTCTTGGTTACCCTTTATCCCAAAAGGGGTATCGCTGCTATGATCCCATTGCTCGCAAGTACTATGTTTCCATTGATGTCTCATTCTTTGAGAATCAACCTTTTTTCTCGGTTTCTCCTCAGGGGGAGAGTAGGGTTGAGGAGAAACAGGTGACGACTCAAATTCAACTACCTCCTTTACCCGATCCTCCTCCATTCTAGGTTTTTCATCGTCGCCATAAGAGCCAGCAGAGTTCAAGAGCCGTGGAACTTGACACTATGCAACCAACATCATCGGATTCACCCGTGGCAGATCCGTCTCATCAGCCAGGTACACTTGCTTCTATTGATGTCTGTTCCTCTAAATGCTGATTCACCTGTCACCAATGATCTTAATATTCCTATTGCTAAGAGAAAGGGTGTTAGGTCTTGTACCACTAAATCCTATCTCTAATTTTGTGTCCTATGAGCATGTTTCACCTTCATACCGTGCCTTCCTCTCTTCTGTGGACAGTGTCCCCGTTCCTAAGACTATGGCAGGAGCTTTGTCTAAACCTGAATGGACAGATGCAATGCAGGAAGAAATTGATGCTTTACACAAAAATGGAACTTGGGAGTTGGTAGACCTTCCTGAAGGGAAGGAACCCGTGGGGTGCAAGTGGGTGTTCACAGTGAAACACAAGGCTGATGGAACTGTTGAAAGGTACAAGGCTAGATTGGTAGCAAGAGGCTTTACACAGGTTTATGTAGTGGACTATGCAAAGACTTTTGCTCCAGTAGCCAAGATGAACTCTATCAGGATTCTTCTTTCCTTGGCAGCAAATCTTGATTGGGTACTTCACCAATTGGACATAAAAAATGCTTTCTTGAATGGTGACTTGGAAGAGGAAGTGTACATGACCCAACCCCCAGGGTTCTGTGCCAAAGGCAGTGAACAAAAGGTGTGTAGGTTAAAAAAATCTCTATATGGGTTGAAACAATCACCTCGGGCTTGGTTCAGTAAGTTCCATTTAGTAGTTCAACAGATGGGGTTCAAACATTGTCATTCAGATCATACTCTATTTGTGAAAAGAGGTGAAGGTAAAATTGCAACTCTTATTGTGTATGTGGATGACATAGTGATCACAGGAGATTGGGAGGCTGAAATCTGGAGACTAAAAAAATTCTTAGCCACTCAATTTGAGGTGAAGGATCTAGGCCCCTTACGTTACTTCCTTGGAATTGAAGTTGCCCGCTCTCACAAGGGCATCTTTACTTCCCAACGGAAATATGTACTAGATCTACTAGAAGAGACAGGCAAGTTGGGGGTAAAACCATTTGATACACCAATTGAACCTAATCATCATCTGGGAGATAGATAGGGAGAATTTTTGAAAGATGTAAAGAAGTTCCAGAGACTCGTGGGGAGACTTTTGTATTTGTCTATGACCAGGCCTGATATTGCCTATGCAGTGGGTGCCCTTAGTCAATTCATGCACAGCCCTAGGACAACTCATTTTGAGGCTGCAGAGAGGATCTTGACATATCTCAAGAAGTTTCCTGGAGTTGGTTTGTTGTTCCAGAAACACAGTCACTTTAAGGTGGAAGTTTATACTGATGCAGATTGGGCAGGAGCAGTCAATGACCGAAAGTCTACCAGTGGGTATTGTGCTTTTGTAGGAGGAAACCTGGTCACATGGAGAAGTAAAAAACAAAGTGTGGTGGCTAGATCCAGTGCTGATGTAGAGTATAGAGCGATGGCTCATGGGGTTGCGGAAATCATGTGGATAAGAAATCTGTTAGGTGAACTGGGTTTCGCAGTGAGCAATCCTATGTCACTCTACTGTGACAATAAAGCTGCCATCAATATTGCTGCTAATCCAGTCTTGCATGATAGGACGAAATACATTGAAGTGGACAAGCATTTTATTAGAGAGAAACTTGAAAGTGGAGAAGTGTGTACACCATGTCAGCTCAGAAGAACAACTTGCAGATATCTTCACCAAAGGTCTTCATCATGTGCGGCACAAAGATTTATGTGACAAGTTGGGCATGATTGACATCGAAGCTCCAACTTGAGGGGGAGTGTTAAAATAATTTAGTTGTTGATGTTAGGTCTGTTTGGCTAGTCAAAGTGTTTCTTTTATTTCGTTTTTTTCTTTCTGTTATGTCTGTTATTGTACTCAGGGGCACAAGGGTCTTTTCCCTTGTTATTTCTGCTGCCCTATATATATTAAAATAAAGGCTGGCGCCGCCAGCACTGTTACATTGCAAAACCCTTCTCTTTTCTCTCTTCTCTTCTTCTCCTCTTCTCTTCTTTTCTCTTCCTCTTTTTTCTGGCCGGCCATACTGTCAAGAGAAGTTACTGTTGCTGGATTTTTAAGACTGTAGACAGTTGGTCATAGTCAAAGTTAAATGGTTGATTAATGGGCCTCACATCTAGGGTCACCCACATAAAGTGTTTGTGGTTCAAATTTTATGATAATCAGATTATTGGTTACTGGTTAATGAGTTACAGTAGTTCTTCCAGTAAGGGAAAATTGAGATCATAAAGTCTAATTTCTTTTGGTAGTGTACAACTACCAGAGGTGGCTTAGGTGGTTAATATTAATGATTTATGGGGTAGGAGACCGCAAAGGCTCCTAACACTATTCATGCTACTTTTGCATCTTATTGTTATTTGAACTGTTTCTGTTTTTAGCAATAAGGGAATTGAGTTTCTTCTGTTGTTCTCTTTAATTGACCACTATTGAGAACTGATTTGGTTTTTATCATTCTGTTTTCATTGTTTGCTGTAATAGATCTTCCACTATTATCTGTGTGCTAGTTTGCATTTTCTGGTTACATTATGAAGTGTCAATAATAAATAATAAATATGTTCTTTGTAATAGTGACAATTAATAGTACTTCTTGGTATTATACGATGCTGCTAAAGTTGATGGAAATTTGAAATTTTGAATGGACTGAAACCAGTGGGTGGCCATGTAAAATCATGAAATAACCATTTCTATCACCAGGCTCAACATATATGATCTCTTATTGTACATAAAAGATGGATTATGAGCTCACATTCACATTGCTTTTTTAATGTAATTTTTTTGTCAATTCATATTAGATGAAATATCAAAAGGCCTAGAACAGGAACAAAAGGTGCATTGGCTTGGAAATATTAGTCTTATTCTTTGAATTTGCAAATTGGGTGGTTCAGGCCTCGGAGAAGTAGTCTTTCATACCTTGCTGATGATGATGAAGATACTGAAGAAGAGGCAGATGAAGTAGTTCCTGATGGTGTTGAAGAGGTCGAACTTGCAAGAATAGTCCTTGAACAGACAGAACGAGAGCGGAAGTTGCTGCTCGATGACATTAGGAGGTTGTCTGCTTGTAGTGATAGTTCGGTGGAAGGATACTTGTATCCAGAAAAGGATGGCAATTTGTGGATGGTTACCTGTGGAAGATCTACACTTGTAAGATGTCAATTTTATGATACAGATATAAATGGAAGGGCCTGTGAATTGTAATGCTTCTGTTATTCTTATTGACTTTTGTTTCTCATCAATGCATTTGTGGTGATGGTGTATATGTTGTCATCTTTTCTTTATATCTTTCACGCACTGTAAGATAGCTATTAATATTAAATCTAGAAGTTGCAGAGAATGCCTACTTATGTTTTTTACGCTTATATCATTTGCATATCCTTATTACACATCCATCCAAATTGAATCTTGTAAAAGATGCTGTTGCATTGATTTTTAGTGTAACGAGCTTGTCATCTAATTTTGAGATCCTGGTTATTCTTAATAAATCATGTCTGAGGCATGTAGTTTCCTATTTATTGTAAAAATAGACCCTAGGAAAGGTCTGGAGTCCGAAGGACTGGGATATACTTGGATTCAGAAATGCCAGCATAAAATGGATAAGGTGTATCAGGACTGTTATACCTAGTCCTAGGCTTGTTTTATCTCATGTTAATTCACATTTGGACATACTTATGCCACATCAATAAAGTTTGAAGTTACCTTAAAAAGAAATAAAAACACTGTAATGACTCCCCCTTTTCTTTATAAATATAGCCAGAATAGGGGAAAGCCCTTTCATTTCTTCTTCTTTTCCTTGCAATTAATCTTCTATATGTTCTGTCATCATCAACATGATAAAAACCTCATCTTTTCACTTTTTTTCCCCTTCTTTGATTTAAAACACACACGATAAGGATACAGGATTACTAACTTGTACATATTGTTTAATGGATGTAGGAGCTGCCTAGGGGCATGTCTTTGGACTCTATACTTTGTAATTACAAAACGATATTAATAATGTAACTGTTATCAATAAAAAATTAATACACACACACATTCTCTTTTTACTTACATTTATTTGCATCATCTGAACAGGACTTCATCCCCTAATTTTTAATAAGATATGTAATATTGTTTTAGTTATATGTACAATGTTTGATTCTTTCACGTTAGATCATTTTAGTGTCTTCTAGTTGTTACACAAAGTCACCAACTAGGGAAGCAAGCTACTCTATACTACCATAAAATGTGGGAATGAGGTATTTGGCTTTTTGGGCTTTTCTTGATTAAAATACTCCTATTTTTTGAATTTGGTCCTTACTCTATTGTAAGGACAGAAAATGTAATTTGAACTGCTACTTTAAGTTCATTCCATTCCCTCTCATTCAGTTCTATATTTAAGGTATTAATTCCTATTTTCTCTCATTAAATCCTATATTTAAGGTGTTAACTCCCATTCTCTCTCATTAAATAATATATTCAAAGTATTTGTGTTTCTCAACAATAAATGTTACTAATTAAATCTTTACCCAATAATTCAAAAATTTAAAACCTATGTTTTTAAAATCGAACAAAAAACAACTGTTCTTCCATTTGGGTGGTGGGTTAGTTCAACCATCCAAGTCAAAGGGTTGATACATAATGCTATAATTACATAATAAAAATTAAAAAGTGGATAAAATATTAAAAATTACAATAAATATATATATATTTTTTAAAAAATTGGGCACACCTCTAATATTATATATTTGTCATATTAAATAAAAATATGCATGACATATAAGAAGTATTTTTATTAATGATGGAAATGAAATACAAATTTTAAAGTTGAGCCAAAGAGGAAACCGTTTTCCTGTTTGGGCAGTGAATCAATGGTTCAACCTTTTAGGTCAAATGGATCAACCCTTGATGTCAAATAATTAAATAATAAAAACCTAAATAATAGAGACACAATAAATATTAAAAAATACAGAAAATTGTGTAGAAAGCACTTGGCTACATCTCTAATAGTTTATATTCATCATATTAAACAAAAATAAGGTGATAAATAAGAATTCATTTTCTTAATGATGGAAATGTAATTTAAAAATAAAACTAACTTGAAAAACAAATTTGTGTTTCCATCTGGGTGCCTAGTCAATGGTCCAACCATTTAGGTAAAATGGGTCAACCAATGATGCCATAATTAAATAATGAATTTAAAATATATAGAAACAAAAAAATACAAGAAATACATAAAATTAAAGGAAAATATTTGAGACATTTCTAATGTTATACATTTATCCAAGGTTCAAAATTTCTATATGGTACGCCCCATATCAGGTGTCTTGTATTGTATCGGTAGCTCCCCGAAACCCCAAATAAGGGGTATTTCGGAATTTGGCCACTTTCAGGGGGTAGGCACCAACCCATGTTGATTACTTACTTTTATTTCATGGGTTCTGATAAGGACACTGAAATTATAATTATAATATTGTCTGAAATTGTTACATGTAATGCACATGCACATTTACTAGTTTATAAAAGGGGAGAACAAACTAAAACTGCCTAGATTTTTATAAAAAATATCTTTGCTTTAGTGATGCCTAATGTGAGACTTAATTCTATTCTTTTGTAACTTTCTGTTGTTACACATTACAACCTCACAATCTACACCTTTTCAGGTCCAATTATTGAAAAAGGAGCTTGGAAACACTCACAAATCTCGAAAAGCAGCATCTGCATCATTAAGAATGGCTCTACAAAAAGCTGCACAACTACGGTTGATGGAGAAGGAGAAGAACAAAGGCCCTTCCTACGCCATGCGTATTTCTTTGAGGATCAATAAGGTGGTCTGGAGCATGCTTGCAGATGGTAAATCTTTTGCTGAGGCTGAGATAAATAACATGGTGAGTGTATAGAGATACAAGATAAATAGCTTGTTATGTCTTCATAGCTAATTTCCATATAATTTTGTATGATCTCTTCTATACCCTTTCAAATGCCATGTACTGTTTCAAAAACTACAAACACCATGGAAGAGATTATAAGTAGGTCTGTTTAACTTTTCTTATGGTTGTAGGCTTGATCAGTTTAACTTCATATAAGAATATACAGGGGTTTGTCCCATTGTTTGCCCAGACAACCCGATACTTTATTTTCAGATAATAATATATACCAGTATGTTAAAGGTTTTCGTGGTTCTGTTATTTCCTTTCTTGGTGGCATTTGCAACTCATTCATGGAATTTGACTCTAATAAAAGTTTTAAATTTCTGAACAGATATATGATTTTGATCGTGATTACAAAGATGTTGGTATTGCTCAATTTACAACCAAGTCATTTGTTGTGAGAAATTGCCTGGCTAATGCCAAATCTGACATGCTACTATCTGCATGGAATCCTCCACCTGAATGGGGAAAGTATGTACCTCTTTCCTTTCTATCTGTTTCACCATGGTAACTACATTTTCGAACTACAAAGTTCTGATCTCCTTTTTTCCATTCCAGCCTTGTATTTACACTTGGTGTCCTTTCCAAAATGGTTGTCCTCTTGTATTACTTGATATTATTCTAGATACAGGATAGGACTAGATAATTTTAGAAGGATATCATTTTTGTTCCATAGAACTCTTAAAATATTGACTATTTTGATTGCAGAAATGTTATGCTTCGTGTCGATGCAAAGCAGGGAGCTCCAAAGGATGGAAACTCTCCCCTTGAACTCTTCCAGGTTATCAGTCTTCCTTTCTTCATTCAATCAGTATCTAGGCCTTTTTTTTTATGGATATGATTCTTATTTTAATTATTTGTCAAGTAACAAATAATGCAGTGTTATTTAGAAATTAAAGAGGCATTTTTTCTATGCTTTTATTAGACCTTTATACATAGGAAGATTGTTGAATCTGTTTGGAATTTAGATATAAAGGGAAAGTATCAAATAAATATATAAAATGAGATGTCTCTGATAAATGGTTTGTGAAAGAGCTGCTAGACCTTGCTTTTTTCAAAGAAACTTTGACTGTGATCAAGAATTCGTTAACTTTGTCTCTTGCATGTCTTCAACTTCGTGCTGCATAGAGTTGAATCTTTTTTTTTTCATTCTTTGTTTCTTGCTTTCCTTTTTTATTTTCTTGGCAATAATAAAGAGAACGAAAGCTTCTAAAAACTCCTTCCCATCCGCATTCTCAACTTCATTTATCAATAATAAAAAAAGTATATATCATCATTTTTCTTCTCTATGCAATTAATTAAAAGTTTTTGTTAATTATAAGTATGTACAGAAAGGTATACATAGCTACTGCTAAAGATCCCTTCCCAAAAACAATATTTAAATAGGAAATATCTCTTTTTGAATGAGTTGAATCCTGGGGAGGGAGGGAAGCAAGGAGAGAGAAAGTTGCACCCTGAACTCTGATGCCACTGCTTCTGAAGTTGCAACTTACCTGTTCCTTCCATTTGTTAGGTACTGTTTTTTCTACCTTATGGACTTTTGCATGCTATATGTGAAAACAGTTTTTGTCCAAGGTGGTCTTTGGCTCTGAATTTCTTGAAGAATGTATGGTGACTGGATAGTTGCTTACATAAACTGAGATCATGTGCTTTTCCATATTGTAGGTTGATATCTACCCACTGAAGATACATTTGACAGAAACAATGTACAGAATGATGTGGGAGTATTTTTTTCCTGAAGAAGAACAAGACTCACAACGGCGGCAGGCAAACCTCTAGCCTAACTTTTTCTGTGGCACCATGTACTAACCATACTTCCCTGTAACAGTATTAATTTGGTGAAACATGCAGGAAGTTTGGAAAGTTTCAACTACTGCTGGCTCAAAACGTGGAAAGAAAAGCATATCTATCCATGAAACAGCTGCATCAAACATTCATTCAACAAAAGAATCTGATGTTTCCTCCAAATTGGGTGCCTCTACAGCATCCTTGGTTACTTCTGGTGCTATCCAGACGTCATCTCACTCTGATTCCTCCCAAGTGAGTTTCCTGAAGTTTGCCAAGTTAAATATTTTCCTTTTAAGGTCAATTGATATATGCAAATTGAATCAATACTCAAGTTTGGGGGGAAATTAGTTTGTAGAGATCAAAATAGTATGGCTGGTGATCTTGAGGAGTCTTTTGTGAGGTGGTGCATATTTTGATTGAGTTTGAGTTTTTGTCTTTTATTTTTCCCCAGTAAATTCTTAGGTTTGGGATTCCTTGTGTGGTAGGATTTTGGGGATGTCGCTTTGTTTCACCTTCTTTGTCCTTCTCAACCTGCTTCCACTAGTTTTTAGCACCAGGAAAAAAATACTACTTTCTCTCATGTTCACTGCACTAAATATACAAACAAAGGACTGTCCAGAAAATTGACCAAAAATTTAAAGCAAAAAGGATCAAATATGCTGGAGTTATTACATTTTATGTCTTTGGAATGCCTCTATATACATGTTCCCAAAATGTTGGAACTTATCAAATTTTACCTCCAATGATTTGCTCCAGCTCCTAGACACTTTACGGGTTAACCATCCAGTCTGCCTAAAAGATTTTGGTGTGAACAGAAATGTAATTGAAACATGGCTAGAAAAATTCATAAACAGAAAGTGCTTATCTCCATCAAAGGGTCTGTTTCTTGTCTGGAAATCCAATGCAATACACTAAATGGTGGATTCTACAGTTCTGTATGGACATGAATAGTGTTGCTTTAACCTAAACTTGTCTTTGCAACCTATCCCCAAGTACTTTAATTAAATTAAACAATAAGAAGGGAAATGTAGATCTCTTGTTTTAATAGTTCCCTAAGATAGGTGAGCTATAGAAGAGGCAGTGGCGCACTCCAGAAGAAGGGAGAACATGAGCAAGAAGTTAGTGGTAAATGCATTGGGTATAGAAGAGGAATTGAGAAGGGAGGTCAGAAAATTCTATCATAAGTTTTATAAATAACGGAATACCAGACTGGGGTTGGATGGTCTGCTCTCAAGTAAAATCTCAAGAGCAGAAAGCTGAGTTCAAACTTCCTTTTCTAGAAGGGAAAGTGTGGGAGGTGTTTTCAGGCATGGAGAAAGGCTCCTGGCTGCAACAGGCTCACGATGTGCCTTCTATGAAAAATGCTGGCTACAACAGAATCACAATGCGGCTCTAATTGGTGTTTTTTTGATAATTAACAGAAACTTTCATTAAGAGATATTAAGAGAAAAAGATACAAGAGGAGGGAGGGGTAAAATCTCTTAACCCTCCCTAATGGTACATTTCAAGTAACAATATTGCCCAGAATAGATTGACTCTTCAAAAAAGTTTAGAGTCTTATCCCAATGAGCCACCCTAATAGAAATTAATTTGATGATGGCGTCCTTATTTCTTTCTTTCTCATGGAAGGTCCTTGGATTCCTTTCCTCCCAAACTGTCCAACAGATAGCTGCTCTTATGCATTTCCACAGGATTTTCCTCTCCTCTTTAACCCCCTAACTGAAGTAGAATGGAACAAACTTTGAACATTTGGAGGGGAGGTCCACCTGCAACCAAAAAGAGAGGAAAACCAACACCAGATCTCTGAAACAAAGGGGCATGATATCAATAAGTGATGACAGGTCTCACCATTGTCCTTACATAGGATGCACTAGTGCGGGGATAAACACCAATTAGGCCTTTTTCTTTGAAGAGCAGCTAATTTTGGGTGGGATTGGTCTACCCCAAACTTCCAAGACTGGGAATGGGTGTCCAAAGACAGGTGGGGAATGAGCCAAGTCTTTGAAAAAGGAAGAGAAAGAGAAAACACCCGAGGGGGAAGGGACCCAAATCCTACTATCCGTCATAGAGGGATCAATACCCACCTCGTCTAGGATTTTGAGCAAATCAGAAATAAGATTTAATTCAGAGTCTCTAAGAGCTCTTCTAAAACCCTAGTTCCAATTAACAGTAGAACTAGAAATGGTCAGAAAGATGGAAGCTAGCTCATTTTTAAACCTCGAAAGGGAATTCGAGGGGAACAACTCTTTCAAAGATGTGTTTCCCACCCAAACATGTTCCTGAAATTTCACAAGGTTACCATAGCAAAGGTCGTACCTGATTAAAGGAAGGAATGAAGGAAGAATGGCATGAATAGATTTCCAAGGAGAAGCTCTTCTAACCCTAGATGATACTCCCATGTCCCAGCCATCTGTCGCTTGCCCATGAACACTTAAAGTTACTCGAGCCCATTGCTTATCCCTCTCCAAAGTCAATCTTCAAAGCCATTTCCCCAGTAGAGCTTCATTCTTTTTCTGCAAATTACCCAATGCAAGCCCACCATCACTTTTGGTTTTGGTAACTATATCCCACCTGACTCTATGATCCCTTTTCTCCTCTCTTGGTTCCCATAAGAAATCTTTCATTAACTTTTCCAAAGTCCCACATACTCCCTCAGGAATTTTGAACACAAACAAAAAGTAAACAAGCAGATTAGCCAATGTTGACTTAATCAAAGTTATCCTGCCACCCAGAGAGAGGTAGTTTTTCTTCCAAGAGGCTAACCTCTTTATAAATCTGTCAATCACCTTAATTAGGGGAAATGATTAAGGGTAGCACCTCTCTAATTCTTCGAGATAACACCTTGGCAATGATTTTATAAAGACTTTTTACCAAACTGATGGGCCTGAACTCTTTGGAGTGACAAGCCCCTACCTTTTTTCGGGATCAAAGCAAGGAAGGTAGAATTCAGACCTGGATTAATCACCCCTTCTTTCAAAAAATTCAGAGAACACTCTTTAAATATCATCCTTAAGTATCTCCCAGCAGTCTTGATAAAAAGACATCGTAAAACCATTAGGGCCAGGTGCTTTAGATCTATCCATAGAGAAGATAGCAATTCTTATTCTTCCAACCACTCCCTCAATTCTCGAGGAGCCTAGGCCAACCCAAACCTTCAATCCCTAACCTTCTAATCAGAGGCCTTCTGAAGATAGATTTGAAGTGGTCCACAAAAGCCCCTTCACCCATTTGACATAGCACAAAAAGAATTTCTCAATTCCCCTTCACAATGAGCACCCATGGGTTATTGTTGACTGACCTGGGTCCAATGTAGGTATTTGCTGCCAAACTTTGCAGCTTGCCTCCACATAACTGTTGGCTGTGTACTGAAACACCAATTAGGATAAAATGGTTTGCCCATCCCTCTTCCCTTATATAGATATATATCACTCTCCTAGTCCTACTAGGAGCTGAATTCAAATCAAATTTGGATTAGGGTTTATCCTTATAGATAAACTCTTACCTTGTTAGAAGAATGGGTGCTCCATACCCATATCCATGACCCAAATTCACCCCAAGTCACATTGTCATGTGCCTACTTAACTAATCATATTAATATGTTTCAGCTAATCCGAACTATGTTTCAAGTGGCCCTCTTAGTTGGTTTGGATGGATTTCGAAAATGGGCTCTATTTAATTAAAATGTGGTTCCAGGTATCAACTAAACTAACTGGTTGAAATCTGGTCAAGACCACAGAATTATACCTTAATCCAGTCTGTTTAATCCTTTTTAATGAGCTTTACAGCAGGCCCAAAAATAATTGTTTTATAAGATACACGTAGATTTGTTTCTGATAAAAGAGCCTTTATGATCATTGAATCTAAATGATGAAAACCACTCAAATTTGTTTCTGATCTCAACAATAACAAAAAATGGGAAAAATAGCAGAAAAGTTTCTTTGATGGTAGTGAATTTAATGCTTTGATCATCAGTATACCTATTGAAGTTTATTAATCTTCTCTACGTATGATTGTTTGCTATGATTTTTTGAATCTTTAATGTGCAACTATACTTCTAACAATCCCTTAAGTTTCATTAATAAGTTCCATATTTTTAATAATCTATCCCTAACTTCTCTATTTTTCTTACATATCTTAGGAAAATTAGCAAATTATCTAAAAATGTTTCCCCATCTCTGCATGGTAAAATGCCTATCAGTATCATTATTGCAAACCATGGGTGTTCCTTATCAATGTATTGTTAACTGATGTAGGTATCAAAGTTGCAAAACTTAAAAGCAAATATTGTATGTGGCTCAACTTCAGAGCTCAGACGCACATCTTCATTTGACAGAACATGGGAAGAGAATGTGGCAGAATCTGTGGCTAATGAGCTTGTATTACATGTTCACTCTTCAAGCATTGCTTCCTCAAAAAGTGGACCACTCAATTCAACACCAGAGCATCACGAGGAGTCCTCTAGAAATAAATCGAAAGACCCAAAATTAATAAAATCTGGCCGTTCATCTCATGAAGAAAAGAAAGTTGTTAAGACTCATGATGAAAAAAGAGCTAGACCTCGCAAGATGATGGAATTTCACAATATCAAGATAAGTCAGGTTGGTTAAACTTAATTTGAAAGTATATTACAAATCTGAACATGACATCAATGAAGTTCAACTTTTCGTTTGTAATGATCTTGTAGGTTGAGCTTCTGGTTACATATGAAGGATCAAGATTTGCTGTGAGTGATCTAAGATTGCTTATGGACACATTCCACCGTGTTGAGTTCGTTGGCACATGGAGGAGACTCTTTTCACGAGTAAAGAAGCATATTATCTGGGGAGTCCTAAAATCTGTAACAGGAATGCAGGCAAGTAATCTGTGTGGATACTCATTTTGTTTAATGAAATCACTTTCCCTGCTACAACACTATCTAAGTTAATAATGTTTGGTGTAAGCTTCATTTGTTCACCAGTCTAATCCTTCGGGTCATTTTTATTTTTTATAGAAAAAATAGAAAATGCATTAAAAAAGAAAATGCTTATGCAACCCAAAAATAACAGAAGAAACCAAGTAGGGAATGTTTGCCGAGAATCCAACCCATCACCTCAACCTCTGAAAGCCTCTATACAAAAATAAAACTCCATAACCACCAATGGAATGGCCCGTATTTTTCTTTTTTCAAAAGAAATGTATTTTATTTAATTATAAACAAACCATTTACAAGATCCTGGGCAATAAGTCAATGTGCATGGACAATTCCATCTATATATTCTATTCATTATGGTTGGATACGAAAAGTGTCCTGCCCTCAAAAGTGACCTGTAAGGAATATTCTTGAAGCTATTGTTGTTTGCTACCCATGGGTATTTTTTCCCCCAATCCCCATAACAAATTTAATGACTGTATTCTCTGAGTTGCTTTAATTGTCTAAAAGTCTTGAGTTCCTTTCTGACTAGATGGTGCAAATCACAGCCAATGGCACAATTCCCCAAATAACCCTTCCTCAACTTCCAAGCAATGTTCAAAGTATCGAGACACTTGATATGTATGAACTTGTGTATTGGGTGTTTCGTAGGAACATTGAACATTCTTCTTTTTTTTTTAGATTTTTTTTTCAAAATTTTACAGGGGATCGGTCTTGGGCTTGGATCCCCCTGAAAGTGGTCAAAGGACGAAAAACCTGTTATTTAGTGTATTGGGGTGCTACCAGAGTAATATAATAAGCCTAATACGCCCCAATATGTTGCAATATTTTGAACCTTGCTGCTAACTGCATAAAAATGCTTCCAGATTGGTTGGAAGTGATGATCCACTAGTTCTGTTTCCTCTCCACACTTTTAGCATGTGCTGTTTTCCACCCCCATACCTCTTCTTAAACATTTTCTCAAAGTGACAGTCCATAGAAAGAAAGACACTTTTTGGGGAGCTGCAGTTTTCCATATTCTTTCGACAGGTGATCTTCCTGTCTCTCCTTTGGTTAGCTTTTTTATAAAAAAACTTAACAGAAAACTACCCAATCCTTTCCCAATGCCATATTCTTCTGTCCGTTACCTCCATAACAGGCCTGGTTGCATAAGTTCCATCCATGGCCTAACCTCTCAATTATTTATTCCCCTTCTGAAAGTGGGATTCCATTCACCTGAATCATCCTGATAGAAGAAGACATAAGATATGGGAAATCAGCAATCCATTATATTTAATGGAATACCCTACCTGATGGTCCTGATCATTATAGATTATAGTAAACTGACCTGGCAGTAAAATAAGAACAAGAAATCAGCAATCCATGGAGAAATGAAGCTCTGCCATAAACCCACCACAAATCATGCAAAACTAGAAGCCATTCAAATATTGCTGTGTTACCCTACATCCCCCTTCCCACAAAAAAGGAACCTCTTTTTTTTTATAATTTTTTCCTCCTATCTCTCCTTTTGCCCCTGGTGCTTTTCTCTAAAGTTTCCTTCATCTCCTACCGTTTTCTGCTCCCATTCCATTATATCCTATCCCAAGAGATTACATACTTCCCTTCACAGTTTCTCCTCCCTATCCTCTTATCATGACTCTAAATCCTTCAAAGTCTTTTTACCCTCCTCATGCAATCTTCAAGCTTCTCCACCTAAGGATTTTGTCAGTTGAATCTCACATTGTTCGCACCGGCTTTCCTTACTCCTCACCTTTTAGGTAAAAGTCCTGCATATTCTTTAGGGCTTGACTGTGGACAATATTACCACCACATCTGGCCTTACAAGTATGCTTAGGAGAGATGAGGAATTGGCCCCATCATTGTCCACCACTACAAGACTAAAACCAGACATGGGAGGTGTATGCCTGGAGGCATGTGCTCAGGTGAGATGTCCTCAAAACACTCTAAGGCATATTCTGGAGGTGTTGATGGCTCTGAGACGTACCAATGGAGCCATCTTAACATGCACTGTCTTAACTTGATCCTCTTCAATCATCTTATTTCTTCCCTAACTTATGTTCTGGATCCCTGAAATGAATGCTCCACTCATCCTAATATCAAAGCACCTTCACTCTGCCCTTCCTGAAACTGTACCCTGGCTGGAGTTAACCAACAAAGAAAACCTTTGTGGGAATTTACCCTAGGGAATATCTATAGCCAGTTTCATAGGAATTATTCTCCCTAGGAAATATCTATAGGCACTTCCCAAAGAGAGTTTTGTTTATGAGATCCATCTTGAAACCAAAACCTCCATTAACTTTTTGACCAACACATACATTACCATTTGTGATTTGACAAGGTGAAACCTTTTCTTTTTTCCCCTTCTGTTCCATAAGGCATCTTTTTGAATTTTCTCCTTTGATAGTGGAGCCAGCTTCTTAAGCAGAGAATAAGTGCTCATCGAGCCTGCAAGGGAAACTGCTTGATACATAAAGGAAACCCCTGGTAAGAGCAAGGGAAGGAAGCATATGAGAATCCTAATATATTGTCTCATAAATTCAGTGTCCTGGTTACAATTCTTGACTCTGAAAAGAGTACCTTTTGTGAGGCCTTTTTTGGTCAATGTACCTTTTGTGAGGGTTGAAGTGCAAATTGGAAACCATTTCAGAGTACCATAAGATTTCTCTCAAAGTATCATCTATGTATTGGAGATGAGTGATCATCAGGTTCATCTTTACCCTAATTCTTGAAATCAAACCAAGGTCTCTGGCCACAATCAACATCCTGTTCAAAGCTTCAACTGTGATGAATAGGAATGTAGAAATCTCCTCTCCAGATTTTCCTAATGAAATCATCTTGCGACCAATTAGGGATGAGAGAACAGAAAACCATGGAGATACTAATACCCAAAAAGAGTGATGCTTTCCACCCAAGAGGCTTTAGATCGATTAGTTTGGTCAATAGTTTGTACAAGGTAATTACAAAGGTTTTGTCTCTCCGGTTTAGGCAAGCCCTTCCCACCATCATTGCACCAAACCTAGGGGCATTCGTTAAGGGGAGACAGATAGCTGATCAAATATTAATTGCCAATGAAAGTGTGAAGTGCATGAAGAAGCTTGGAAAGAAAGGTGTGGTTTGCAAATTTGATCTTGAAAAAGCCTATGATTTGGTAGATAGATGTGATGATTAGCTATGGTTTTGGAGGGAGATGGTGCAATTGGGTGGTGGGTTGCCTTAGGAGTTACTATTACTCAATTATAGTGAATGGGACAGTGGTGGATTTCTTCCCTGCTTTGAGGGGTATCAGACATGGCGATCCCCTTTGTCCTTTCCTATTTACTTTAGTGGTGGATGTTCTTGGGAGATTGATTTCCAGAGCTGATTCCAGAAGTCTGATAAGGGGTGGAGAGTTGGAAGGGATGATGTGC
This sequence comes from Nelumbo nucifera, assembly GCF_055504915.1. Classification (NCBI taxonomy): domain Eukaryota; kingdom Viridiplantae; phylum Streptophyta; class Magnoliopsida; order Proteales; family Nelumbonaceae; genus Nelumbo; species Nelumbo nucifera. Next base: position 101,999,270 of record NC_142649.1, read on the forward strand.
CTATTACCCACTTACAATTCGCAGGTGATATGATGTTCTTTTGTGAAGGAGGTGATTTGGGGTGAATTAGGAATTTGCAACTTGTTGTACAACTCTTTGAGAAGATGTCAAACTTAATAGTTAATTTGATAAAAGTTGTATAGCTGGAGTAAATATGGATGAGGGAGAGGTTGTTGAGTGTGCAAATATCTTGGGTTGTGAGGTTTCCTAGTGTTGAAAGGTTTTAAAGAAGACTTGCTTCTTGGAAGAGAAACTACCTCTCTCTTGGTGGCAGAATCACTTTGATCAGGGCTACCCTAGCAAATTTGCCAATATATTACCTGTCAGTTTTTAAAATCCCAACAGGTCAGCAGGTGTAGCTAGGACATTGGAAAAAAATGATGAGGGACATTCTTTGGGAGACAGGGAGGAGAAAAAGGATCATAGGGTGAGAAAGGATTTGGTGACTACTGACTAGAAGTAAAAATTTTGGAGGGTTGGGTATTGGAAGCATCCAGAAAAGAAATGTGGCTCTTTCGGGAAAATGGCTGTGGAGGCTATACCTTTGGAGAAGGACAACCTATGGGCCAAGGTAGTTGTCAGCATTTATGGGCTTGCAACAAATGGCTGGGACGCTGGAATATTGCCTAGGGCTACAAGAGCCTCCCCTGGAAGGCAATTCAAGCTATCCTACATTTATTCTTGCCTTGGATCAGGTATGATTTGTATTCTGGTGATCGTATTAAATTCTGGGAACATCATTGGGTTGGGGACTCCCCTCTGAAAGATCAATTTCCTCCTTTGTTTTCCCTCTCTAACTACAAAAATGAACCTATTTCTTTTCTAGTTCCTTCCAATTCCAGATCTGGGTACGGGTGGGACTTGGGTCTTAGAAGAGCTGTTAGGGATGCCGAATTAAACAACTTATCAGTGTTGATTGATATTCTTGTTGGAACTTTCCTAGACCCAGATAACTCTGATAGCCGAATTTGGACCCTTTCGCCCTCTGGTATGCTCTCTTGTCCCTCTTTTTTCAGATCCTTAACTCACCCTACTGATAGCGGTGGACATTTTTTCCCTATGAATGAGGTTTGGAATAGATCTGTTCCTCCTAAGGTTGGGAGTCTATGTTGGGAAGTCTTCTTGGAAAGACTTGACTTGAAAGAAGAAGAAGAAGAACTGTTTACTGTATTACAGGTTTGAAGAGAAGAAAAGAGATAAAGAGAGAGAGAGAGAGAGAGAGAGAGAGAGAGAGAGAGAGAGAGAAGGGATTCAGTGGTGAATGATCTGCTGCCCCATACACTCCTTTATTTATAGCTTTTAGGATCCTTACAAGAATAGGAAATAAACAAAAAATAGAAACAATAAGGCCAGCCAACCCAACTTAACAGAAATTAGAAACTTCTAATAACAGAAATTAGAAACTACTAATAAAAGAAATTAGAAACAACTAGGTGTGGGTATGGAACCCCACACTCGTGGCTAACCAACTATTTCTTCACTCCCCCTTAAGTTGGGAGTAGATATTTGTCATGCCCAACTTGCGTAGATTTGTCTCCAATTTGCCTTTTGTGGCTGCTTTGGTGAAGAGATCAGCTAACTGCATGTCTGAGGCAATGTAAGGAAGGCATACTTTTGAGATGCGACTCGCTCTTGGATAAAGTGTTTGTCAACCTCGATATGCTTAGTCTTGTCATGCTGTATTGGGTTGTGGGCAATATTAATTGCAGCTTGATTATCACAATACAACATCAGAGGCTTCTTATAATCAACCTCCAACTCATTAAGCAAGGATCTCAGCCATAAAACTTATGCAACACCATTGGCCATGGATCTGTGTTCCGCTTTTGCACTGGAGCGAGCAACAACATTTTGTTTCTTGCTTTTCCAAGAAACAAGCCCCCACAAATGCACAATATCCAGAGGTGGACCTCCTATCATCAACACATCCAGCCCAATCCGCATTCGTGTACACTTTTATTTTCATATGACCATTATTCTTGAAGAGTATACCTCTCCCTGGACATTTCTTTAAGTAGGCAAGGATCCTTTCTACTACAAGGAGATGAGTGGTCCTAGGAGAATGCATGTATTGACTGACAACACTGACGGCATAAGAAATATCTGGACGGGTTAGACAGAGATAAAGAAGTTTCCCAACCAGCTTTTGGTACATAGCCCTGTCCCCAAGGAGTTCTCCACTTTCTGCACTTATCTTATGGTTAGGCTCAATGGGAGTATTAGCAGGTTTCACTCCTAACTTGCCAGTTTCTTCCAATAAGTCCAGAACATACTTCCTTTGGGAGATGAAAATGCCATGCTTAGATCAAGCAACCTCAATTCCTAAGAAATAGTGTAACTTTCCTAGGTCTTTCACTTCAAATTCCTTGTGAAGGTGCTGTTTTTAAGGGTTTCAATTTCACTAGTGTCACTTCTTGTTATCACAATGTCATCTACATAGACTGCAAGTAGAGTCAGGGAATGACCTGTCTTCTTAAAGAAGAGGGTGTGATTTGACTGAGCCTATATGTATCCGAATTTGTCCAAAGCCAGTCTAAACCTATCAAACCAAGCTCTTGGGGATTGTTTCAGCCCGTACAAGGCCTTCTTCAAAAGGAAAACTTTCTTTCCTGCTTCTATACTATAAAAACCAGGGGGTAACTTCATGTATACTTCCTCTTGCAAGTATTCGTTGAGGAAGGCATTCTTAACATCCAACTAAAATAGTGGCCATGAGAAGTTTTCAGCAATGGATAGAAGAACTCTGATAGTGTTCATTTTTGCAACAAGTGCAAAGGTTTCTGTATAGTCTATGCCATAAGTTTGTGTGAATCCCTTTGCAACCAATCTGGCCTTATACCTCTCTACAGTACCATCAGCATTATATTTCACGGTAAACACCCATCTGCATCCAACAAGTTTCTTCCCTTCAAGTTGGTTAACTAGTTCCCATATGTTGTTCTTGACAAGAGCATCCATCTCTACTTGCATTGCTTCCTTCCATTCAAGTATCAAAAGAGCTTCTTGCACTTTTTTGGGTATAGGAATAGAAGAAATAGATGCCAAGTAAGATTTGTAGGATTCTGAGGGACAATTATAGGAAAGGAACTTGGAGATGCAATGGGCAGTGATGAGATGCAACAGCGCTTCCCTTTACGAATAGCAATTGGAAGATCAAGGTCATCTATCGGTGAAGGCTGAACCTTTGTAACAGTGGGAGCAGTAGTAGTGTTTGGATCTGGAGTTGTAGAAGATGTTGGAACTGGCTTGGGTTGCTGTTGAGTACGAGAATCAACCTGCCTCCAAGGATTTGAACAAAACAAGTACACCCAAAAGTTTTGAGGGGAACATTGGAGTTGAGCATGATGCTTCTAGCTACCTCTAAGATATGCATGTTTTTTCTCTCAGCAACCCCGTTTTGCTAAGGTGTGGGAGGACAGGTGCTCTGATGAATGATCCCATGATCAAGGAGATAGGATGCCAATGGTTTTGCAAAGTATTCCTTGGCATTATCAAATCTAAGAATCTTGATCTTGGTTTCAAATTGAGTTAGGATCATCTTATGGAAAGCTTGGGTCAAAGAGGGGACCTCATCTTGAGAGTGCATAAGATAGACCCATGGAAAACGGGTATAGTCATCAACAAATAATAAGAAATATCTGTAGCCCCCCATGGTGAGAGTATGGTAGGCCCCCCAAATATCGGTATGCACAATCTCAAAAGGAAGGTTGCTTCTTTTATTACTTAAAGGATAAGATGATCTACTATGTTTTGCAATTTCACAACTTTCACATTTTAACTTGGACACTTCTACTGACTCAAACAAGTTTGGAAAAAGACTCTTTAAAGACCCAAAAGATAAATGACCTAAGCGATTGTGCCAAAGCATAATCTTACTACAAGACTGAGAAACAAACAATTTCCCTGCTTCACTCTGCTCCCCCTGTGAATGTTCCAACAAGTAGACTCCATTCATCTCACAGCCAATCCCAATCATCTTCTTCGTTTCCAAATCCTAAAAAATACACTGATCAGGGAAAAATGTTACCAAACAGTTTTTATTTTTAGTAATACTACTAATTGAAAGTAAGTTAGCACCAAGCTTGGGAACATGCAAAGATGAGGATAGGGTGATGGTATCTGATAATCTGATGTCTCCCTTTCCAGAAATTGGTACAAGAGAGCCATCGGCAATAGAAACTTTGTCTCTCCCAGAGGATAAACAATAGGTGCTAAATAGAGTAGATATGCTGGTCATATGATCTGAAGCACCTGAATCTATTACCCAGGAAGGTTTAGTATTACCTGGGACAGAAGCATGACAAGCAGTAGCTCTTGTACCTGTATGAGCAAGGGCTGAAGTAGGCTGTTGAGCAGAGCAGATCGGACTAAATTCATTTTCTAGCTGAAGTAGGCTATTGAGCAGGTTGAGCTGAATTACTAAATTCATTTTCTAGCTGAGTCAGAGCAGCTCGGACTGCAGTAGGGTATCTAGAGGAGTGCCTCTTGTGCCTGATGAAGTTGTACTATCAGTGTTGATAGCCATATTGGCATCCCCTTTCTTATTTCTGAGCTTTGTTGGAACTAGATGAGGGTGCACCTTCCAACAGGTGTCCTTAGTATGTTTAGGTTTCTTGCAATGTTCACATACTAAGTCCTTCTTAGCTTCTTTCTTCTCCTTATCCCCCCTAGATTTAGGTCTAACTACTACCAAGGCTGATTCGGAGGGTTGTTGCTGCAACATAACCTTTCTCCTAGTTTCTTCACTATGCACTAGGGAATAGGCTTGTGATAAAGTCACACTATCTCTTGTCAACAACTGTTGTCTCACAATGTCATATTCAGAGTTTAGACCAGCTAGGAACTCAAAAGATCTGTTAGTTTCAACCTGCTTTCTATATGTTTATGCATCTTTCCGACTCTCCCACTCAATTGTTTCAAGATGGTCAATTTCATGCCGCAGGGATTTTAAGGTTGAAAAGTAAACAGAGACCTGCTTCTCTCCTTGCCTCAGATTTTTAACCTCACATTTTAGCTCATAAGCCCTAGCATCATTAAGAGGCTTAGAGTAAGTTTCCTTCATAACATCCCATATTTCCTTAGCTGTTTTGGCCCACAAGTAGTTTCGGATGATTTGTGGCTGCATAGAGTTGCACAGCCATGTCATCACCAAAAAATTTTCTTGGACCCCCACCTAGCATAAGTAGGGTCCTCCTTGGAGGGTTCCTTCACATTCCCTAGCAAGAAGTTCAATTTTCCTCTACCCCCAATAGCCATCATGGCTGATTGGGCCCATTCCAAGTAATTTGATCCATCAAACTTAATAGTTGTAATTTGAAAGGTGTTTTCAGTCATGTTACCTGAACCGCCAGTCCCAAAAGCACCTTTCCCTTGGTTCTTGTACTCCATTCCAAGTTAAGAAGAGGCTTTAAACTACTGTGACAAGAAAAAACTGTATTTCAAGGCTGATAACAGCTGACCTAGGACAATGATTTTGTAGTTGACAATGATAACAGTCAACTACTGTCCTGGGATTGATATCAGTCCTGAGATTTTCTACCCGTACCTCTTTGAATGAATAACAAAGTCCTTTTGAGTATCAATCTCAAGAAAAGGTACTTACTTTATGAAGAAAAAAGCCCAAAAAACTGATTGCTACCTTCAGTTTTCAAACTTGATCAATCAATTACTGTCAGCACCTTGAATTTTGATCAAAGAACCAAGAAAAAAAAAACTGATTGGCACCTCCAATCTTGATCAAGAATCGATCTTGATCACTCAATTCCTACCTGATTCTTCCTGATTACAAGAAGCTCTCTCCAATCTTAGGGCAGCTGCCAAAGCCTTCTTGCAACCTCCAAGAATCAGCCGAAATAAGGATCTTTCTGAACTTTCAGCCCTAAACAATTCTCATGTGGTCGGTTGAATTAAATCCACATGAGAAACCCTAGATCTAAGGCTCTGATACCAACTTGAAAGAAGAAGAAGAACTGTTTACTGTATTACAGGTTTGAAGAGAAGAAAAGAGAGAGAGAGAGAGAGAGAGAGAGAGAGAGAGAGAGAGAGAGAAGGGATTCAGTGGTGAATGATCTGCTGCCCCATACACTCCTTTATTTATAGCTTTTAGGATCCTTACAAGAATAGGAAATAAACAAAAAATAGAAACTACTAATAAAAGAAATTAGAAACAACTAGGTGTGGGTATGAAACCACACACACTAGAGCCTGAGTGTGGGTATGCAACCCCACACTCGTGGCTAACCAACTATTTCTTCAACTTGCTTCAAAGAAAGAGACCTAACAGCTGCTTATCCCCTCACTGGTGCATTCTCTGTAAGGCTGATGGTGAGACCAGTTATCACTTATTAATCTCCTGTACTTTTACTAAAAGTATTTGGCTCTGGTTTCTATCTTTGTTTGGGTGTAGGTGGTTCCCTCCATCGAATGTGCAAAGCTTGTTTGCCTCTACAGCTTTTAGTTGGCCAAAGAAGAGAGGTCTGGTGTGGAGATGTGTAAGGGCTGCAATAATTTGGACCATTTGGGAAGAAAGGAACTCAAGGCTATATTCAGATAAAGAGAGAAGCAGAGAAGCTGTCATTGAGGTGACTTTTAGCATAGCTGTGTACTAGTTGAAGGCAATGGATCTCTTTAAAGATGTTCCAATGGAACTTTTCCTGAGGAACTGGAAGGAAATTGCTTCCTCAGCTCCGACTAAGGAGGCCTTAATTCAGGCTTGGTGCCCCCCAACTAATGGGTTTGTAAAACTGAATTTTGATGGGAGCAGTGTTGGAAACCCAGGGCAATCAGGAATTGGTGGAAGGGGCTAATCACTCTGTTCTCAGGTCATTGGGGTGGGTGATTTTGGCAGCTGTGGAAGGGGCTAAGAGGGCAAAGGATCTGAACATTAGAAAATTGATTATTGAGGGAGGCTCAAAGCTAGTGGTGGACTGGATAAAGAAGAAAAGCAGTGGTTTCTGAAATTACAGCAACGAAAGGAAGCGGTTCAAATGGCTAACAAAAGACATTGAAGTCAAGGCGTCTTGGGTCAGAAGAAGTGCCAGCTTCTTCGCTGATGGGCTAGCAAAGCAAGGGATGAATAGAGCCTCCTTTTTCTGGGCTCTACACAGCGGGGGGTAGCCCATCCCCCAACCCACGAATCCACGTGCAGGCGGGATTCAATCCCAATTCTCCACTACTTGGCTCTTTCTTCTAATAAAGTTTACCCTTTATTGATAAAAAAATACAAGATGAAGTCTACTAAGTAGCGTTGAAGTTCTTTTTTTTTCCATCAGGCTGTGTTTGGTTTGAATTCTTTCAAACCTGTACAATGATTACTTTTCTTTTATTTCAAGACTCTGCAACAGCCTTTTCAGAAACAACTGTACCCACTACCCAGAAGGTCCCAATTATTCATGAAATGGAATAATTTCTGTATTTTCCTAACAAAAAATGAGTTATAGAGACCTTCTGTACTGGGTAGTGGGTACAGTTGTAATATGCCTGTTATAATTGAGGCTGCATCTCACATTTCTGGTTGGAAAGTTTTGATTGTAAAACTCTCTTTTAATTAATTAAAACTAAGTGGTTTATTTAGTTGATGAGATTTGTGAGTTTAATTGCCTAACTAAAATGAAACCATATCATTTTATATAGAAACTTTGTGGGGAAAATGTATAGCAGTAAACAGATTGTTTAAGGACAGAAATTATAATTCCTTTTTTGTTTTTGATTATCTTTTAGTAAATCAGGGTTTGAGGGTATAGGACTGACTGCATGGTCAGTATTTGTAAATCCGTGTGTATAGCTCCTTGTTGTACATGTTTTTTGCTCTATTCAATGATATTATACTTTACCTGTTTCAGAAATATACATGGAATCTAGACTTACTGCTAGTAAATATATTTAGAATTATCTCATTTTGTAAACAAGCCTAATTGCTTTATTCTCTTGTCTCCTGTATAGGGTAAGAAATTTAAAGATAAAGCCCACAGCCAAAGAGAAGCCAGTGGAGCAGGTGTTCCTGATGTGGATCTTAATTTTAGTGACAGTGATGGAGGTCAGGCAGGGAAATCTGATCAGTACCCTATATCCTGGCTCAAGCGGCCCAGTGATGGAGCAGGTGATGGATTTGTTACCTCCATTAGAGGTCTTTTCAATTCTCAGCGTCGTAAAGCCAAGGCATTTGTCTTGCGAACTATGAGGGGTGAAGCAGATAACGAGTTCCATGGTGAGTGGAGTGAAAGTGATGCTGAGTTCTCACCTTTTGCCAGGCAACTGACAATTACCAAGAGGCTAATTAGGAGACACACAAAGAAGTTCCGATCAAGGGGGCAGAAAGGTATTTTTCTTTTCTTTCTCTCTTTTTTTCATGGTATGTTACCTAGGTGTGGCTTGGACATGGCTGGACAAGCTGCTGGATACTGAAATTACACCAATAATTGAAATACCCAACATGATACATTACAGAATCATTGTACTGGTACCGGGTTGTCATTGTTTGCATGTTATTTTCCAGGTTGTTTGACTCCTGAAGTATGTAGAGAAGTCCTATGCATTGTAAAAGACCTTAGGTAACATCTATCCCAAAAGATGATAGTGAAGTCTAGATGAAATCTACAGTATGCCCTAGATGTTAAAAATGGCAAGTTACAGGATCTCTTCCAAGAGTATTCCCAAGGAATCACTCCAAGAGTCCTAGAATCACTCTAGGGTTTGTAGGAATCACTCCATACGGCAAACTTGCAAGAAAACTCTAAAGAAATCTTCATTCATTAGCTTCAAAAGGAAGAGTACATCTATTTATAGAGCGACTTGTGTGGCTTGGAATGTTATTCACCATAAAACAAAAATGCCACTCCTTGTCTTGTGCATCAAGAAACACAAATTTCTACATACTAATGCAAATAAACTGAAAATTGAAAGAGAAGCCCTACTAAACTAGAGGAACAAGATGCTAGCGCAGGCCCAATGGGACTGGTCAAAATGACGAAAATACCCATACTGTCCAAAATACAGAAATACATAAATTTTCAGAAATTTCCAAATTTGATTCTTCAGCTCCTGCATATTAGACCAGCTCAGGACATGAATATGTGAAATTGACAATTGGTTTTCTTCCAATCGTTTTTTCGGCTAATATTTCTTAGTTCCTCTAAACCTCCTAAGGTCTAAATAGCGTAAGATTGCTTTGACAGATATTCAACAAGATAGTGTTAACCATCTGACCAACTAGCCTCTATTGAGGCTTGTGCAAAAAAGCATACAGTTCAGAAGCATTCTTTAGATTGGATGCTCTTTGTCATCCATCCAATTAATTTTAATATTTTTGGTAGTATAATTGTTAAACTTGTTTCTTCATTAGTGTGCATTATTTGTAAAAATGCAATCTGTTGACTGTTCTGAGTTTACTTGCTCATTTGTCCTCGTTCTATATCAGGTTCAACTTCTCAACAGAGGGACTCAATGCCATCATCTCCAAGGGAAGCTACACCTTTTGAAAGTGATTCCTCAAGTGGTTCTTCACCTTACGAAGACTTTCATGAGTAGGGGAATCATGGGAATTAAGGGTTCTGTCTTTGGCGGGGCATAGTGCAACCCAATCAGAGTTTTGTCTCGACTTGTCTACAATCGGCACTGAGCAATATAGAGATGAAGTTATTACAATTCATTGAACTCGGTGGCAATTCTTGGATGAAGATTTGATTATTCAAGATGTTGCCGAGTAATCTTGGAATAAAAAGCAGGCTGAGATCAGCGTGCAGGGGAAGGTGATGTATTTTGATGGTGAGTGAAATTGTTTTTCTTTCTGCATCAATATTTGTATGTATAAATTTTATTGCCCAGCTAGAATGAATATTTCTGGGTTCCAAAATTCCATATCCTTGTAAATATATTCCACATATAGGGAAATAAAAATAAAGGTCAGAGAAATCCATCCATCAATCCCTTGTCCACTTGGGCTTCAATATCAGTTTAGGACCTTTAGGTTACTTATTATATAGACATCCTATCTTACATGGGATCAGCTAACTACAAAGCCCCATTCTAGGAAAAGGGATTTGATAATGTTAATGGTCCACAAACCTGACACTTGATGAAGAGAACGGGTTTTCCACGACAAATCCAAAATGTAATTTTTATAGCCCGTCTTTTAATACATTGTAGCAGACAAATTTATGGTTGTTTGGTATCTGAAAATTGAAAAGTGTAATGGCTTGGGGAGGATTTAAATCCAGGAGATGTATCTCAAGGCAAGCCTAAAAGAGAGCAAGCGGTTCTTCACGTAATCTTTTATCAATTCTTTTTATGCTTGGGGCTGAAAAAAAAAAAAAAAAAAAAAAAACAATGAATTCTCGATTTCGTGTATGGCGAGGAATCACTACTCGTTAGATATAGTTAAGATCTTTTGGCCAAGTTCATATATCTATTTCACTTGGAGGTCCAGAAAGTAAGGGTGTAAAGAGTATCCAAAGATCTGATTTCGTATTCAAGGTTTAATGGGCTGGATTTGGATTTAAAAAATTGAAGTTTATACTAAATTTATTGGATCAAATTCAAATATGGCCTGATTCTATCCAATGAATAGCCAAATTGATTGCAGTATTAATGTACATGTATAATACGGCCTAAATGCCCTTTATTTCTATCTAATAAAATTATATTATAGGTTATTTCTTTATTTTTTGGAAGGACATAATGGTAAAAAATCAATTATATCTTATTCAGATTCAGATATTCGATATAGCTGGTCAAATATCTCTATATCGAATCAAATTCGAATAATCGGTTCTTTATTGAATTCGAATTCAAATCTGAAGGTTCCTCGCTATATTTACGGTAACTTATTAACGAAAAAGTGACATGTTACAGTCACAGAAGTAAACTAAAAAAATTAACTTCGTTGTTTTGTACTTTTCTACTGATGGTCAATTGTTATTTGTGGCATCACGTGGCTCTGTAGGGAAAAGTACGGACAGGCTCAATGCAAATTTCTGAATCCCACTGCAGATCTATAAACATTCAAAATGCTAAATACCCACACTCTATGCATCAATACCTGCCCCTGAATTGGCATCAATTCCAAGCTGACACCTACCCCAACAGTACTTTGGGCCTAAAAATTCTGACCTTCGGCTGAACGTCATTCTCTCAATTTTTTGGTCTTGAAAACATTTATGCTTTTGAGGAATAAGAATTGTTTCACAAAATAAAGAAAAATTCTGAAGTTTAAAGCAAAAGTGAGGTTGATGTGCAGGTTTATACACTTGTATTTTGATATAACAAGTAGATCAAATCAATCATGTTGACAAACATGCCTTAATGAGGGGTCCAAACATGCGGATGTAGTAGAATCAGTGACTTAGTGTGCCACATCATGCTCTGTCATGATCATGTACACCATTTGGTATCTGTTTCTCCAAATTCGAATTGAATTTCCAAGATTCAATCCATTTGTAATTGGATCTATTATATCTAATATGAATCCAATTATATATAGAATTAACATATATGTATTAGCAAGGTTGATTAGAATGTTGCATTTTCTTAAGAACTCATAAGTTCAAATCTCATAAAAGTTATTTTCAAGTCATCATATGCAGATAAACAATATCAGTCATTTTTGATTAATTTTGTTAATCATTCAGATATTAAATAGAATCTGAGTCTCATATGACTAACGAATATAATGAATTCAAACATTAACAAATCAAATTTGTTAAAATCTTTGAGAGATCTGATCACCTGGTGATGGATGGCTGATATCTGAATGGAGCACCTACAAGAAATGTTCAAACAATCCGAGACACTAGCCCACAATAGCAGAGTGCAATCAAGGACTGCTGAACCTGGATAGAGCAGGAGCAGATTGGAGGTTCTTATCCTTCTTATTCTTTCTGAGGTCGTATGTATTCTTGAAGTTGGGAGTGCCCATATATATAGCCTATTTCCTCAATGAACTGATTTATGCTCCATCAGATAGAGACAAATGTTTCAAAAACCAAGGATCTCATCACTTGGTCATCCATCCTACACCAAGCCAAATGGTTTTTCCATTGACCTAGTAAGAACTGAAAATAAGGATCCAATGGTATCTTTATGTAAAAACAAAAGTCATTTTCAAAGAAGTAAACAACCAAAAAATCTTTTTATAGAAAATAAATAATAATTAATAATAAAAAAAGAAAAACTTGGTTGTGTGAAAGTGTTGCAAAGAGAACTAACCTTCCATCAACATGTGATTTATCACATGGTCATTGGATATTTTCAACATGTGGAGGATCAAATGAAGGCCTATGGCCACTCTTCCATCATCTCCCACCTGACCAATTAAGCCCGAAATGAATACTCCCCAACCAATCCCATTGCTTACATGTGGCCCTCATAGTCTATAACAACTATGGGTTTTGTTAATGGATCGATATTTTTTTTTCCTTTAGGACTAATCTCACTATTTTTTATCGTCTTGATAGCACCTTAGTTATCATCAAGGTGGCGTTTAATAATTCTGAAATCTGAAGTCTGAAAAGTTTTTTTTTTTTTTTTTTTTTTTTTTTTTTTTTACATTTGAATCTAAAAAGTTGCACAATACTTTTCTATTTTTCAAAGCCTCTAAAAATCTGTAGTGTTTGTGTTGGAGTGATCCTCTTATGTCTGATAACTAACAATTTTACCAGTTTACCCCCATTTTTGCAAAACCCTAAGAACCAAACCGTTCCTATTAGAATTTCAACCCAAAAAGTGTAATGACAATAGCACCCAAAATAATAAGAAGATCATGTAACAAAAATATAAAAACAACTCAAAATTCTTGTTTACCAAGGGGAAATTGAAAACCAATTAGATCTCAAATTGAGAAAACCTGTAGAGTAATTACTGTCTAATTACTCCAAACTCTACAAAAATCTATACAACCAAGAAAAAAAGATTATTGAGTTGTTTTCTAGATTTTGCTTCACAAACTATGAAACCATTCTATTTGGTCACTGGCTTGCTACTGTCAAGCCCCTTCTCTTTAGTTTTTTGTTCACTAGCTAACTGATCATTGATGTACATGAAGCTGATCTTCTTTAGTCGTTTGCTCATAAGAGGCTGAAATTAATATATTAGTCATCAACTTGATGGTTGTTGTTGTCAAACGACTCAAACCCCTCTCCATTAACAGTTTTTTATCATTGGGTTGAAGTGGGTAGTCGCCAAATTGTCATTGCTCGCAATGTTCATTGGAGAAGAGGCAACGTAGAGAAGAAAGTCATCTACAACTATCATTCGAGAGGGAAGTGATGTAGAGGAGTAGAACCAAATAGAAGAAAATGGAAAAAATGGGGTAGAAATCACCTATCACCACCGCCAATGTTTGCTATATTCGTCGGAGAGGAGGTAATGCAGAGAGAGCTCAAGAAGAACATTCAAGGGTTTTTGCAAGCATTGCATGCATTAAGCTACCTATAGCTTGAACATATGATCTTTATTTCATTTACTGCATTTCTTTATCATTAGTGGGAGTCATATCTTTACTTACTTGGATCCTTTGTAAATTGGAGTTTCAACTCAATTACAATTTTTTATGCCAAATTTCCTTAAGATTTTCTATAGGCAATGCTCTTGTGAAAGAGTTTTTTTTTTTTTAGATTTTAATTTTTCTATCTCTTTTTATTTTAATTTCAAGCACATAACTAGAATCACCCATATCTTTCATTTCAAAGTTGGGTTCACACGAAAAACAAAACAATTATACACTAAATTCATTATCGAATCAAAATGACACATTTAAAAAATACTATAGATATGATTTTATATTACATAAATATATTAATTATGAAGATAAGACTAATATATTTATGAATCATCATTACAAGTAAAGCAGGGCTTCCCTATAATTACAATGCACATAAACCTGATTCATTTGACGTATTGAGGGATTTACTTATTAGTAATTATTTAGGAGAATATTATATTATTGATATAAAAAAAAATATCTAGATAGAAAATATTTGGTTGGAAAGTTCACCAGTTTTGTCTTGAAAATAGAAAAAAAAAGTTTGATATTAAGGTCAGTGCTGATATGGATACTAGGGCCAACATTAATAAAAAAACTAAGACTAGAACTAATGATTATCAAAAAATTGAAAATTTTGATAAAAAGGCCTTTTTACCTCACGATTCATCAAGAAAACAATCCATCAAATAAAAAGAAAAACCTTTTTGATTGGATGGAAATGAATGAAAAAAAAAAACTAAATTATTCCATTTCAAATTTGAAACGTCAGTTCTTTTTAGAATTACTATAAGATTAAACCATGGATCATACCAATTAAATTACTTCTTTAAAATTGGAATGTGAATGAAAAATTTAGTGAAAATAAAAACATCAATAGAAAACAAAAAAGGGTTTCTATATATCATGCATATCATCTAATGAAAAAAAAATGAATTAGAAAATTGAAATCAATAGGAAAAAAGACCATTAGGCCAAGGGAATCTTGGACCAGATGAACAAAATCAAGAGAATTTTGGATCAATTCTATCAAACCAACAAAATAATATTGAAAAATATTACACAGAATAAAACATAAAAATCATAAAAAGAAAAGGCAATTCAAGAACAACACAGAAATATAACTAGATTTCTTAAAAAAGCATTTATTTATTCAATTGAAAATGGATGATCCTTTGAATAAAACAATGATCAATAATATCAAAATATATCTCCTATTTAGATTGATAAATCCAAAGGAAATTACTATATCTTCTATTCAAATGAGGGAAATGAGTATGGATGTAATGGTGATTCAAAATACATAATTGATAAAAAGGGAGAACATTTATTATCAACTTGTTCATTTGTCTATAAAATGAGATGGATAATTTATTATGTTATTATGAATGAAACCATAGGTATTTCTTTGGTCCATAAGAATAAATACCAAACTAATCAAAGATGCTGAGAAGAAAGGTACGTTGATAAAAATGATTTTAATGAATCCATTGCAGGACATGAATAGATGATTGGGAATGGAAGCAAAAAAATTGGTACAAATTTCTTGTTATTGAAAATATTTTATCACCTAGACGTGGTAGAAAATTGAGAATTCCAATTTGTTTCCATTTGGAAATTAGAAATGTTATAGATAAAAATATAATATTTTATAATAGAAACAACATAAAGAATTGTGGTCAATTTTTGACTTACAAAAAACATCTTCATGTACAAATAATTTCATTAATATTAACTTAAAGTTTTTTCTTAGCTTAATTATCAATTAGATGATTTAGCTTGTATGAATTGTTAATAGTTTGATACCAATGATGGTAGTCGTTAATATGTTAAGGATACGTATGTATCCATAATTAAAATGTAATTGGTAGTATAATTCAATTAGTATATATCTCTACCATAGATCATATATGAAAATAAACAAATCCATACATGTATTGTATTACATTCTAATACAAGATACTAACTCAATGACATATTAGTTAGATCTATGAATGAATTGACAGAATCTTTCACAAAAAGAAAAAGAAGAAAACAAAAACAAGGGTAAAATTCAAATCCATAGAAAAGAAAGGGGTGAAGAATTCTTTTTATAGTAAAAAAATCATTCATCTCAGTTATTTCACAAAAAGAAAAAAAAAGAAAACCAAAACAAGGGGTTATTAAATTTTAAGAATTAAATTTCACAAAAAAAAATGGGGCTTTACTTCACATTTGGAATTGCACAAAAAAGACTATTTATCTCAAAGAGGTTTACGAAAAATTTTAGAATGTCAACAAAATTAGTGTACTTTATAAAGAATTAATTAGTTAATTGGATATTCCAAAGCCAAAATTCATTTTCAATTATTTGATTCATTAGTCTTGAATTTTAATGAACTTCATTTTATTTTCAAGATTCATGGAATAATGAACCACAGAAAAAACATATATATGATTGTACTGGTTACAAGAAAAGACCTTATAGTCAATATGGGCCCTCACCACCCATCAATACATGGTGTTCTTCGAATCATCGCTACTCTAGATGGTGAAGATGTTATTGACCTAAACCCAAATTCAGTTATACAATTGGGAAATGTTCAAATTCCTAAAAGGGCTAGCTATATCAGAGTTATTATATTGGAGTTGAGTCGTATAGCTTCTCATTTATTATGGCTTGGCCCTTCTATAGTGGATATCATTGCACAGACTCCATTTTTCTATATTTTCATAGAGAGAATTAATATATGATTTTTTCCTAAGCTGCCATAGGCATGCGGATTATGCATAATTATTTCCATATTGGAGTAGTTGTTGATTTAATTTATGGCTAGATATATGGATAAATGTTGGGATTTCTGCAAATATTTTATAATTATGGTTGTTGAATATCAAAAGCTTATTATATGGAATCTCATTTTGTTTAAACGAGTCGAAGGAGTTGGCATTATTGATGGAGAGGAAGCAATAAATTGGGGTTAATTAGGATCAATTGCTACAAGTCAATCATTATGAGACTGTTTTTATCTGATAAGAAATTAGACTGTTTTTCCTTGGAGATGGAAAATTTATTCATTAAGTTTTAATAATTTGCAATTTTTTTTCAACCAATTAAAAGAATGAAATTGGCTAACATCATAGCAATACTAGGTAGTATAGATATCATTATAAGAGAAGTTGATCGGTGAAATGATAGTTGATATTGAAAAAGCACAAGTTATGAATTATTTCTCCAAATTGAAATCCTTAAAAGAAGTTTATGAGCCCGTATGGTTGTTTGTCCCTATTTTGATTCTTATATCATAAATCACAATCGGGGTATTAGTAATTGTGTGGTTAGAATGAATGAGAAACATCCACAAAAATACAACATACCGGACCCCAACATGCATGCTGGCCCTTTGGGAATTATTCATGCTCTATCTAGCAGATGGAATTAAACTAATGTTTAAAGAGGATTTTCTACCATCTAGAGAAGATACTTATTGATTTAGTATTGGACCATCTTTATCAGTCATATCAATTCTATTAAATTATTAGTAATTCCTTTAGATTGTCACCTTGTTCTAGTCGATCTTAGTATAAATGCTTTATTTTTATGGATTGCCATTTTAAGTATTGTTCCTATTGGACTTCTTATGTCATGAGGATATGGATTATTAATAACAAAAATTCATTTTCAAGTGGTCTATGAGTTTTTTCTCAATCAATTAGTTATGAAATACCATTAACTTCATGTGTTATCAATATCTTTATGTGTGATTCATTGGAATATGAACTTTTATCTATTTTTTTCTTTTTACATTAGAAAAGAGTTGATTGTATTGAATACATGTCGTGATTTGTTTATTCATCATTTGGGTCAATGAAATAAACCAAATAGTTACATGAGTGAAACAAAACAACTAATAAATTCCTATTAAAAAGAATTGAGTCTCATTCCTATGTACAAGAGTTGAGTAGAAGTAAACAAAAATAGTAACAATTGTTTACCCTAAGATTATTGATTAGTCATCATGGCTTGAAGTGGGTGCAAAATGAGTGTGTGGTTAGGAACACCAAGGTACACAAAGGATTAGAAATGAAGATAAGGTAAGTTATCCAAAAGATATTTTTGGATAAAAGATAGGGTAAAATACAAAAACCTCCCCTAAAGTTTCTGACAATCATAAAAACCTCTCCTATAATTTTATTTTAGCAAAAACTTTCCTTGTATTCTTAAAAAATTTTATCCAAATGATATTTTTAGATAAAAGATAGGGTAAAATACAAAAACCTTCCCTAAAGGTTCTGACAATCA
Organism: Nelumbo nucifera; assembly: GCF_055504915.1. Lineage (NCBI taxonomy): Eukaryota > Viridiplantae > Streptophyta > Magnoliopsida > Proteales > Nelumbonaceae > Nelumbo > Nelumbo nucifera. The sequence continues at coordinate 102,017,026 of NC_142649.1, forward strand.
TAAAAACCTCCCCAATAATTTTATTTTAGCAAAAATCTTCCTTCTATTTTTGAAAAATTCAACAAATATCTCCCTTCTTTTTTCTTAAAATACCTATTCTACCCTTTTATGAATTAATGTACATCTATTTTTACTAAAATAGCCCTATCTCAGCAACACATTAACCCAAACACCATTCATCTTCTTCCTTCCTCAGGATGCACAACGGCAGAATGGCGGTGCACTCCATAATCCGCTCGAACACCAATCATCTTGGCACGTACACCGATCATCGGACGCACACCAAGTTTAAGGCTGATGTCAATTACCAAGTCAAGTTATTCCTCTTGCTCGATCACTATAATTGTGTTCAGATGGAATTCCTCGCAATCAAAGAAAGCGAGATGTATTCCACGTCTTTGTAACCGTTGCAGACAAGAAAATCTTCAGGATTACTTTTGCATAGACAGGTCATCGGAAGGAGGAGCTCGGTTTTCGATCCAGCTTCGAGGCCGAACCGGAAGGGCGATCCGAACTCAACGATGCCTTCCCCCACGAAACGATCCTGGTTGCATTTCACTGGGTAAACGCCTTGATAATACGAATCATAGCCTTGAGAAAGTATCGCGGAATCAAAAGCTGCTTGCAAAGATTCGAGGCTGTTCTTCAAAACATCAGGAAAGCGTACAATAAGAGAAAATTGTAAACCTAATTCTCCGGAGAATTTCAGTTCGGAAACCTTCTTCACGACCTTCATTAGGTTAATCCCTTGGTGAGGGAAAGTCTCGGCACCGTGCGGGCTAACCGATATGTTCCCGGAAGAGTTGACGGAGAAGTAAGGGGCAGCCCAGCTGTCAATCTTGTAAAGAGAGGCCGAGAGGGACGGGGACCAATGGGAATGGTCGACGGAGGAGGTAGTGTTTGTCCCCGAAGGTACGCCAGAAAATGCTTCCATCGCGGGAAGAGAGCTATCCCCGGCAATAGCGTAACCGGGAGGGAGGGCCATAACATGCTAGGGCCGGCATCTCTTCCCCTGTCTGATCCTTCCTATCTCGCCGGGTTTTATGGCTTCCTTTATTTGCTTTGTTGGTAACAGCCGATAAAACTTCACTAGGAGGACCACGTGGTTGTTGTCTTCGTATTTTTCTTTTCCATTTCTTTTTTTCATTTTTTCTTGGATAATTTACTTCTTCTCTGTAATCAAATGTCCTTCACTTCCGGTTCCAGTCTCCTGGCACAAAACAATCCTCCCCGCCCACCCGGGAAAAAACAGTTTAATTTGTTTGAATGGATGAGGGAGTAAGAAAATAGGGGATAGTACCTGTACATAATCTACTACTCTACTCTACGAGTCCAGTTTGTCAGGAGCTTGGAAGTTGGGAAGCATTGGCTACTGGTCTTCCCCTACTCAACCAAATTCCTGACTCCACAATCAATCAAATTAAATTTAACCAAACTTCCATGGATAACGTTATTGTAGCCAGACTCTCAAGTCAGATCTGGGTCTAGTTTAGTAAAAGTACATTAATTTATAAAAAGGTAAAATAGGTATTTTGAAAAAAATAATTATCTTCGTAATGTTTTCCGTCTTAGTCATTGACAGAAGGGAGGTATTTGTTGAATTTTTCAGAAATAGAGGGAAAATTTTTATTAAAGTAAAACCATAGGGGAGGTTTTTATGATTGTCCGAAACTTTAAGGGAGGTTTTTCTATTTTACCATAAAAAATAAAAGGAATCCTAATGAGGCCTTTAAGTTGGTAGAAATAATCAAGAATTGCTTCCCCATGATCCTGATCCAGAGTTAAAGAAATGACATCAGGAAACGAAGTAATTTTCTATTTTTTTAGAGTCCCCCTTTTCCGAGAAAATAGGATATGAATGGAAGAAATGGAATGCAATTACAATAGGCAAAAATGAAATAAGATTTTTGTTTCCTTTTGTCCATATTCATAGTGATAGAATTATTATCATAATTCATGAAGAAAATAGAATTCCTCATTGTAATCGAAAGATATGGGTAGAAATATCGATTGATACAATAAGGATTAAGCTATTTCATGTAAGGTTCTGTAGTGTAGTGATTGGAGCAATGATGCTAACACCAATTATAATTATCTATCAGTTCAAGTATGGTTGATATGGTTAAGGCATCAAATATGGTTTTAGGGGATGGAATTTGTGGTGGAAATATATCTGGATTTGTTGTTTTTATAATTTCTTCCATTGCAAAATGTGAGAGATTACTTTTTGATATACAGTTGTTTTTTATCTAAATCCACTAGTCTTGATTTTGGATTTGTATATTTTGCAATGTTCAAAAAACCGGACCGGGCATAGAACCGGAGAAAGGAGAGGTTCATGGGTCGGAGGTTTGATTGGAATTGAACCGTGATGACATGGCATATACATATATATACTATGAGTCATATAAATACTATATATAATATATTTTACAATTTTTAATATACTTAAATATAGTGGATGGATGATAAACTTCTTAAATTTTAAAACAAATGGCTAGGGTTCAAGCCTTTTAAATTACATTTTTTTAAATACATGTATAATAAATAGTTATTAATTAAAATAAGTAAAGAGGTGGATTAGTGGTAATTAAGTAATTTATGAAAACAAAAGGTTATGGGTTCAAATCTTATTAATAACATTTGAAAATTTCACTGGACCCGGGTGGTTTCATGAAATCGGGACCTGTTCACTAGTTTTCTGGTTCAACCGGCTAATCAGCTGGTTTTTAATGGGTTTTGAGCAAGTCTGATTATTGGGGTATGATCGAACCGGCCAGAGCCTTGGGTCACAGCTCAACCAACCAAGCCAGTCCAATGGGTTGTATCGAGTATTGTCCAATGGGTTGTTTATTAATGACCAAAGAATATAAACTTTCTACTTATAATTGTCATGAATTGAGTTATAATTGCTTTGGGTAGATTACCAATATCAATAAATGGAAATTTTATAATTTGTTCATATATCCATAATGATTTTTGAAATATATAATTTTGAATTACTTTTTCAAATAAAGAAGGGATTGATCAAATAATTGTATCCACATCAATTCACACCCATTAGAATTTAACTTAATTCAATTAAGAACATAAAAATAGGGTAACTTCTTTTTTCCTAATTTGGCCAATAAGGTCATGAAATATTTTGAATTACTTATCTCTTACTAGTAATTAAGTACATGTGTTGCACGTGTGAACTTTTTTTCATATTAATTACTTGAATTTTAGATATATCATAGTTATGATAGAAATTGAAAATTAATAAAAGTACCAATATGGTTAAAAATAAACTTAAATACTTATACTAAATGTGCAGCAGTAGAAATTTTAAATTACAATAATAATAATAATAATAATAATAATTATTATTATTATTATTATTATTATTAGTAGTAGTAGTAGTAGTAGTAGTACTAATAATACTAATACTACTACTACTACTACTAAATTTTATTATTATTATTATTATTATTATTAGTAGTAGTAGTAGTAGTAGTAGTAGTAGTAGTAGTAGTAGTAGTAGTATTAGTAATACTACTACTACTAAATTTTGTATTCCATTTATGTCTTAAATAAAAGTCATTTTTATTTTAAAAATTATTTTTATTTAATATGAAGATTATATAACATTAGGAATGTTCCAAAATGTCTTTGACAAAACTCTATACTTTTTATCTTTTGTGTTCTATATTTTTTAAATATTTATTATTCAATTATTACATCATGAATTTCTTTGAAAAGTTGGATCATTAACCCACCATTTAAATAAGAAAATAGCTTTGATTTTGATCAATTTTGATGTAGCACGATCCAGGCACTCCTGGCTGACTACTGACTGGCTCCTTGTTGGCAACGAGCGACACCTGAGAAGACGAAAGGAAGGATTCCCGGGGATTTACCCGGTGGGAATACTCCGATGCTTAAGTTAGTACTGTGTATAGAAAGTAAAGAGAAAAACGAAGGCTAAGAGTGGAGGTCGCACTTTATCACTATATCCGAGAGATTAGAGGTTTTTCTTTAGAAGAAGTTTCTCCTCTGCCCTGAGGGCTTTTATAGGAGCGCTCTTGTGAGATCGGGCATAACCGCCACTGGGCCCCTGCCACAGCCGTTACCTGCCAGGGCTGCGCAGGTAGCCGTTGTGACGTACCCCTTGCCCGGGCAAGTGACACATCCCCAAAGTGACAGGCACGCCTCCGCCTACTGAGAGACGTGGGCACAGACTGTCGAAAGGACAGGGACTGCGCCATCAGTTAGGGACGTGGCATAGTCTGACTGGTACGGCCTGTTAAATAGAAGCTTCCTGAGGAATGCTCGAGCGACCCATTTGCGAGCTACTTTGCAGCGAGCTTGGAATACTTCAGGAGTACCCTTAATAGAATTGGTCTTCGGGATGACTTGTCTGTTTGGGAGCTCGGGCAAGCTGGTTTTCTTAGTTCGCAAGTTAAAGTTGCCTCGGAATATCCCTTTAGAGGTAGCTCGGGGAACCCAGAGCTCGCGTTGTGGCGAGCTCCTCCTTTAGCGCACTACGATGTAGCGAGCTGCTTTATGGGCCCATTACTTAGTTGTATTGGGCCGCGACGCTGAGCTGTCGCTTACGCTGAGTCAATGTCCACGTGTCGCCGTTTCATAGGTCGGGTCAAATCATCCTTCATCAACTACCCCCACTCCTCAGGCTAAGAGTATCGCCTTAGCGCGGGGAGTTTATGAAGCGCGATGGACTGATTTGACCGAAATTCAAACTTGATTGACTATCCCCATTAAATGCATTTGCGGGAATCGAGGGATCTTCTGACTTCTCTGACTTTTCGGATTCCAAAAACGTGCTGAGGTGGCCTTTAATTCCGAACATCGTGCAGCTGCGACTACCTTAATCGTGGAAGATGTGCCGCCAATCGCCTTCGGTTTTCAGAAGGCGTGCGGTCAGGGCGCCCGCGGACCGTTGGATCTGCTTTGATCTGGGCCGTCAGTTTGAAAGGATGGGGACTATAAATAGGGGGCCCCCTCGGGCCCTATCTTCTTCCACGCCATCTTGCTGTCTTTGGATTCTGAGGTCGCGTACTTCGCCTAGTCTACTCGAGTTCCTCAGTCTGCTCCGTTCTGTCTACTCTAGTGAGTCCCAATCGCCGTCAGCCATGTCTGGGTACCCACGCCATACTTATCACAGGGGCGATAGCCAGGACGATGATGCTCCCTCGAGCTCGGGGAGAGCCTGGGAGTAGATCCCAGAGGCTCGGGAGGCCTCTGGCGACATGGCGTCTACTTCTAGGGGGAGAGAGTCTGATACCTTTGGCCCTTCCTTAATGACAGCGGAGAGACTCAGGTCTCTGATCCGCTACTTTTGCCTCCCTGGGGACCTGGTTTATAGCCTCTCTACTAGCAACTTCCCCTGGGAGCATGGTCCCAATGACATAGTAATCTTTTAGGAACAGCTCGAGGCTGGCTTGCGTCTCCCCCTGCACCCCTTGATAGTGGAGGTGCTAAATCACTTCAACGTCACTATTGACTAGCTTCATCCCAACGCCGTTCGAAACATGGTTGGGACTATATCCCTGTGTCACGAGTATTGCCTTCATTTGGACCTTGACATTTTTGTCTCTATCCTTTGTATAAAGGACACAGCTCCTGTGGTTCCTCCGTAGAGGCGCTTTTATTACCTCTCTCCCCGTCGCGGCTATAAGCTCTTGTACGAGCTGCCGAACAAGATTCCCGCCTGGAAGCGGGACTACTTTGTGGTCCGTAACCCCGAAGGGTGGCCCTTTCCCACTGCTTGGAGGGGCACCATCCAGGACCCCGGGGCCGAGCTGAACCCTGAGATTCGGAAAATGATGTTGTCATGGGCATCGGTAGGCTTCCTTTGCTTGGACTACTTGGCCGAGGAGAAGCTCGTGCAGGCAGGCTTGAGCCTGGGTAGGTCGGCCTTTTAGGTCGCGTAGTGCCTTGTGACTATTAGGTCGCGTATTTTGTTTCTTGTTGGACTAATATCTTGTGGTCTTTTGGCAGCCATCATGTCTAGTGCCGATTCACGCCGCCTTCTCTCGGGCAGCCAGAGACGCCAGGTGAAGAGGACGCGCCCCGACCGGACCCCTCCTTCAGGAAGCACTGAGTTCGGGTCTGCTGTGCCGGTCCTACCCTCTCCTCTGCCCGAGGTTCCGGTGCTTCCTCCTGAGGGGACTAGTGGGATTAACCCTGGGAGAGGCGAGCTCTCTTAGCCGGGGGAGGCCCCCTTTAACCCCCTTTAGCCCCGTCCTTACCCCCGGTTCCTAGTGGGAAACAGGGAAGGGGTAAATGATTATCTGGTAGCTCGCCAAAGGAGTTGGGAGGCAATCAATAATGACGAGATCGCTCAGTGGGGAAACATGGAGCCTGGGAATCTCTCTGCGTTCGCCTCTACCCATTGCATGGTGGTAAGTGGTCTTTTTCCCTTTTTCTCTCTTGTTTTGCCCTTTTCCGTTGTCTTCTAATCTTCTTTTTCGTCGATAGGTAAATTCCGCCATCCATGCCATGGCTCTCTAGACGTGCATCCATTGCATCGACGCCCTCGACCAGCGGGCTGCCAACCAGAAGCTCCAGGTCGAGCTCGACCGGATCCGAGGCTAGCTCCATCACACCCGCAAGGGGAGCGAGTCTCAGGAACTGCTCGTCCACGACCAGGAGACTCAAATCGCTCGGCTTACTGAAGAGAGCGCACGTTATAGGGAGGAATCGTCGAGGATGGCGGGGGAGAGGGAGCTCCTCAGGCAGCAGGTGCGGGATTTGGAGTCCACTCTTTTGAATCAGACCCGAAACTTTGATCAAATGGTGGAGGCTGAGCGAGAGAAAGCGGTCTGGGATTTTAAAGACTCCCAGGAATTTCATGACCTCCAGGTGGAGTATGGTTTGGGTTCGTACCACTCAGGGTTTAAGCTCTGCCGGTGGCTGGTTTGGAAGAAGTTCTTGGGGCTCAACCTTGACGGCATTACTATGAAAGGTCTGTCCCCTGAGACAGCAGACCAAGCGGATGAAGAGGAGCCTGACTCTCCAGAGGATGAGGAGGCAAATCCTTGAGGTGGTGTTTCTCTGGGCTTCTGTGGCTTCCAGGTGCCGTAAATCCGGTCTTTCACAAGTTTTCGGCTGAGCGGTTGTGCCCTGTGATGATCAAACCTTTCCCAAGCTATTTAACTCGGTTACTACACTTCTTATTTTCCTTTTCTGTTCTTCTGAGTATGATGAACTCCCTTTATTTTTGCTAAAGCGATCTCATCATTTGAGCTATTAAATTTACATACCCGAAGTAGGGCTCTTCGGTAGGCGTTATCCCGATTTGTCACGTTTAAGGCTTCTGTGGTATACTGCGAAGTGATTACTACATATGTCCGAACTAAGCATTGGTTGGTTATTCCTCAGTTCGACCAACGTATCGAGACGAGCTATGCTTTGTAGGGTTTGAACCTGAGCTGCTTACGACTTTGATATTTCATACCTTGCCTTCGCCACTGAAGTGGCTGTCTTTCTTCACGCCGAAGTCTTTGTTAGCTTGGTGTTTTGGCCCTTGGGCTGAAGGAGTGGCTCATGGCCCACTCGTAGAGTTTGCCCATGCCATAGAGGCGGTTGGGTCCTGTTGTGGCCCTCAGGCTTAGGGAGGGACCCATAGTCCGCTCCTGGATTTCTCCCAGGCTGAAGCGGCAACTGGGGTCTTCTTGTGCCGAGGTCATGATAGCTTGGTATTCTGGCCCTTAGGCTTGGGGAGTGGCTCGTGGCCTACTCGATTCTTACAGATAATATTGTCTTAGGTTGACAATATTCCATGCTCGAGGTATTTGTTTCCCTTCGAGGGTCTTGAGCTCGTATGTTCCTTCCCCGAGCACTCGTTTCACTCGGTAAGGACCTTCCCAGTTGAACCCGAGCTTGCCAGCGCCTGGCTCAGGTACCATAACTTTACGAAGGGCCAGGTCGCCAACGCAGAGGTTCTGCTTCTTGACCCTAGCATTATAGTACCGAGCTACTCTCTGCTAGTAGGCCGCGGTCCTAATGTGCGCGAGGTCCCTTACTTCGTCGAGTAGATCGAGGTTGGTACGTAGCTCATCTTCGTTTGTCTGATCACTGTATGCTTCTAGCCGTAGCGTAGGTACTTCGATCTCTGCGGGGATCACTGCTTCGGTGCCATAGGTGAGATTGAAGGGTGTCTCTCCCGTGGCGGTCTTCTCCGTGGTCCGATAGGCCCACAAGACACTGGGTAGTTCATCTGCCCACAATCCTTTAGCTCGGTCCAGCCGTGCCTTTAGTCCATGGAGGATGGCTCTGTTCGTGACTTCTGCCAAACCGTTTGCTTGAGGGTGCGCGACTGAAGTAAAATTCTGTTGGATTCCCATGTCTTGGCACCAGTCTTGAAATTTGATGTCCTCGAACTACTTGCCATTGTCGGAGATCAATACCCGAGGTAATCCGAAGTGACACACGATGTTCTTCCAAAAGAAGTTTTGAACATTTCGGGTTGTGATTGTCACGTGGGGTTCGGCTTCTACCCACTTGGTAAAATAGTCCACTGCTACTACTAAGAACTTCCTTCCACCCGTTGCTGGCGGGAATGGCCCGGGTAGATCGATGCCCCACTACACAAAGGGCCACGGGCTGGTGAGATACTTGAGGTTGGCAGCAGGTTGGTGGTGAATATTGGCATGTCTCTGGCATTTGTCACATTTTCTAACGAGCTCAATAGCGTCTGCCTTCATTGTTGGCCAATAGTACCCTTGTCAAAGTGCCTTTTGGGCGAGGGCCCTACCCCCCAAGTGCCCACCGCACAGACCCTCATGAGTGTCGTGGAGTACGAGCTTGGCTTCGGTAGGTCGCAAACAACGCAAGTAGGGGAGCGTGTAAGATCTCTGATATAGTTGTTCGTCTATCATGACATATTTGGATGCCTGGCACTGCACCCTTCTAGCTGCATTGTGGTCTGCAGGGAGGGTCCCGTGTAGTAAGAAGCTCGCAAGCGGGTCAATCCAACTCGGCTCTGCTTGAACGACGGGAACGACCTCCTCTGCCTCCTTGAGAATGCTAGGCCGAGACAGGTCCTCTATGTATACAGTTCTCATGGTGATGTCACAGGTGCTGGCTAACCTGGACAGGGCGTCAGCCTCGGCGTTCTCTGACCTAGGGATTTGTCTGATAAAGTGTGATTGGAAGTTGAGCAGGGCCTCTCTGTCTTTGGCTAAATAGGCGATCATGGTTGGCTCGCAAGCTTCGTACTCGCCGGTGACCTGGTTGACCACAAGCTGGGAGTCGCTACAGATAACGATGTGCTTGGATTTTACTTCTCTGGTTGGAGCTAGTCCAGCTATCAACGCCTCGTACTCCACTTCATTATTAGATGCCGCAAACTCGAAGCGTAGCGCGTACTCCAGTTTCGTGCCAGTTGGGTCGTGCAAAACTATTCCGGCTGCGCTGCCCTGCTGGTTTGAGGAGCCATCTACGTGAAGGATCCAGGGCTCCTCATCCCAACTCGGGCTTGGCCAAACTAGGAGAGATGCCACACTGGTTACTACCTCACGGGGCTCGGACTCGACCGGCCTGGGAGCTTTGGGCTCACCTGAATTGGGAGCCTCGTGCTCAACCGGCCTGGGGGCTTCAGAGCTGAATGTGCACTCGGCGATGAAATCTGCTAAGGCTTGGGCCTTAATGGAAGTTCGTGGCTTGTATTGGAGATCGTACTCGCTGAGCTCAACGGCCCACTTCGTCAGCCAACCAGAGACCTCGGGCTTAAGTAAGACTTGCCTCAGAGGTTTGTCAGTGAGAATGATAACAATGTAAGCCTGGAAGTACGGGCGGAGCTTCCGAGCTGCAATTACCAGTGCGTACGCTAGCTTTTCTATCTTTGGGTATCTCGTCTCTGCTCCCAGCAAAACTTTACTAACATAATAGATGGGTCATTGGACCTGATCTACTTTCTTTATTAGTACCGAACTGACCACTTCGTCGCTCGCCGAGAGGTACAGTTCTAAAACGTCACCCTTTTCGGGTCGGGTTAAGATCGGCACACTAGCAAGGTATTTCTTGAGCTCGTCAAACTTGAGCTGACAGTCTTGGGTCCACTCGAACCCTTTGCTCTTGATTGCCTTAAAGAATGGCAGACAGCGGTCCGCCGATTTGGACATGAAGCGGCTCAGGGCGGCTATGCGGCCATTCAACCTCTGAACCACCTTCAACTTACGGGGTAGTCTCATGTCTACGATGGCCTTAACCTTATCCGGGTTGGCTTCAATGCCGCGCCGGTGAACGATGTATCCTAGGAATTTACCCGAGGTCACACCGAACACGCACTTGTTTGGATTCAATCTCATATTAAACTTACGCAAAATTTCAAAAACAGAATGCAAGTCTTGCATTAATTCATGTGAGAATTGGGTTTTAACGACCATGTCATCTACATAACATTCTACTTTTTTGTCAATTAACGGTGCAAACAATTTATTTACGAGCCTTTGAAAGGTTGCCCCTGCGTTTTTCAAACCGAAGGGCATAATCTTGTAACAGTACAGGCCGAATTCAGTGATGAAAGCAGTCTTTTCTTCGTCTGCTGGGTCCATCTTGATTTGGTTATAGCCTGAATAGGCGTCCAAGAAACTTAGCAACTCATGCCCTGAGGTCGCGTCCACCAAACGGTCGATTCTGGTAAGCGGGAAGCAGTCTTTCGGGCAAGCACGGTTTAGGCCGGTGTAGTCGACGCAGATGTGCCACTTGTCGTTGGCCTTCCTTACTAGGACGGGGTTGGCTACCCAGCTCGGGTAGTGGACTTCTCTTATGAAGTCCGCTGCGAGGAGCTTCTCGACTTCCTCGTCTACTGCTTTCCACCATTTCCAGGGCTAGGTTGCGTTTCTTCTGTCTAACGGGCCTAACTACAGGATCAGTGTTCAGCTTGTGAGTTATGAGTTCGGGGTCTATACCGGGCATTTCTGCCGCGGACCATGCAAAAATATCTTACCAGTTCAGATCGTAGGGGCTCCTAGACAGAAGCGCCGATCTGAAGCGCCCGAGCTGGGTCTGCTGTTGAGGTCGGGACCGTGACTGTTTCTTCCGTGGGTGTGGCTCTTTGTTTGCCTTGCTCCATGGGTCGTTCCAGTTCGAGGTCATCGGCCACCTTGGTTTTCCCCTTTAGGGCGGCAACGTAGCACTTGCGGGACTCGAGTTGGTCACCCCGCGCTACTCCCACGCCGAAGTTTGTTGGGAACTTCATAGCCAAGTGGTAAGTGGAGACCACCGCCCGTAGGACATGGGTGATCGGTCGACCTACTATGGCATTGTAGGGGGAGGGGGTCGCGACCACCAAGAAGTCGTGCTTGAACCTGACCACACAAGGCCACGTGCCGACTTCCACAGGTACTGTTATTTTCCCAAGGGGCTGGACTTCTTCTCCGCTGAAGCCAACCAAGGGAGTGTCTGCGGGCTTTAGGTCGCTTCTCTGCAACTAGAGTTGGTCAAATGCAGCTTTGAACAGAATGTCGGTTGAGCTGCCTGAGTCGACGAGCACACGCCTGACCTCAAAGTCGTTGATTCTTAGCTTTATTACGAGTGCGTCGTCGTGGGGGTAGTGGACTCCTCGTGCATCATCTTTTGTGAAGAAAATTGGCTCTTCTGTCATTGGCTGCTTCGGGGGGTTCTGCTCCTCCCGGGTGGCTTCACGAACCAAAGTCCGAGCTGTTGCTGAAGTGCAACCCGCGATGATAGAACCTCCCACTATCATGTGGATGGTTCCCCGGACTAGCCTCTCCTCTGGAGGCTGCCTCTGCGGTTGTTCGGCCGGCCTGCTGCTGGACTCGGGAGCATCTCTGCCGTGCTCTCCCTGCCGACCTGTTCTATTACTATTGTTATTATTATTATTATTTTGCACAAAGTTTCTCGAATATCCGCGACGGATGAGCTCCTCTATCTCGTCGCGGAGGTTTTTACAATTCTCGGTACTGTGACCGTGGTCTTTGTGAAAACTACAATACAGACTCTTATTCTTTCATTGGGATTTCCCCTCAGGCGGGGTGGCCACTTCACGTACGGGGCGTCCTTGATCGCCATCAGCATTTTGGCCCGCTTCGCGTTCAGTGGGGTGTAATCAGCTCGGTTCGGTGCAGGAGCTCGGGACAATTAACCCGGCTTTGCCCCCCGAACTGTTTCTTTTTTTCCTTCGGGTGTCCCCTTGACTAGAAGGCTCTCCTTCTCTCTTTCTTTTTTTCGGGTGCGCCCTCGCCCTTCTGGTTGATCTCTTCTTCGGTGGATATGAACTTATCCGCAAGTTTCAGAAACTCGGTTATGGTCGCGGGTTGGTTGACAACCATGTGCCACTTGAACTCTTTGTGCTTCATGCCCTTCTTGGCTGCTGCAAGGCGTACGACGGGGTCCAGGCGCGGTATTTGCATACAAGCGTCATTGAACCGCTTGATATAGCTCCGGATGGACTCTCCCTCTCTTTATGCTACGTTGAAGATGCTTTCTTTGGTTTGCGGGCACCGTTTGCTGGTGACAAAGTGGGACATGAAGGCTTGTGCGAACTGCGCCCAACTTCTTATTGACCCGAGTGCCAAGTTCCGGTACCACGTGCGGGCCGCTCCCCTGAAAGTAGTGGAGAAGGCCACGCACATGCACAATTCACTGGCTCGCGCCAGGTGCATCTGTGACTGAAAGGCGTCGACATGATCATTCGGGTCGAACGACCCATCATACTTATCAAGAGGGGGGAGCTTGAAATCCTTGGGCATCGGGACTGCCAAGAGTTCGGAAGACAGGGGGGACGGAACCGAGAGGAGGGAAGCTTTGGCTTCGGCCGAGCCTACCTCTTCTTTGCCAATGAGCTCGGGCAAATCGCGGGTGACAGATCGGCGAGCTCGGCGGCGGCGGCTCTGCTTCTTGATGGGCTCGACATTCGTGCTGCTCACCTCCGCACTGTCCAGAATGGTTTGCGTCGGGAGTAGCCCGGTTTGCTGGTGATGGCTACGGACAGAAGGATCCTGCTTGGAATTTGTTGCCAGGATCTCGAACCGGTTTTCAAGGATCGGGGTTCCGAACTTCGACTGTCGAGGTGACGTGGACCTGCCGAGCCGGGGTCCTCCCGACCTGTCCGCCCGCAGCGAGATCGGGGTAGGCGGTCTCTCTCGTCTGCTGTGGGGGGAGGCCTGATTTTTTGGGAGATTTTAGGGGGCCTCTCCTCGGCCGGAGGGATGCTCGCTCTAGCGGCGAGACTTGGCTTGCTGCGAGGCTAGGCGCTGAGGCGGGAGCTGAGGTTGTTGAAGTTGAGGTTGGGGCAGTTGGGGAAACTGGTGTTGATACTAACACTGGGAGACCTGGTGCAGTACGTGTTGTTGATAGAGTTGAAGTTGTTAGAACTGTTGCATTTGAGCCTACATGGCCCTCATGTACTACACCAGGTCCTCCAGCTGGTTCGGGCTGGCCACCGGGGGCACGACCGAAGGTTCGGTGAACGTCGTTCCGACTATAGCAGGGAGTGGGGCGATGACAGGTGCCATTGTGAGAGGCATGTTCAAGCTGGGGATTCCGTCTGCTGAGAGGGGGACGGTGAACTGTCCGATACAGACAGTAGGAAGTTGGGGTTGCTCCCTAGAGTTATCCATTTCCGTGCTTCATCCGACGTTGCTAGAGGAAGCCATGAGCGTTGGATTGTTTCAAGGAAGAAGAAGGAACTGAAAGAGTTTAGAGAGAAAGGCTTTTTGAAGCGTTTCCCACAGACGATGCCAAATGATGTAGCACGATCCGGGCACTCCTACCTGACTGCTGACTGGCTCCTTGTTGGCAACGAGCGACACTTGAGAAGACGAAAGGAAGGATTCTCGGTGATTTACCTGGTGGGAATACTCCGATGCTTAAGTTAGTACTATGTATAGGAAGTAAAGAGAAAAACAAAGGCTAAGAGTGGAGGTCGTGCTTTATCACTATATCCGAGAGACTAGAGGTTTTTCTTTAGAAGAAGTTTCTCCTCTGCCCTGAGGGCTTTTATAGGAGCGCTCTTGTGAGATCGGGCATAACCGCCACTGGGCCCCTGCCACAGTCGTTACCTGCCAGGGCTGCGCAGGTATCCGTTGTGATGTACCCCTTGCCCGGGCGAGTGACACGTCCCCAAAGTGACAGGCACGCCTCCGCCTACTAAGAGACGTGGGCGTAGACTGTTGAAAGGACAGGGACTGCGCCATCAGTTAGGGACGTGGCGCAGTCTGACTAGTACGGCCTGTTAAATAGAAGCTTCCTGAGGAATGCTCGTGCGACCCATTCGCGAGCTACTTTGCAGCTAGCTTGGAATACTTCAGGAGTACCCTTAATAGAATTGGTCTTCGGGATGACTTTTCTGTTTGGGAACTCGAGCGAGCTGGTTTTCTTAGCTCACAAGTTAAAGTTGCCTTGGAATATCCCTTTAGAGGTAGCTCGGGGAACCCGGAGCTCGCGTTGTGGCGAGCTCCTCTAGCGCGCTACGATGTAGCGAGCTGCTTTATGGGCCCATTACTTAGTTGTACTGGGCCGCAACGCTGAGTTGTCGCTTACGCTGAGTCAGTGTCCATGTGTCGTCGTTTCATAGGTCGGGTCAAATCATCATTCATCAAATTTTAAATTATATATTTCATCTACATTTCATACATAATTTTTACTTATCACACTTAATTTTTGTTTGACATAATTAGTATATATATTTTTATATATTCTTTTGATTATTTGTACTTTTGATTATTTTTTAAATATTTATTATTTCACTATTATGTGATCGATTAATCCATTTGACCTAAACCACTAACCCATGACCCAAAAAGAAAAATAGTTTGATTTCTAGGTTGACACTAAATTTTGTATTACATTTTCATTATTGATAAAATTATATCTTATGTATAATATTTATTTTTGTTCAATATAATGAATGTATAATATTATATATGTATCCAATATTTTACTTTTTATAAATATATAGCATTATATCTTATGTATAATATTTATTTTTGTGATTCTTATATAAAATTTTATTATTTGACTATGACATCATTTCATTTTTAGGTTGATTTTAATTTTGGCATTCCATTTTCATCATTTACAAAAATACTTCTTACATTTCATACTTATTTTTGTTCAGTATAATGAATATACAATATTAATGACATGCCCATTTCTTTTTTATTTTTTGTATTATATACTTTATTTATTTTAATTATTTTATTATTTAATTATGACATTATTTATTAATGGATTTGACCCTAAATGGTTGAATTGCTTACCCACCACTGAGAGGGAAGAAAATGGTTTTTTTTTCAAAATATTTATTTTTATATTATTAAAATTAATGTTATAGATTTAATTAGTACAATTTAATGATGAGAAAAATATATCTTAAATATAAGATTTAATAAGAGAATATACCTTAGATATAAGATTTGATGAGAGATAATAGGAAAATAGTTTTACTTCCAATTGGTTTTAAATTTTACATTTCACTTCCATCCTTAATAAAAACATTTATTATTTATCATCAATGTTTTCAACTTGTTGTTGACCTGGCCGATTGAACAATTCAAACCGTCACTTGGCCTTGATTCTAAGTTTGGTTTTGTTGGAACTCCCCCTTGTGGTTAAAAATCGTCTAACTTGGGTGGTTCAAACATTGATTCGTTTGACCCAATAATCAAGTTGCAAGTTACACACTTAATTATGTGCAAATTTTTGGAAGCCATAACTTTGCACTCCGATGTCTGATTGGGGTTATCTTTTTTTTTTTGAGTAATTTTTCAAGATCTATATGTCCCAAGGGCATTGTGCTCTTTTCCTTGCTATTTTTGCGGAAAAAACCCCTTTTGGCCCCAAGTTATAATTTTTAATATTTTTTATAAATAAAAAATTTAAAATAGAATTAAAAAAACATGAATAAATGCAACATAATACATATATTATATATAATATATGTAAAACATAACTATGATATATGTAAAACATAATTATATTATTTATTGATAAAATATGTATTTTTTCACACACACAGTGTTGATGTAGAGCGGTTAGACTCGTTTGACCTTGACAGTTGAAATGGTGACCTGTGACCCGAAAGCAAAAGTGGGTCGGCCTCCGGGTCGATTTTTAAAACATTGTTTGTCATACTTATTATTGTTTAATATGTCAAATATATGATGTTACAAACACTCCCATTTTTATTAATTTCTATATTTTTGCATTTTATATATTTTTGAATTTTATTATTTAATTGTGGTAATGTGGATTGACCCATTTTGACCCAACTGGTTTAATTTCATACCACCATCTAGATGAAAACACTATTTTTTCCAAGTATATTTTAAAAGTATAAGTTTTTATGTTATTGGAACTATTAATTTATTATGTATGTATTTAATTATAGAATTTAATGATGAGAAGAAAAAAAAAAGCCTTAAATATATGATTCAATAAAGGTGAATGCAAATTAATACCTTAAATGTTGGATTTAAGGAGAGATAATTGAATGCATTGAATATCTTAAAATTAACTCTTTTCAACTCATTTAATATCAATAACTAATTACCCTATTTACCCTCATTTTTTATCAATATATTTAAATATAGAGAAATAAATTTTATCATCACAAAATTCCAAAAATATTCTTAAGGCTATTCATAGTATAGGATCCTCAAGCAAACCAATATATCCGATGTATGGGGTTGATGTAGTGGTTTGAAACTTGGAACAAAGGCAAGTTTAGTTGTGAATTCCAATGTAATGGATAAAATCACATACCTATACAACTCAATTAATAGTTCAAGTCATATTTCCATAATTAATACACTTTAATTATCTGTTTTAAGTAAATAAGGACAAATTTATTAAACGAAATTGATTAACTATACCCGACTGTTTTACTATTATCTTAAAGTATGCTTATTATTTCTGATAATCCACTAATCTTTCTTATCGTTAGTGTCCGTTAACGATGGATTAAAAAGAACATCATCCGAGTAGAAGATGGACTGCTCTGCGACAGCTTCAGGTTCTCAGTCGAGACAGAGCGAGTTCGAGCAACGAAGACAACGAATTGGGTGGTGGGTGTAAAGGAGAAGAAGAGCATTGTCGGGCGCCACTGCCGGTAGCCAAGGTGTTCTGTTGGTTCTGTTTTACTTTTTCTCCCGCACAGATTTGACTACTACTTCATTCTTTCCTAGTTGAATGGCTCCACGTGAGAAGGTGAGAGAGAATTTGGTTAAAGAAAGAAAGAAAGAAAGATAAAAAATGAACTTGGGTTAGTTGTTTTCCATGACCAGATGTGGGCAATGGGCGTATTGTAGCAGAGTCGGTTTCAACGGTAGGGAGAGGGACTGCTGGATTACTGTTTTAAAAGGAACGGCAATGCCTGTATCTGGAAACAGAGACGGAATGGTTGCTGAGTTGGGGTTTGCAGTCGGTGTTGGGCTCGGTGAGAACCGGACGGTGTCAAATCCATCTCAGGAACGAATCCGGAACTCATCATCTTAAAATTTTAAGGGTTTGACAACAATACAGGTAATGCGACTAGAAGCGGAGCAGAGTCGGAGGACGCTGGGCGGAATCGGTGCTAGAAACATTCTTCCAAATCAGCTGGATTGAATCGGTGCTGGAAACCATTCTACCCAAGCAGCTGGACGGAACCGGTGCTAGAAACCCTCGTCTTCCTTACTTTCTTCTCCGGTGAGACCCGAGAGTTAGCTTCTAACTCAACAGTGACGGCTTCTCCTGAAGAATTTCTCCCATCTTCAGAATCCACCATCTTCGCCATCCAAGATCACGATATCTTCAACGTCTCTCTTCCTCATGGCTGATGAAAGATCTTCTCCATTATCACACGTCACTGTTGAAGCTTTCCCTCGAAGACCATTCTAAGAAACCTCAAGGCATCTGCATTCCGACCCTTCTTCCTGGAAAGAACTCGGCCATCACGAAGATTGATGGACAAGAAAGGAAGGTCGAAATCAATCACGTCTTGATCTCTCATCCGGATATCTTTGTTGAAGGCCCCTACTCGATTCATGGAATTCCTGAGCCTTTCACTTCGTTTGATCCGTGTGAAATCGATCTGGACTGGGATTTCATGCAATCACCCATCTTTTGTAGTTGGATTGCATGAGATTCTTGAGAAAGATCTGAAACATCAAACATCGATAGAAGGAAAAGGGGAAAATAGGGAAGGAGAGAGAGGGGTCGGACAGGAAGATGATGGAAGGTTAGCCACGGGTATAGTTAGTCAATTTCTTAAATTTTAGGTTGCCCAATAAAATATAATTAATCTATATTTGTAGTAATATTACAAAGACCCCGTATTATGCCCGTGAGACAAAAATCCCTTCCGTTAACTTTTTGTTGAAATCTGCCGTTATAATATTTTTTTATTCCCATATTATCGTAATAATAAGAAAAACATTGTTCATCTTCTCTAGTTGCATTGGACGCATCATGTGCCCAAACCCCCTACAAGCAATGCACATGTATCGCTGGTGGAACCGGCTTGGCCGAAACCAGTTGACAGGCAATCATGGGTGGCATCATGTGCCCAAACCCCTGTAAGCTGTGCCATTTGTGTCGCTGGTGGAATCGGCCCAGCCAAACCAGTTGGTAGGCAGTCATCGGCAAAGGTAAAGAGGTGGATTGAGATGAAGCAGAGACAGTGCTGCTGCAACTTCCGGCTGAAACCAGTCATCGAAAACGGTAGTAAGCTTTGCCGAGAGAGGGGAGATTGGAAACGGTAGCCAATGTTTTCATTTCCAACCGGCAAAGAGAGCAGCAAAAATTCCAAACATCTCTCACGGTGCTGCTGCAACTTCCAGCTGAAACCAGTCATCGGAAACGGTAGCAAGCTTTGCCGAGAGAGGGTAATCGGAAACGGTAGCCAATGGTTTCGTTTCCAACCGGCGAAAAGAGCAGCAAAAATTCCAAACGTCTCTCACGGTGCTACTACAATTTCCGGCTGAAACCAGTCATCGGAAACGGTAGCAAGCTTTGCCGAGAGGGGAAATCGGAAACAGTAGCCAATGGTTTCATTTCCAACCGGCAAAGAGAGCAGCAAAAATTCCAAACGTCTCTCACGATGCTGCTGCAACTTCCGGCTGAAACCAGTCATCGGAAACGGTAGCAAGCTTTGCCGAGAGAGGGAAAATCGGAAACGGTAGCCAATGGTTTCGTTTCCAACCGGCGAAGAGAGCAGCAAAAATTCCAAACGTCTCTCACGGTGCTCTGCAACTTCCGGCTGAAACCAGTCATCAGAAACGATAGCAAGCTTTGCCGAGAGAGGGGAAATCGGAAACAGTAGCCAATGGTTTCGTTTCCAACCGGCGAAAAGAGCAACAAAAATTCTAAACATCGCTTGAGAGATCCGAACTCTCGCGGGGAAACCCCATGTACTTAGTAGGCACACGCCTTAACCAGTCAGCCAAAGCGACAATCAATTTCAAAGCCAGTATCAATCCAACAAGACTAAAAAACAGTATCGCCTTTTCTGGCTTTCTTTCTGACTGTTTCAGTTTCCGCCGGGCAGAGGATTCACTTTCAAGAATTATTTTTTCAGCGCCCCTAATTTGTTTATCAATAAAAATTTCTTACAATTTATATGTTCATAAAGCAAATACTATTTCTGTTCTAACTTTCAAACTAAATGAGAAAGATAAGTGAAAAAACCTCCATTCGTTTTACACAAGTGTGCTCCCTCACTTGGGAATGCTATCCCCATTCCCTCTTAAGGGAAAACAATAGGTAATAGGTTTTTAAGAGAAAAAGGGCAAAAAAAAAGTAAAATAGAAAAAATTTAGTGGAGTATTTTTGTAATTTTATCTGACTTAATGGTCAAGGGAAGTATTTGTCTCATAATCAAAGTATAAGTCGCAAAACAAAGTACAAGGTCTTTGTCACAAACCCTATAATACAGGAGGTCTTTATAATTTACCCAAATAATATTGTTCCTCCCTAAAATGATAAATGATTAATTACAAATATCTATAAGGACCAAAAATACTAGTGGAAAGTGCATTAAAATACGGCAGTAAGGAGAAGATTCAAATCATTTTGAATCCAGTTTTCATGCCTAATATGGTTCAGTTCAATTCATAAAAATGGTCTAACCAAAATGTCAGTTAGGTTCCATTTTCTTATCGAACCAAACCAAACTGACTAAACGAACACCCCTACCAAACACCTAGCCCTTGCACATATTTTCCTTTCTCATGTGCAAGAGCATCTAACGCCCCTTAGTCTCTGTGCGGGGAAAGTGTAAATGTTGGATTGATACATACGAGAGCACACATTTGTGTATGGAAAACTAAACCAGCTTTACATTTTCATGCAACATGCACATTTTATTTGCACTGCACGCAGACCTTAGTCCTATTTGAAATATATATATATAATCGTTCAAGGAGGGTGACATACATCATATTGAGGAGCAAATAGCCTTAGCAAGCTAATAACGGAATTGTCGTACAATAAGAAATGCTGATGACAAGCATGCTGGACTAATACGTGAGCTGCTTTGTTGGCTTGGCACAGGATGTATACAAATCTAGATGAAGTTTAGTGATGGTGCACAATTCACTCACTCTCTCGTGTCTAATGAGGTGGTTCGAATTGAGTCTAGATCTAATAATGGCAAGCTGTGATGCCAAATTGGAAGTCCGAGCTATGAAATTCTGTGAAGAGAGATAGGTTAAAGTGTCTAGGTATATTTTATCCAGAAAAACACTCCGATGTTTGAGTCAGAGAGGGGATTTGATGAGAATCTTTGGGAGAGTTCAAGAGCTCTAGTGTGCATACCTTTCAGAGTGTTCCTGAGTTCTTTTTATAGTTACTAGGTGTTCAGGTGTCATTGACCAATGTCTTTGAGCTTTTTGTGGAGATATTTCCGCAGTTTGAGGGAATGTTGGGTCGTTAGTTGCTATATTTGCGTAGCGGTTACAAGTCGCCCGCAGGTCTCGTGGTGCATGGTTTGGCGAGTTGTTCCTGTATTTTCGGTAATGGTGCTAGATCAGGCATGGCGTGCGGTACGGTTTCGGGCGAGTTGTCATTGTTGGTGGGCCGAGCTCGCCTCAGCTCAGCCATGCTCCTATTATAAGCTTCCATGTGCTGAACTGGTGAGCTATTTTGCTGAGTTGGACATTGTGTTGCTGACAACGTCCACGTGTCCACCGTCAAGTGGGTAAACCAAAATGCCCCTCATCAATTGCCCCCCACTCTTGAGTCACTACCTAGTAGGCAAAGAGAGTAGACGTTTCTAGGGCATTTTTGGTTTGACTTACTTTGTTCTTAGGTTCGGTTCGCCTTTTCAATCGGTCTGGTTCAGCTTGCCGTTATCGGTTCAGTGCAATCGGTTCAACGCAGTTGATGAAGTTTGCTAGCGCGAAACGGTGGGCTTTTCTAATTTAAAAAACGCATGTCGCTTCCTCTTTTCAAATTTCCGCAATTGGTGCGCTGACAGGTTCGGCACACGGGCTTGCCTGCAACTGTCAACAGCCTATCAAGCATAGGTGCCGCTCGGTCATGGGAAACATGCTCTTGTCACAACGCTTCCAAATTTGGGCCGTTGACTTCCTTCATGCGAGCTTTAAATATGGGGGCCCTCGAGGCCCCCACTTTGTCACTGTTCTTTGGACTTTTCCGAGGATAGGTGTGTGGCGAGAGTTTTGAGTTTTTTTGTGGTTGAACTGCTGAGGCGAGCTCTGTTCTCCATGGGCGAGCTATATTTTCTTCCTTTGCCAAGTTTGGCGGCTGTCGTTTTGAGTCCATCCTAGCATTTTTTTAGTGAGTACTTCATTCTCGACATGTCTCGCAGTTCTACTAAGAATAAAGTTCATTGTAGTAGGTCAGGGAGGAGTCTAGCTCCTTCGATGAAGAGTTTTTCGAGGTCTTCTATGATGGGGCTTTAGTAGGCAAAAGGGAAAAGGTTGAGACTGCAACGAGTTCATTTCGTGGGACCCAGTTGTCAAGGCAAGAGATAGTAGAGCTATGTCATAGGTATGAGGTCCCAGACGAGTACCAGTGGACCGCGCTTGGTCCTGGTAGCTATCCTTGGGAGCATGGCCGTGAGGGGTTATGTGTCTATGAGGAGTCCTTAGTGGCTGGTCTTCACTTTCCCCTTCATCCTTTCATTGTTGTAGTCCTTAGGGGTTATCAGGTGTCTTTGGGCCAGCTCGCCCTAATGGTGTTAGGACATAGATTGGGTTGATCGGCTTGTTCCATCATTGTGGCTTTCCTCTGAGCATTGAGGCATTCTCGGCTTTGGTGCACATGAAGTGGGTTTCGGGTCCCTTCTGTTTCTATCTTACCATCCGTAGTGGGAGAAAAATTTTTAACATCCCGAACAAGGTTAGGAATTGGAGGCAGCGATTCTTTTTTCTTGAGAAGGCAGGTGGTTGGGGTTGTGGTACTGCCTAGTACAACAGTCCTCAAAAGGGTCCTGAGTGCAAAGATGACAAGTTGCAGGCCGCTATTCAGCAGCTCATCCAAGAACGTGTTAGAATTGAGGATATTTTGGCCGAGTTGATGCTCGTGCAGGGGGGCCTAAGCTGGATAGGTGGGTCGGATGTCTAGCCACTTATTGCACATTCAGTTCAAGTTGCTTGTCTATTTATTTCTTCCTTTTGATTTGGTAACTGATACTCTTTACTTCTTCTAGGTATGGCGAGCTTGTCTTCCATAATGTTTGTTGATGCTGAGCGGAGGTCTACCCGTAAGAAGGGGACCCGATGCTTACAGAGCAAGATTCTTCTAGCCCTCAGCCTATGCGAGAAGCGGGCCTTTTTCTCTCCGACATCCCTCATTTTATTCCTTGTATTCCTAATGTGAAGGTGATTGATCGGTCGAGTGATACCCGGGTGGCGCTTCAAATCATTAGGGGCATTCTTCTTCTGATGGACATGCAGCGGATCGCCGAGATGGAGTGTTCTGGTTCCCCCTTAAGGCGGCCACTCGGCCTACCTCTTGTAGGGGGGAGAGTTATGGTTCCCCTTTTTTTCTTTTTTTCAGCAATAAAGGAGTTTGTTTCTTTCAATGTTCCATGCTTGTTTGTTCCGTGTGACTTAACTGTGTTTTGTTGTTTCAGGTTTGTCTATTGCTGATTGTTGGGCAAACTTATTTCTGGTGCTGGCGAACTGTTCGTATGCATTCCCACCAAAAGTTTTAGAGACTCTATAGGGACCTTCCCAGTTCAGACCGAGCATCCCTACTCTAGGATCAAGCATCACGATTTTCCTGAGTACTAGGTTGCCAACTCTAAAGTTACGTTTTTTGATTTTAACATTATAGTATCGCGCAACACGCTGTTGGTATGCTGCAGTTCGAATGTGAATGAGTTCTCGGGTTTCTTCTAATAGGTCGAGGTTAACTCGCAGCTCTTCTTCGTTTGATTTTTTAGTGTATACCTCAAATCGCAAGGTTGGAATTTCTATTTCTGTTTGTATAATAGCTTCGGTTCCATAAGTTAGATTGAACGATGTTTCACCAGTTGTTGTTTTGTCAGTGGTCCTGTAGGGCCATAATACGCTGGGTTGCTCATCCACCCACAATCCTTTAGCTCGAGATAGTCAAGCCTTGAGTCCTCGTAATATTGCTCTATTGGTGACTTTAGCTTGCCCATTGGCTTGGGGGTGTGGTACCGACGTGAATTTCTACCTTATTCCCATTTGGCCACACCAATCTTGAAACTTAATGTCTTCAAACTATTTTCCATTGTTATAAACTAGTACTCTCGGTAAGCCAAATCTACACACTATACTCTGTCAGAAAAAATTTTGAACGCTGCAAGCTGTTATTGTTACTAAAGGTTCCGCTTCCACCCATTTGGTGAAGTAATCCACGACTATTACCAAGAACTTCTTCTGTCCTTTAGTTGGTGGAAAGGGTCCCATCAAATCTATGCCCCACTGCGCGAATGGCCACGGGCTAGCCAAGTATCTTAGGTCGGCAGTAGGTTGATGTAGGATGTTCACGTGTCATTGACATTTATCACACTGTTGGACCAGCTCGGTTGTGTCTGCTTTCATGGTGGGCCAATGCTATCCTTGTCTTAAAGCTTTCTAGGTGAGGGCCTTGCTCCTTAGGTGTCATCTGCAAAGGCCCTCATGGATCTCGTGTAGAACTTGGATCGCTTCAGCTCGCCTTAGGCATCGCAAGTAGGATAAAGTGAAGGATCTCCTGTAGAGCAGCTCACCTACTATCATGTAGCAGGCTGCCTATCACTCTATTCATCGAGTGTAGGATAAAGTGAAGGATCTCCTGTAGTGTTCCGCGTTTTAGGTAGTTGTAGATTGGGTCGATCCAACTCGGCTTTCCGTCTGCGATGCTGGTGATTTCCTCACCTACCCTTTCTATTGAAGGGCGAGGTAATCCTTCTATGTAGATAGTTCATTTTGTCAATCGTGCTCGCAAGTTTAGAAAGGGAATTAGCCTCTGTTTTTTCCGATCTCAGAATTTGTTGGCAATACCAAGAGTCGAAACCGGGGAGGAGCTTTCTTACTTTGGTGAGGTATGCTGCCATGGAAGGTTCTCATGCTTCGTAGTCCCGTTTACCTGATTTACGTCGAGTTGTGAATTACTACATATGACTATGTGTCTAGCTCCCACTTCTTTTGCCAATGCTAAGCCTCCTAGTAGGGCCTCGTATTCAGCCTTGTTATTCAATGCTCAGAATTGAAACCGAAGCGCGTATTCTAGCTTTGTCTCACAAGGTCCGTATAGCATATGATTTATACTAGGTAGGGGGAAGCTATCTTTTGGGCAGGCTCGGTTCAGGTCTGTAAAAACTATGCACATCCGCCATTTTCCGTTTTCTTTCTTTACTAAGACCGGGTTGGCCACCCAACTCAGGTACTGGACTTCCTCAATGAAGTCTGCTGCTAACAGCTTCCCCACCTCCTCGTTTTCTATGTTCCACCTTTCCAGGGCAAGGTTTCTTTTCCTCTGCTAGATTGGTCTAACAATTCAGATCGCAACGGTTCCTTCAGGTGGGCTTCTATCTGGAGTACTTTCTTAGGCTTGCCTTTGTAGACCTGTACCACAACCATTTCCTCGATTGGGCAAGCTCTTTCTTCCGCCTTCTCTAGTGGTGGCTCTAAGTCTATATCAACTGTCATTTTGCCTTTGGCTTTTAATGAAGGCACAAAATATTTCCAGGATTACAGTTGGTCGCCTCCTAACACTCCTACCCCTGTATCTATTGGAAGTTTCAGTGCGAGGTGGTATGTTGAGACCAATTTCAGTGCAATATTGGTCGTCTTAGGATTGCGTTGTATGGCGATGCGGCAGCCACTACCAAAAAATTGTGTTTAAAATGTACCATGTGGGGTGGCGAACCCACCTCAACCAACAATCTGATTCTGCCAATTGGGCAAACCACCTCGCCATTGAACCCTAGTAAGGGTACGTCGGCGGGCTGTAGGTTGCCTTTTTTGAGCTCCATCCTGTTAAAAGCTTCTACGAACAAAACATCTGCCGAGCTGCCTGAGTCCACCAAGATCCTCTTCACCTTGAAATCATTGATGAGTAGTTTCACCACTAGGGCATCATCATGGGGATACTGAACCCCGCGCATATTATCTTCTGTAAAATAAATGACTTCCTCCTTTCGGGGGCACTTACATGGCTAGCTGTCATCTTGCTTCAATTCTCGCACTATGTTCTTCCCGACTGATGTGGTGCAGCCTGCTATTATTGAGCCCCCAATAATTACGTTTATGGTCTCTCGGACCTGCCTTTC